>NW_020173550.1:2648940-2666786 GCF_003031525.2 Neophocaena asiaeorientalis asiaeorientalis
GGTGGGTGGGGCCCCCCCTGGGGGGGGGGGGGGGGGCAGGGGCCCTTAAGTGGTAATGGCCTTGATGACTCGGGCCTACCTTGAAGGTCCGTCGTCCACCCTTTGACAGGGGGGCTTTCTTGCAGGACCTGCAGGCTTCCCAGAGCGCCTGCTACTGGCTGAAAGGTGTCCGCTACTCTGACATCGGCACACTGGCCTGGATGATCACCCTGAGCGACGGCCTCCATAATTTCATCGATGGCCTGGCTATTGGTGCCTCCTTCACCGTGTCTGTCTTCCAAGGCATCAGCACCTCGGTGGCCATCCTCTGCGAGGAGTTCCCACACGAGCTAGGTAAGTGTGCTCACACCCCGCCCCCCAGCCCCTTCCGCTTGTGCCGACTCCTCCCCCCACTTCAGAACACACGTTATGATTAATTAACACATTTTCTATGCTATGTGAAATCAAACCACTAATTCTCAACAGCTGAGTTAATAATTGAAAATTGATCATTGGACGGGACTTCCCTGGCTTTCTAATGGTTAAGATTCCACGCTTCCACTGCAGGGGGCACGGGTTCGATCCCTGGTCAGGGAGCTAAGATCCCGCATGCTGCACAGCATGGCGAAAGAAAGAGAGAGAGAGAGAGAGAGAGGGAGGGAGGGAGGGAGGAAGGGAGGAAGGAAGGAAGAAAGAAAGAAAGAAAATTGATCATTGGAAATGATGGCATTTTTTACTGGGATGGTTGTTTCCCCATAGTCCCATAACCTGTGGCTGTTTCCTCACCTCTACACTGGGCTTAATACTGGTACCTACCTCATTGATTCATCGTAAAAAGCAAAAGGAAAAAATAGTGAAAAGGACTTACTGCGTGCCATACGCTATTCTAAGTGCTCAATATAGGTTATCTCTTACATCCTATTAATCTTCCAAAGGCTGAGATGTATGTCAGGAGTCTGGTGGGTAGAAGAAATAGATGAACCAGGGGCTGGAAGGTCCTTGGTTTTATCAGAGGGAGAGTGTAAAAAGCCTAGACTTTTTGAAGGCTCAGACACTCAAGGTCATGTCCTGGCTTTGCCATTTATTGGCTTGTGACTGTGACTGGGCAAATTACTATTTCTCTCAGTCTCAATTTTGTTTTCGAAAAATACCATTCATTGCAGTTTTGCGGAAGGAAGCTCCTTCTGTTTCAACATCAATCAAAAGAGAAATGAGGGCTTCCCCGGTGGCGCAGTGGTTGAGAGTCCGCCTGCCGATGCAGGGGACACGGGTTCGTGCCCCGGTCCGGGAGGATCCCACATGCCACGGAGCAGCTGGGCCCGTGAGCCATGGACGCTAAGCCTGCGCGTCCGGAGCCTGTGCTCCGCAACGGGAGAGGCCACAACAGTGAGAGGCCCGCGGACTGCAAAAAAAAAAAAGAGAGAGAAATGAGGCCATTGCTAGATGGTTTTCTCTTTTGAAAATCCTGTGCATTGTTTTCAGCCTCTAGGCTGGTTGTACACTCCCAGCCTCACAGATGGAGACAGCTCCTCGGCGTGGTGGTGAAGGGGGCCCTAGTCTCGTCACCGTGATCTCCAGTCTGGGGCCATCTTGATTTTCACCCACACTCCATCCAGCGTTTAAGCATGTCCTCATCAAGCTGTGTGTCCCACGACCTAGTATGAATCTTCTGTCCACACCCTCCCCTCTTGTTGTCCCCACCACAGGAGACTTTGTCATCCTGCTCAATGCCGGCATGAGTATCCAGCAGGCTCTCTTCTTCAACTTCCTCTCTGCCTGCTGCTGTTACGTGGGCCTGGCCTTCGGCATCTTAGCTGGCAGCCACTTCTCTGCCAACTGGATCTTTGCCCTGGCTGGAGGAATGTTCTTGTATATTTCTCTGGCTGATATGGTAAGTCTTCCATAGTTTTAATGCCTTGTAGGCAAAACTGGATCGGGTTATGAAATTCGTTGGATTGGGAGGACAGCCAAGGGGCATTAGTTCGTTTTTTTGTTTTTAAATTTTATTTATTTATTTGTTTATTTTTGGCTGCATTGGGTCTTCGTTGCTGTGTGCGGGCTTTCTCTAGCTGCGGCGAGTGGGGGCTACTCTTTGTTGCAGTGCGCGGGCTTCTCGTCGCAGTGGCTTCTCTTGTTGTGGAGCACGGGCTCTAGGCACGCGGGCCCTAGAGTGTGTGGGCTCAGTAGTTGTGGCTCGTGGGCTCTAGAGCTCAGGCTCGGAGGTTGTGGCACATGGGCTTAGTTGCTCCATGGCATGTGGATCTTCCCGGACCAGGGATCGAACCTGTGTCCGCTGCATTGGCAGGCAGGTTCTTAACCGCTGCGCCACCAATAATAACTTTATTGAGGAATCAAGTCACATGCCACACGATTTGTAAATAAAAGTGTACTGTCCAATGCCTTTTAAGGGGACATTAGATTTTAAAGGATGAAAGGCCTATGTTCCTTTAGCATATGTCATTAAAGAAAATGATGTATCTCAACTCCGGGGTCCTTACTTTAAGTATTACGGAATAAAGACTTATAGATAAAGAATGGGGAAGGGAGGGAAGGAAGGGAGAGGAAATTACCCATAATTATTCTCCCCCAAAATAACAACACTTGGCTTTGTTTCTTTTTCATCTCAGTGCATTGTGTTTGTTTTTAAATAACTCTAATCACATGGAGTACACAATTTTATATCCTGTTTTTTTTTGTTTTTTTTTTACTTAATACATCCTAGACATTTTTCATGTTGCATACTCTTTAAAAGCATCCTTTTCTCATTAGCAGTAGTATTTGGTGAGGGGATTTACCTTCTCCAGAACAAGAATTGCTGGTTCAGAAGGGATGCGTGGTTTGAGGTTTTAATATGTATCGCCAAATTGCTTTCTAAAAAGCTTACCCTTCTTTAATTTACATCATTAGCAGTGTCTGAAAGTGTACATCGCACCTGGTAACGTTTGGTATAACCGTTTAAGTAGTTTTGCGTTTGCTAGTTTAATACCTGATTTGTTGCATCTTTATAATTAACAAGGTTGATTTCCTTCCTTGTTGGCATGACGGTTCTTTGGCAGGTTTGCATGAATTATTTTCCATATCCTCGGAAAGCAGTTTTTTGTTTTTGTTTAATATTTATTTATTTGGTCATGCTGGGTCTTAGTTGCAGCAGGCGGGCTCCTTAGTTGTGACATGTGGGATCTAGTTCCCTGACCAGGGAACGAACCTGGGCCCCCTGCATTGGGAGCACGGAGTCTTAACCACTGCGCCAGCAGAGCAGTCCCGGAAAGTAGTATTTTTGGTGAGATGATGAGAGCACTGACCACCATGGTCCATCCTCAGCCCATGGAAACATCTTAGATTCTCTCCTCCGGTGGGTGGCCCTCCCTGGGGTTAGGGTATTTTTGTCGCCTGCCTTGCCGGCCAGCAGCAAGAGGCCTTGAGTCACGGCAATGCTTAGTTCCATTCTCTGGCCCCTTACATGGTTGCTGAGTTTCCCAAACAAGTGACAACATTCTGATAGCAAAAAGACCTTTTGATGTGTTTTTTTTTTTTTGATGTGTTTTTAAAGATCACAGTAATTTTTAGCAAAGTGGTTCTTTTTAGTCCGCATGTTAACACATCCAGGGTTACATGCATGTGTCGTACTTTGTTTCACTTCCATAGCTGTAAAGTAATGGTAACCACCTTGGAGAAAGGCTCTAACGTTTAAGTTCTAGAAGTTACTGCTGTTGATTTTCTTTGTAAACCAATCGTATGTTATATATCTTAATTATAACTATTATAATCATATATTGTGGTGGCCTTATAATGCAAAAATATAATAATAGTAAATGTTGTAATAATTGTTAGGTAATATACATATGACTGAATTGTCCTGCACTTAAAGGTTAAGAAAGGAACTGCAGCTCTCGTGTTCTTTTTCTTCTTCCCCAGTTCCCTGAGATGAACGAGGTCTGCCAAGAGGATGAAAGGAACGGCAGTGTCTTGATCCCCTTTGTCATCCAGAACCTGGGCCTCTTGACTGGTTTCAGCATCATGCTGGTCCTCACTATGTATTCGGGACAGATCCAGATCGGGTAGGGCCCTGCCAGGAGCCGGCGGGATCGGCAGTCGGGCCCTTGGCCGCCGATCCCTGGCCCGAGGACTCCTCATCCAGGAAGCACCTCGGAAGAGGCAGTTCTATTAAAAACTGTGACATGGAGACTGTATTCCTGCATTCAAATGTTAGCTGTTTTTAAAATGCTGTATCCTAGGAATAAGCTGCCCTGGTAACCAGCCTCTAGGTAGTGCCTCTCCCCCTTTCCTCTTCTTTCTCAGAGTGATTCTGGAACTGAATGCAGCTTAAAAGACAAGACTGACTTTTTTCTCTGGTTGCCCTGGCCTCTTTCTCTTCCAACCAGCACTGAGACCTTTTGAATCCTTTGCCCGACAATGCAAAAAGATAGCCAGGGCTCACAACTTGGTTAGAAATATCAGGACGTGAATCTATAGTTCGGGGCCCATAAATCTAAATGTGTTTCCTCGGCCTCAAGGTGACCCATTTTTAAGCGAATCCGCCTATTTTTACAGAAAAGGTATAGAAGACAGGAATCCCTCTTACTTTTTCAAAATCTGTTCAGTTGCCTATTCTTTCAAAGAGAACTAAAAGCTGGAAACAGATGAGAAGGGCGGGAGGGAGAGGCAAGGATCACCCTGAGATGGGGGTGTGTGTCTTGTCAGGATGGTTACCTGTTCCCACTGGGATGCTTGGCACCGGTTCTGCACCTGGTGTTTCGTGGCCGTCCAGGTGAGCCAGCAGGTAGGTTCTGTTGCCTGAACCTCCCCCCCTTTTGGATGAACACTGGCAGACTGGAGGGCAGAGAAGAGAGACCTGTGAGAAATCCGTTGGCTTTGCTGTGATTTCCACCCCCATCTCCTGGGAGACTCCCTGGAAGCACATTCTAAGCACATTGACGGTGCCCGTGTCAGAGGGCAGACTGCACAGATTTACCTCCCTTGTCAACAGTTGTGCTGACAGGTGGCAAGCTGACTTACAGAATTGGAGTGCAGCTTGTGGTCTTCTTGACAAGGGTAATCAGAAACGGAATCAGTGCAGGCAACATTTAGGGTTTACTGATTCCATAAGTAACAGTGATAGAACTCTGAGATGGAAGATCCAGAGCTTGGATGGGGGCATCCCTGGGGTTTGCAGAATAGAGGACCCATGGGTTCTGCTGCACCGTCTGGGGTTCCCCCTTTCTCCCTCACCCCAAACAAGCAAGGGCGAATCCTGTATTGAACTGAATAGGAATTGCTCTAACTCTCTTCAGAAAAACGGATTGATAGACTTGTGTGTGAGACCGTAGGCCAGCCGCCGGCCCTGTGGAGCCCTCTCCTCAGAGCTCTGGCTTCGAGGGGAGCTAATCTCCAGGTTCACTAGGTGAATTGCTTTATTATTATCATATTGATAATGTGAGATTCTTTAGCCACTCTGGGGAGCCGACCTCTCCAGAAGCCTTCCTCAGTGGTGCCCACAGTCGCAGCCCAGGGGCTGTGTTCGCAAACCGACTTGTGCATGTGGCTGACGAGTCCTGGTCCGTCACCACCACCCGTTAGCTTTTCCGTTCTGACAGGAAAACTTTCCATTCTATGGTAGTTAAAAGCAGCATCTACTCTGGCTTTTTTCCCCTCCCCGCCTCCCCCCACCCCTTGGGAAACATCCGTCAAACCAGGACTATTCTTGAAAAGAACATGAGTGGGAAAACCGCTGGTGATGCTTTATAAGTTTTTCTCATCTTGCCTGTTGACTTTGATAGATTTGAGAATGGGTAGAAGAAGGAGGAAAACTCAGTTCTCACGATTCTAGATGAACTATCAGGACAGACTCCTGGTAGGATTATGGTCCAGTTTTTACCAAAGAACCAATTCCTTGAATGTTGGGATCTAACTTTTTATATTGTCATTATTACTGTCATTGTTACTGTTTTAAAACGATTCTTTGTCTTTTCTGTTTGATTTCCCTCAAACTGCTTTCAGGAGCTAGCGGGAAATAACTCAAACCTTAGGATTTCAGAAGATTTTGCTTCCCTTAATTCACATGGATGTATTAAATTTATAATTTTAGCATCCCCTATAGATCTGTCATTCCTTACAAATACTGTTATTCTTGGAGTAGAATCCTAAGTAAGAGTTAGTGGGTTTCTAGTTTTAGGAGAAGAGCTCAAAAATGTAACCTTGAGCAAATTAAAAACTAAAATACGAAGTAGCAGGGTGCCTTCCCTTCTCATGCACACCTATATTAAGAACTAACTTTCCTTTCACAGACAGCTGCCTCAAAGGGAAATTCTCTTGAAACTAATTGGTCCAGAGGCCAGTCCTAGTTTGAGCTGAGGGGTGGAGACACTGAAATCGTGCAACTGATTATGTGTTGCCATTGGCAACAGATTTTCCTCAATTGAAAATGTGGCCGTTTCTTTTTGAAGTGTTGGATTTGCTGTTTTAAGCATTTGTACATATTAGAAGTCTGAGGACTATCGAGTTCTGAGGACCTTTTTCCCCTCTGGCATTAGCATCTTCACCCTCGCTTTCCCTGCGTGGACCGGCTCCCATTAAGGATAACAAGGAAGGTATGTGTCACGTGCAGGAGCAGTGACCCAGGAGCAGGGGTTCTGCTGCTTCTCACCCTCACCCTGGCTTGCAGGTTGCCTTCTGTCCTTGCCCAAAGGTTTTTTGTGTCTAGTGTCAACGTAGGTCTTTCCTTCGTTGGTCCTTCACCCTGGGTTTTAAAAAGAAGGCTTCTCTGTTCGAGTATCCTAAGACCTGTTTTTAGTAAGTCCTCTTCCACATGGTAATGTGGAGATGGTAATATGTTGGAAATCTGCTTAAAAAACGAAAAGTTGGGCTTCCCTTGTGGTGCGGTGGTTGAGAGTCCGCCTGCCGATGCAGGGGGGCGCCGGTTCGTGCCCCGGACCGGGAGGATCCCGCGTGCCGTGGAGCGGCTGGGCCCGTGAGCCGTGGCCGCTGAGCCGGCGCGTCCGGAGCCTGTGCTCCGCAACGGGAGAGGCCACAACAGTGAGAGGCCTGCGTACCACAAAAAAAAAAACAAAAACAACGAAAAGTTGTCTGATTTTTGCAAAAGAGAGAGGTTAGATTTTTATTATTCATATTTCCTTTTACAGTTCTGCAGTTCCATCACAGTATTTTTTTAAATAACTCAGGTGTTATGAGGATAAATTAGAAAAAAAATAACTTAAGTTATGTGGACTGTAAATGTTTTTATTTGTAAGATTCTATAAATAAAGCTATATTCTGTAACTGTTGAATCGCAAGTGTCATCTTTGGCAATAACGTGGGTGTAATGAAGACTGTTGAACACAAGATGGGGGTGGTGTCTTGCTAACTTATAAAGCTTCATTTTACTGGTCCAGCTTACATTTGGAGAGGGGTTTTAGAAGGAACCTCAGATAGCATAACATACTCACTCTAAATGATTAACTTATCTTTTAATGGGGCCCATGACTTCATCAGTGATGGAAGAACGGTGGTGTTTCCTAAGAAGAGCTTTCTGTCACATTGTTTTCACTTGTATAAATCCATGATTTGAAACTTGGAGAGTACACTTGGTTCATTTAAACCGCACCTCCTGTATGTCTTACAGGGAAACGTTCTGTCCTGAGACTTAAAATAAAATTCTAAACCTGTTCTTATTCCAGTTCATTCAAAGGGCCAGGGATCTGTTGTTTATCTTCGACCACAAAAACGAGCAGTGGGGTAAAAGAATTGATGCCGTCTTATTAATACATACATTAGAGATTCCCAAATGCCTGTTGCTCAGTCCTCCCATTTTTTTAAAACTCAAGAATAATATATTAAGTGGCTCCTGTTGGTATTTTAAATTTCATTAAGTAGCTACTATAGTGGACTAATGTCTGCTACAGCTGTTCAAAATGACAGTCACTCTGTCCTTCGGCTTGTGCCACCTCTGGAGAGCCCACCCAGGCTGGGATTAGTGCCTCCCTGTTCACACCTCAGTTATTGGATTTGCACTGTAATCTCTCTTGTTCTTTATAAACTGAGTTCCTTCTGGGTAGAGGCTCTATGCCTGGTTTCTTTCTGGGATACCAGCACCTGCCACACAGAAAGAATGAATGAAAAGACGAAATGAAATGCCTGCAAGTTCTGTGTTGATGGAAGGGCTCCTTTTCCACTGACAGCAGTTCCTGTTGTGTTTTCCTGTCTTTGGTGCTGGTTTTGCTAATGCCTTGTTTCCTGGTCCTTCTTTATTTAGAAACAGAAATTTGAGAGGTGAATTTGTGGCCAGTATAGAATAGAGCTAAGCAGAGTAAACAGGTCACTAAGAAGAATAAAACTTTGATCTCAGCCATCTCTTTGTGATACTGCTAACCAGCTAAGCCATTCAGGACATTTTTGGTAGAAGGTGAATGGCCTTCTCCTATCAAGTTGCTTCTACACACTCTTCTTTACCATTCAGTGATGCTGAGATCTGATTTGAGCAAAATCCATTTCGAGAAATAATGAAGACACCAAACGTGGACACAGGGTTTTTGATTTGTGGGAAAACAAAATGCTCATCTATCTTAAAGATATTTGTACTCTTAATGATCTAGTGAGATACATGTGGACTTCTCAAGGATGATAGGTTTGAATCCCAGCAGAAGTGAATCCTTTTCATCCTCCTGAAATAAACTGAATTATATTCCATTTAAATATTTTTTTAAAAATGGTGGTTGGAAAAGATCCATAGGTCCTTATCATCTCACAGCTAAGTGTGTTTAGATCTGTCAGCCAAAAAAATATTTTTCTTTTCAACATCACAATTCTTGCCAGATGTTTCTTCAAGGTTTATTTTAAATGAAGGAAGGGAGTTAGTTAGACTACCCTTTCTGTAGAACAGCACTCTTTGACCCTAGCAGTGGATGGGATCCCGAAACAGTGGCATCAGTTATAATTAAGGAATAACCTAAAAGTGTTCTAATCCTGGAAATCAGAAGCCAAGAAGTAGTTCTTTCTTCCGTGAGGCTCTGGATTTCTTTTTTTTTTTTTCCTCCATCTGTGGTTTGCTTCTCTATTGAGGTTGCCTAAGTATGAACTTAGGCAATAATCCACAGGTTGTCATAAATACACATATGTAATAGAAAACCATCAGGAAATTCCCAGCAGAGGCCCCTGGAAAGAAATTTTTTGATGAGGTGATTCTAAATGTGAAATGTGCTCTGAAAATACATTTGGCTTTTTGTGTGAACTCATTTCATAAGAGAGATGGGGTATTGCTGTCTTTGTGTGAAGGGTGGCAAACAGGCCATCAGAGGGCCTTTTGCCCTGGAGTACGGCTGTTGCGCCACAGGCTGGGGGAGTGGGGAGCGGATTGAGGGGACGGGGGAGGTGTGTAAAAAGGGTCGGGGGAAGCTTTGCAGACATTATTGAGACCACAGTCTAGGCCCACCCAGTTAAAAGCAAAAAACGAGGGCTTCCCTGGTGGCGCAGTGGTTGAGAGTCCGCCTGCCGATGCAGGGGACGCGGGTTCGTGCCCCGGTCCGGGAAGATCCCACATGCCGCGGAGCGGCTAGGCCCGTGAGCCATGGCCGCTGAGCCTGCGTGTCCGGAGACTGTGCTCCGCAACGGGAGAGGCCCCAACAGTGAGAGGCCCCGCGTACCGCAAAAAAAAAAAAAAGTGAGAAACGAGTAGATAAAGAGCAACCCTGGGGTTGGGAGATAGGGAAGAGGAAGGCACCAGGGCACCCATGCCCACAACCCACATTCAGGGTTGCCAGATTGTGGCCAGAGCCTCTTGTCCAGTCACCCCTAGTTACACCCCTGCGTGAGCTAGGCCGGGCCTCCATGCAGCTATGGGTGTAGCATAGGCCTCATCTGCTTTAATTATTAAGAAAAGGGTACATTGGCCTAAAGTAAAGAATGTCCATGTTAAAAGTAAAGATTAGATGTCTCCCTTCCCGGGATGCCAATGCTGATACTCTTTCAACGATAAGACTCCTTTCCCTGATGCCAAGGTCACACTGACTCGCTGTGTAGTGCTGATCTTTTTTTTTAACCTTGAAGGAATGTATCCCTGACTTGTTTAATGTTCTTTGTTCTGACAACATATAAAACTGCTGAAAACCGTGCTTCTCTGGAGCAGTTCCTCAGAGTTATCTGAGATGCTCTCTTGAAGCTGTAGTCCTCAGTTTGGCTCAAAAGAACTCTTCTATTCCTATTATAGATTGTTAATTGATTATTTTCGTTGACACCAGCATAGGCCGCCACCACGACGAGGGCATCGGAGGTCAGTGCCAGGCTCCATGGGTGCTACGATGGCTCTGCAGACTTGATATGAGGACAGGAGGGACCCAGAGCCGTGCAACGCCCGGGTGCCACGCTGCCCTGGTCAGCCACAAGGATGCTGCTGCTGGAATCCACAGCCACTCCCGTGGGGGCGTTGAACTGCCCGTTGCCCTCCTGTGGGAGCCAGACCTGAAGAGGAACTCTGCCAGCCCCGTCCACCTTCATGGAATGGTTATGGAAATCTATTGCTACAATCTCATTCTTGTTCACAAGATGGAGCCCTGCGAAGTGTTGGTCAGTGGCCTCATGGCCCCCCAAATGGCCAACCAGCTTGCCAGTGGGCCAGAAGTTAAAGCTGCAGCAACTTCTCAAACACAACGATATGTCCATTCACTTCTATGGCTACTCCCTTGGGGCCTGTGAGGCAACCAGCTCCAATCTTGGTCTTGAACTTGCCCTCAGAAGAAAAGATGCTGACCCAATGGTTTTCATAGTCTGCCTTGAAAATGTCTCCATCGGTGTCCACTGCCACACCTATGGGCACTGCAGCTGCCCGGGGGAGGCCCTCGAACCCCATAGTGGAACTTGAACTGGTCCTCATTGGAGAAATCCTGGTACCATGGTTATCGCTGCCTGCACCTAGCTGTGGACACACCCTGTAAGTGGATGGATTCATGCTTCTCCCTTCCAGGCTGTCCTTCCTTCTGCTGCCCTTGCTGTGCGTGAAGCTGGGCCTCTGCAGGCGGTGGGGATTGGGTGCTGGGCTTCACATTGTCCAGGGAAGGTGGCAGGTCCCAAGATGCCAGGCAGACACGCTGCTAGGCTAACATTTTTATACACACCAAAATCTAAGAATGACACCCAGACTGGTTAAAAGGAAATTCCTTCCAAAACACGACGTTAACCTCGTGGGTTTTAAGGAAAAGAAAACAACTAATTCAATAAAGGACACATTTTTTTCTTCCTTAAAATAGAGGATTAGGTCTTTAATTATAGATGCTTATAAGGAAGGAAAAAAGTCTCTTTGATCTACTGTATCCTCCCAGAATAGGAAATTCTTTCAAGTGACGTGTTCCCTTTAAGTTCTCAAGGTTAATGAAGCAAGCTCTTTTGAAGCTGGTGTCTGGTTGTATCCTACAGGCATGCCCTCCCCTTTTTTTTTTTATTGGCGTATAGTCGATTTACAATGTTGGGTTCGTTTCTGCTGTACAGCAAAGTGAATCAGCGGTACATATACCCATTCTTTTTTAGATTCTTTTCGCATATAGGTCATTACACAGGCATGGCCCTTGAGACGAAATATCTTTGCTGCCAAGTTCACATGGTTTAAATATTTTGTGGTAATTCTCCAAATACTATAGATTCCCCCCTATCCCATTTCTGTTGAAAACTGCATGAGCAGGAGAAAGAGATTAAATTTAGATTTTTCTTTTCTGGGAAAACTAACTTTAAAAAAAATTAGATTAAATTGATTTTTCAGGATAGATGGTTCAGTTGTGTATGCTAACTAGAAGGGTAGGTAAAATCTAAACATTAGAGATCTCAACATTATTTTCATTCGGTTTTAAGGTGTGTTAAATTTATTCCTGCAAAGCTATTTCCCCAATTATACTCTCCTTAGCTTAATAGAAAACTCTTGCATTCCTTTGTTCATACATTAAATTTTTGCTTGAAAACTGCCTCGATCTAGCTGATGATAAAATTTTTTTCATTGAAAATTTTAATGCAGGCTTATAAGCTAGTTTAAATAAGAAAGCCCTTAGAAAAGTGTTTAACTTTGATGTTTTTGAAGCAAATGAAGATAAGCAAGAATGGACTCTGTCTTGGTCTTCAGCCAAAAAGGCACAGGATTTTGAGTCCAAAAGAATGGATTTGTGTCAATTCCATCGCTGACTGGCTGTGTGAACTCTGATATGTTTAACCTCTTCCCACCTCAATGTCTATCTACGAGGTAGAAATGATCATTTCTATACTATCTACCTGCATAAACGTAATGAGAAGTAGATGTATAAGAAAGTGCTTTATAAATTAAAACTCTACACCAGTGGTCATTAACATTTTATTGTCTGGATTCCTTTGAGAAACTGAAAAATATATGCTTTCCTACACATTTCTCACACATACCCCAAAGCACTTAAAAATATACTCAAAACCTTTATTTCATTTATAGTTGGGACCCGGATGGGGAGGGAATGATTTGAAACCCTGTGGTACAGCAAATGCAAGAGCTGTGGGACAGAAATGAGCTTGGTCTGTTTGAGGTTATTTGTATAAATTGCAATATATACAGCATAAACAAGGCCACTATGTCTGAATGGTAGTGGATGTAAGGGAAGAGGTTTGAGCTGAGTTCAAAGAAGTAGACAGAAGTCTACTAAGAAGTAGACCGCTTTCAGGAAAACAGGAGACACTTGCGGGTTTTAAGCAGAGGAATGATCAAAATCAGACTTAAGTTGAGAAAGATCTGTTGTATGAAAAATGGACTGTAGGGGGAGTAAGTTTACAGGATATGGTGTGTGAGGGATTGAGCCTCCCTCTCTGCCTGGCCCCCAGCTCTAAATTTGTGGCCCAAGCAACTTGATGAATGCCTGTGACGTTTACCTATGGCATCTTACCTGTGGAATGCTGGAGCCCAGGTATGAGAGAGGTATTCAATTCTATTCTCTTAGACTGTACTGTATTATGTAGCCAGTGATGACTGCCACCATTTTCTCTCCTACTTCATAAGGATTTAAACAAAAGTAATAGGGGGTGATGGCAGCTTTGGGGCTCCCCAATCCTTGTCACAGTTACAGTATTGTGTTCTCCCAGGAAGACCAAGGGATAACACACTGTTAAGAGGTTTGCATATTACCCCCCAAATGGCCTGAATATCAACCTGTAAATATATATTTACCAGTCAGCAAAACTTTCATTCGCATTTTTTACTTACAAGAGTCTAAAGGGGGGAATTCCCTGGCCGCCCAGTGGTTAGGACTCCACGCTTTCACTGCTGAGGGCCCGGGTTCAATCTCTGGTCAGGGAACTGAGATCCCATAAGCCACACGGCAAAGCCAAAACAAAACAAAAAAAGTCTAAAGAGCTTAGAAATTTGATATCAGGCTATGATTGGTAGAATGTTGCTTTAGGCCATGTTTTTCCAATTGCAAAAAAAAATATTTTTTTAATATGGAGTCACTAATTTTTTTTAGACCTCAACTGTGGTGGGACGAGTCCATTCTGAGGTAATTTAATCAAAATTAAATGCACTCATAGGAAGATATGAGTAAAATATAGTATACAATGTCCATACAATATGTATTACTAATAAAAACATTTATGTAGTGCTTTTTCATATAAAATTAGAGATTATACACTATAAAATACCTTTTGCTATTTTATTGCAGTTTTAAAAATATTCTGCAGTTCTCTGCATTTAACACAGAAGTTTAATATTTAATGGCTTCATACACGTAGAAACTGAAGCCAGGTTACTTTTGTACAACAGTGGAAACGAGGATTCCCTGTGCTTTTGTTAAATTAAAAGCATTCGTAATTATTTCTCAGAAGAGTTAGTCATTAATTAAGGTTTATGAAGTGCTTAGGGAGTGTCATAAGGAAATATACCAAGTCTCACAAGCCCTGTAACATGGAAACCTAGATTTGAAGAAATTAGTAGAATTGCCCATTTAGCATGAATCTTGATAGTTTAAGTCGTCAATTCTGACCAATGCAGAAAGTAAAAGGAAAGAGAACCAAGTTCATCAATTAAATGAAAATGCAGCTGCCCCAGGCCAGGTGGATACGTGTACAAGCTGAGTGAAATAGAACCCTCCAGTTGTTGCCAGGAGCTATTGATGTGATGACTAAAAACATTACCACCACCACCAGTGCATTTAAGCCTTATTCATTAAAAAAAAATTGTCTGGGAAGGGAGCTTAATGAGAGTTTTCTTCTTTTTATATTTTCATTGAGTGGTTCTAGATGTTTTGTTTTGATCAGAGAAGTCTCTCAGAAAGTTCCCCAAATGAATATTTAATGCTACTGGAAATAGGCGTGGACAACAGGCCTTTGAAAGAAAAGAGCATTTAAATATTTTTTTCTCCTAGTTATAAAGTAATACTTTCTCACCATAGAAAATCTGTAAAATACAGAAAAATAATTGTTTTTTATAAGTGACTTTTAATCATACCACCAAGAGATGGCTACCGTTAACAGTTTTTTCCTCACCGGCTAATGCTCCATG
The DNA here is from genome assembly GCF_003031525.2 of Neophocaena asiaeorientalis asiaeorientalis. Lineage (NCBI taxonomy): Eukaryota > Metazoa > Chordata > Mammalia > Artiodactyla > Phocoenidae > Neophocaena > Neophocaena asiaeorientalis. Next base: position 2,663,405 of record NW_020173550.1, read on the forward strand.
GTGGTATGAACTGTGTTGATTTTAGTTCATCACTGTAACCCTACTACCTAGCACAGTGCCTGGAACAGTTGGCACACCTAATTAATACTTATTCAATGAGTGAACATATTAATATTTCCTTCTAGTATTTTTATGCATACGTTAGCTTGTCTGTTAATAATATGGGGTCCATACTGTACTTTTTCACTTTTCGTTATCTCCTGAGGCTTTTCTCATGATAGCCAATATCTTTTCATCTAAAGTATGATTTTGCATAATGCATAATGTTGCATCCAATTTCATACCTCATTTAACCATTTTCCTATGCAAATGAAATCATATAGTATGTACTGTTTTTTGTCTTGTTTCTTTTTGTTCACCATAATGTTTTTGAGATTCATCCATACTGTTGCATGCATCAGTAATTATTTCCTTTTCATTAGCTGAGTAGTATTCTACTGTTTGGGTAATTATTGCTGTTGGGTAAAATACCCAAGAGTAGAATTACTGAATCATAGAGTAGGTGTATATTTAACTTTACAAGCAACTTTCAAAGTAGTTGTAGCATTTTACTCTCCCACCAGCGATGTAGGAGAGTTGCTCCCATCCTTGCCAACACTTCCGTGTTGAGAGTCATTTTCTAAAATTAATTAATTGATTAATTAATTATTTTTGGCTGCGTTGGGTCTTCGTTGCTGCGCACGGGCTTTCTCTAGTTGCGGCGAGCGGGGGCTACTCTTCATTGCGGTGCGCGCTTTTCTCATTGCGGTGGCTTCTCTTGTTGCGGAGCACAGGCTCTAGGTGGGTGGGCTTCAGTAGTTGTGGCACGTGGGCTCAGTAGGTGTGGCTCGCAGGCTCTAGAGCACAGGCTCGGTAGTTGTGGCGCACGGGCTTAGTTGCTCCGCGGCATGTGGGATCTTCCCGGACCACAGCTCGGAACCGTGTCCCCTGCATTCTTAACCACTGCGCCATCAGGGAAGCCCGAGAGTCTTTAATTTTAGCTCTTCTACTAGGCTAGTAAAGTGGTATCTCAGTATGGTTTATTTTACATTTCCCTGGTGACTAACAATGTTGAGAATCTTTTCATTGGCTATACATATATCTTCTTTGATTGATACTGCCAAATCCCTTTCCAGAGAGATTGTGCTAATTTATAATTCTACCAAGAGTGTCACCTTTTTAAAATGTTTTCCACTTTGCTATGTGAAAAATACCATCTTGTTTTAATTCTCATATTTTATTACTTATAAAGTTTGGTGATAAGGAGTGGCTCCAATTTGAGACCCAGGGACTTCCCTGGCGGTGCAGTGGTTAAGACTGTGCTTCGGGCTTCCCTGGTGGCGCAGTGGTTGAGAGTCCGCCTGCCGATGCAGGGGACACGGGTTCGTGCCCTGGTCCAGGAAGATCCCACATGCCGCGGAGCGGCTGGGCCCGTGAGCCACGGCCGCTGAGCCTGCGTGTCCGGAGCCTGTGCTCTGCAACGGGAGAGGCCACAGCAGTGAGAGGCCTGCGTACCGCAAAAAAAAAAAAAAAAAAAGGCTCTGTGCTTCCACTGCAGGGGACATAGGTTCAATCCCTGGTTGGGGAAATAAGATCCTGCATGCTGCCCAGTGTGGCCAAAAAAACAAAGATATCTGAGATCCAGATAGTTGGTTACTTCTTCCACAACTATTATTGGATAATCCATCTCTTCACATTGGTTTGCAATGTTTTCCTAAACTCTTTGTTTTTAGCCATCCTGTTTGTTCTTCCAGATGACGTTTAGCCTCTACTACGCTGCAGGGACCAATTTATTTTTGACCATTAGAAATTTGCTCTGTTTGATAGATGTGTGGAGCTCTGATTACTTCCTAAGTGAAGAACTTCCTCAGGATATCTGAACAATTCTCTTGGGTGGAAGCCTGAAGTCAAGACCCAAGAAAACAGAACCAAAATCTATTCAGCTCCCTCAGGTGCTCCTGCCTTGCTGGGATTGCTATGAATGGCCTTAGGCCAAAACTGCAAGGCATAATTCAGGGTCTGACTCCAGTGTGTATCCCCAGATCTCCCCCCAATACATAAATCTATAGTAAAGGAGATTTGGTTTAACTCCTATAATCTTTTACCTGGAAGCTGTACAAAAGAACTTTCTGCTACGATGGAAGTGTCCTATTCTACCACATCCAATTAGTTAGCCACTAGCCACAGGTAGCTATCAAGCACTTATGTGGCTAGTGCACTTAAAGAAATGAATATTTAAATTTTATTTAATTTAAATGTACAGAGCCACCTATGACTACTCATTGGCCACCACAGTAACTGTTAAGACCGGTTTGCCTGTAATTTGCATATACTTCCTTGGATCTCAGTTTCAATATTCCACTATCACGGCTAAAATCAAAATACTTTTGACTTTACCAGGCACTATACTCGATGAGGGAAGACAGTTTCTATTCTAGGCTTACAATTTAAGGAGAGAAAAGGTCAGTTTTTAACCTGGAGAGGACCCAGATTGCTGACTCTACGGAGACTTGCCCATCGTGTTCCACAGTAAGGATGACCGAGGGAGGCAGGTACTGTGTCACTGCGTCAGAGGGGAAGAAGGGATCGCTCCTAGCTGTGTAGGTGACACGCAGAACTTATGAACAGGTCAGTTCCTTGCACAGAGGAGGTCTGGCCCAGGGGCTCCATGGAGCCGGCTGCCGTCCCCTTTCTGACAAGTGCAAAGGCAGAGAGGAGGCCACGGCACCTAGCGGAGGGTCTTATCCACCCACTCGGAAACCGCCCCTCCCCGCGCACTACTGGATTAGAACTAGGATGGACGCGATCGTCCTTCTTACTATACTAACCGCCCTCGAAAAATGTGACAACTTAAACCAGGGGTTTAAATGGGTTTGCTGACTGGAGGGAGGGTAAACTGTGGGAAGGAGCTTGATCAACTTGATAACGTCTCCTAGACAGAGTGGGGGGGAGACCCCGAGGAAAGGGAGGGAGGTCACCCGTGGGGAAGGTCTGGGAAGACAAGGGCTCCCTGCAAGGTGGCCCCAAGCGGACAGGAGGTGCACTGCTCCGCCGAGAGGCTGCTGGGTCGCTCGGGCCGGGTCACAAGATGGCCGCTGCTCCACTGGGGCTTTTGGTGCAGGACCGAGGGGCCGCTGTTAGGTGCTCCAGGCCCGGGCGGCGCATGCAGCCGAGAAGGAGTCAGCTGCAGGAGGGGCAGGCAGAGAAGGGAACACTACTGTCGGAAGCTAAAGCGGAAGGAAGCGCGCGTGCGCGGAGGGCGGCCGCTCGGGCCGAGAGCCTCCACGCGAAGGGTAAAGCCGGGGTCGCTGACTGCCCGGGAGTGGGAGGTCAGGCGGCCGAGCCGGCTGAGGCAGCGGGGCCGCGCGCTGGGCCTCGGCGCGGCGGCGGCGACGGCGGCGGC
>NW_020173550.1:2666802-2722162 GCF_003031525.2 Neophocaena asiaeorientalis asiaeorientalis
CGGGCCGCGCGCAGCCGCGGCCGCTGGGGTTGCCTCCCTCAACTGCGGTCGCGGGCGCTCGCGACTCCGCGCCTCAGGAGGGAGCGGCCGGTGGGCCCGCATCCTGTCCGTGGGGTTCGAGGCTGGGCTGCCGCGGCCGCCTCCTTCTGGTGCCTAGGCCGCCCTGAGGAGCCGGGCCGGGGCACGGCTGACTGACCGGCCCCGGGGAGCCGAGACCGCTGGAGGCGAAGGCGGAGGCGCACGTCTGGCGGTCTCCTGGACCGGGAGGAGGCCGAGGGGACCATGTCCGGGAGGAACCTCCACCTCTCCACCACCGAACGCGTCATCAAAGGTGCCGAGCGGGCCGGGCCTTCCAGTCGACCAGCGGGAAACGGCCCTCGGCCGGGCGAAGGCTCGGGGCCGGAGGGAGGGAGCCGAGGACAGGAGGCAGGAGGGCGGCGGGATCCCTGGCGGCACCCATGCCGGAGGAGGACCTGGAGGGGGTGTGGGAGACGGGAGGCCGGGATCTCCACCGGGGCTCCCCCGCGGGGGCGCCGGGCGTTTTCTGTTGCACCTGGACCAGTAGCTAGCTGGAGATTGCTTATTTATCTCCCGTAGTGTCGGATTTCCAGGCAGGGTGGCGATTTCTTCTCCCACCACCCCCAAAGAGTCTGGATCCACATATTTTTTTTAAAAACCGATTCCTCTTTTCTAGGCTCTTACCTGGGGGAAACCATCTAGGGTGATGTGGGTAGGGAGTTGAGTAGACCCTTCCAAGTCAGATCTTTCTGCCGCTCCTCTTCTGTAGGATCAGATCTTTCTTGCCTCTTCCCCACCCTTTTTTAAAGGATGGATACCACGTACCTTTTAGCCCACTTTCTTCAGATCATCACAAGTCACTGCTGTTAGTAAAAGAAACAATATAGTGAAATAAATGCAAATAAATTCATATTGTGATATTTGGAAGGGATCTACAGATCTCTTGACATGATTTTTGGTGTTTTATTTTCCTTTTGGCCATAGAGACTTGGAGAATGATGTTCCCTGTTTCAGATGTCCAAAATAAACTAAAGTGTTCCTTACTAATACATACAGGGTTTTACATTGTAGTTGTTTCTGCCCTTAAACTAAGAATAGTGGTTTAAATATAACCACTAATTTATGTGCCTCTTTTGTTCAGACATAAGACAAGTACAACTCTTCTGAGTTTTAATACTCGGTTTGAAAGCACTATTTTGTAAGAAGGGAATATACCGAGACCAGGTGTGTTAGTGACCTCTGAATAAAGGGGTTAGTTGTAAGTGGGGAAAACTATTAAAATACTTTTAGTTTTTCATTCTGGTAATTAGAAGGAGAAAGGAAACCAGGATTGGTGACAAGAAAACTTTTTTTTTTAAGTGGAGAAAAATTATTGAATGTTCAATGAAGGGAGAGAATTTTAGTGTATAACTTAGGTTTTTTTTTCCCCCCTAAAAAAGTAAGCATCATAAATGTTGATTGTCTGCAATATGTAATTTTAGTGTGTAATGTAGTTCTCCCCCCCAAAAAATCATCATCATAAGTGTTGATCATAAATGTTAATTATCTACACTATATAGTATTTACTAAATGTAATGAGGTTTTTGAGATTTATCTACTCAGCATTTGTGTGGTATCATTAGGGATTTAAGAGAATTGTTCATAGAACTGACAGCCCTTTAACTGCTAAATTCTTTTGACCATCTTAATGTCAGTCTTTATAGTATATAACCCATGAAGAGTATATAACCCTCTCTTAAGATTCAGAATCTACTAAACATAATCTTTTTTGATAAATCAAGGTCATCATTATGTGCATTAATTTCTGTCCTATGCAGTTAATATGGCCGGTGCATTCTGCTGTATAAGGGTGTTGGCAGTTTCCTCCTGTGCTAAAATGACTCCTCACTGCTATACCAGTTTAGTGCTTTTGTCTCTTCTTAGTTTATCTGCTGCAGTACTGCTCTCTATCTGTCAAAATATGCCCTTCTAATCTGCCACTTCTAAGCTGAAGTAGGCAGGGAAACCAGATAAACCAGAATAGTGTGTCAAGTCAGAATAAATAGGATCTGAGTGAAGCTTAGTGGTAGTCCTCAGACCTTCATGAATCTCAAATTCTGATCGCCATTGTAGTATGTAATTTCTACCATAACGTGCCGTAAGATATCAAGGAAATTTTTAAATGACCCTTTCAGACCCTTAAATATAGAAGGAAAGTAAAACAAAATGTAGCTAAAATGCAGGTGCTGGCTTATTGCTAGGTATGCCCACAGTTAAGTGAATACCCTCATAGTCTATATGATTCAAATTTGTTTTTTGGTGAAATTTTATAAATTACTGCATGTTATTATAAGATTACCCTTAAAAAAATGAAACATAAATGATTTCAAGCCCTTAGAATGGGTGGATTTGTCTCATATATAAAAACTTTAGTATCAGAACTTGAACACAGCAATTTTGGCTTCCTGGTGACTTACGTTGCTTTTTTTTCTGGGTTTTCCTGAGTTTGAAATATTGAGGTTTATTCTAAGAAAGTAAGGTGTCACTGTATATATAGCTAAGCTCCGGTTGTACTGTACTGGGTTCTAAATCCTGATCTAATATTATCTTTTCTGGCCAGAGTTGTTTGCATTTATTCACAGCTGGAAATCTTTTTCAGAGGTGAGACCACACCCCAGTTATTCTTGGTTTTGTCATTTCCTGTTAACTTTAAATTCTGCTTAATTGTTTTGCTTGAGCAAATCTTGGAGAAGTGTGGGTGGGTGGGAGTGATTTGTATTTTGTGTCTTTTAAATAGCAGCCTTCCTAAAATGAAGGACTAGATTGGAGGTTTTACTCCTACTTCTCGGGCTTACTTGTGACCTTGCCTTTTTTTTTTAACCTTGCCTTTTTACTTAAACTCTCTCTTTTTTTGCTTCAATAATCTCATCTGCAAAATAGGGTTAATAATACCTTCTTTGTCAAGCATCTCAGCCACGCAAATGACATAACGGATGTGAAAAGCTTAAGACAAGGTAGTATTATGAAACATGATAGTAGTGTGAGAATAGATCAGCTACTTCATAAGTGGATAATAGAGAAATCATTAACATTCAAAAAATATCAGAATCGGAAAGCATATGAAATTATAAATTAGGAAACTGTTCCCAGTCAGGAAGATACCTCTTCTACAATATAAAGGATATCTGGGTGGAATCCCATGGATAACAGCGTACAAACCAATAATACAGTCTGTCTAGTACTTCCCTGGCAGCTGGTTTCTTCTCTAGCAGTTGAAGGTATTTATTTTGTGTTTAAAAATATAAACATTCTTATGATTTCACTCATTCATTAAATGTTTATGGAGAGCCATCTGTAATGTACTCCCAATTGGTGCTCATTTGCTTCTTTGTTTTAAAAACTAAAATTTGTATGAGCCTCCAGAACAGTCCATATACACTGGGGGCAACACTACTCGTATCTGGAGCAGAAAACGAGAAACCCAAATAATTCCATTTTGAAAATCTTTCAGCTTGATTTTTTTTCCTGGTTTCCAAGTTTCTTTTCCTGTTGGAAGGAATTTTTTTTCTTTGACAGTGATTTTTATAAAAAGTTTATTCCTGTAAGCTGAATCTTTTCAGAAACAGCAAGGAAATTTCACTAGGCATTACATAACAAATATAGAGAATCCATTGTCTGAGTTTGCTCTTTGGTGGCCGAAGGGGTTTTAACAGAAGTCAGACTTCTTTTTTTTTTTTTAATCATTGAATTGTGCACTTTATTTATTTATTTATTTTTACTATTTAAAAACCTTTATTCAAATCAGATCTATGCTTATTATTTACATTATCTTTCATTTAGGATTAAAATATAATATCCATCTGTAGTTTAAATCATACTTTTAGCCCTTTACAAAATACGAAGTTAAAGTTGTTATAGTTTAAAACTGAATAGAATTGGGGACATTAGATTTTTAAATGAAAATGAAAAATTATGATACATTAGAACATACATGTACACATACTACTAGACAGAGTGGTAGAACAAGATAAAATATAGTAATTTTCTATTTTTTCTTGTGGCTATTTTCTATATATTATAAATCACATACTTTTAATAAGTATTTAAATAAAACTTTCAATTAATAAATCAAATGCCAAATGAAGGATTACAAGAAAAAAATTTTCCTGAACTTTTCACTTACTTAAACTACATGTTTTCCTAGGTTAGAAATTATCCATATTTAGAATATCTTAAAGTATAGATACATTTGATCCCCACATGTTAAACACTGTACAACTGGAAGTTCTCAAAAAAGAGGTAAAGAAAAAGAAAGAAATGGTACTCTCAATTTAGCTTCCCAAGAGTTAGACGGATGCCCACAGTCTGTGCTTAGTTGTCTATATATGAAACAGCAGTGTTCACACCCCTCTTACTCTTTGTTTATATTCTTGACTTTGTTATGATTTATATTACCTTTCCGTTTTCTTTCAAGAATGGAAACATCTGACTGCGATCTATCTTCTTTATTAAAATATAAATATTTTCTAGAATATGGACAGATAAGTTTTAATGACAAACAGCAAAATACAGCAACCAATATTCAATAGGTATTCTGCCACTTAGTGGAGTTTTTCAAGAAAGCAGTTCAGTACACCTTCTCAACTTACAAATGTATGTGCACTTTATTTTTATTTATTTTTAAAATAAATTTATTTTATTTATTTATTTTTGGCTGTGTTGGGTCTTTGTTGCTGTGTGTGGGCTTTTTCTAGTTGTGGTAAGCGGGGGCTACTCTTTGTTGTGGTACGCGGGCATCTCATTGCGGTGGCTTCTCTTGTTGCGGAGCACGGACTCTAGGCACGCTGGCTCAGTAGTTGTGGCTCGCGGACCCTAGAGCGCAGGCTTGGTAGTTGTGGCACACGGGCTTAGTTGCTCCGCGCGCGGCATGCGGGAACTTCCCGGACCAGGGCTCGAACCCATGTTCCCTGCATTGGCAGGGGGATTCTTAACCACTGCACCACTAGGGAAGCTCCAGACTGCTTTTCAGGAGGATGCTGTTAGAGTTCTCCCATTCTCTTGGAATTCAAGTGTAGAATGTACTGCCATTTGTAGCACAGCATTGAAGGCTGTTGGTTCTTTGATATCCTGGCACTGGGAATAGTGTGGCTATAGCTTTCTTAAAAATTTTTACGAAGAGTAGTATGGACAGAAATGGCTATTTCCACAAGTATATCCTGAACCCCATTTCAGCCTCTGGTACCTATACCTCATTTATTTCCCCTCTGTCCCCTCTCTCCGTTTTTCATATTATGAGAATGGATTTACCAAGGATTAAAAAAATTTTTTTTTCTTTTAAATGTAAGCTTAACCCTGCTAATTATAAAATTTGAAAGGCAAAAGGGAATAAAACAAAGGCTTCATATTCCTTCCTTCCAGAAACTACTCTTAATACTTTTCATTACTATACTTTCATTAATACTTTTCAATACAGTTGACCCTTGAACAATACAGGTTTGAACTGTGGGCCCACTTATACGTGGATTTTTTTTCAGTAGTAAATACTACAGTACTACAGGATCCGAGAATGGTTGAATCTAAGGATGTGGAACCACGGATAGGGAGGAACTTTGGGTATGGGGGAACCACCCGTGTATATACAGAGGGCTGATTGTAAGATGTACTTGGATTTTCTATTGTGTGGAAGGTTAGCACCTCTAACCACCTCTTTATTCAAGGGTCAACTGTATTTCCATCTACTGGTATATTTTAAATTAAAAGGAAAATGGATGACATATATTAAACCTTTTATTATTCAAATATCTCATATTATTTTAACATAAATATTGTAATTTTACCTAAATTCTTTCATATTGGTTTCAATCAGCATGAAAATTATTTGAAAGTGCTTGTATTCATTTTTTTTTTCTCTGTACGCGGGCCTCTCACTATTGTGGCCTCTCCCGTTGCGGAGCACAGGCTCCGGACGCGCAGGCTCAGCGGCCATGGCTCACGGGCCTAGCCGCTCCGCGGCATGTGGGATCTTCCCAGACCGGGGCACGAACCCATGTCCCCTGCATCGGCAGGCGGACTCTCAACCACTGCGCCACCAGGGAAGCCCTGTATTCATATTTTGGTCCTTTATATTTTCAGCCATTTGATACAATGCCAACCCAGAAGAAACATTTTCAAGTATAAATATTCGATGTCAGCAAGTCATATAGCACACATCTGTTGAATTTGTCAACATTATTTAAGTTATACTTAGTTTACCATTGTAATTAACAACTGCCAAACTATAATATTTATTTAAAAATTTTTTTTGGTGTATACATTTCTTTCTCTCTCTTTTTTTTACATCTTTATTGGAGTATAATTGCTTTACAATGGTCTGTTAGTTTCTGCTTTATAAGAAAGTGAATCAGCTATACATATACATATATCCCTGTATCTCTTCCCTCTTGCATCTCCCTCCCTTCCACCCTCCCTATCCCACCCCTCTAGGTGGTCACAGAGCACCGAGCTGGTCTCCCTGTGCTATGCGGCTGCTTCCCACTAGCTATCAGTTTTACATTTGGTAGTGTATATATGTCCATTGCCACTCTCTCACTTTGTCCCACCTTACCCTTCCCTCTCCCCATGTCCTCAAGTCCATTCTCTAGTAGGTCTGTGTCTTTATTCCTGTCCTGCCCCTAGGTTCTTCATGGCCTTTTTTTTTTTTTTTAGATTCCATATATATGTGTTAGCATACGGTATATGTTTTTCTCTTTCTGACTTACTTCACTCTGTATGACAGACTCTAGGTCCATCCACCTCACTACAAACAACTCAATTTTGTTTCTTTTTATGGCTCAGTAATATTCCATTGTATGTATGTGCCACGTCTTCTTTATCCATTCATCTGTCGATGGACACTTAGGTTGGTTCCATGTCCTGGCTATTGTAAATAGAGCTGCAGTGAACATTGTGGTGCATGACTCTTTTTGAATTATGGTTTTCTCAGGGTATATGCCCAGTAGTGGGATTGCTGGGTCGTATGGTAGTTCTATTTGCAGTTTTTTAAGGAACCTCCATACTGTTCTCCATAGTGGCCGTATCAATTTACATTCCCACCAACAGTGCAAGAGGGTTCCCTTTTCTCCACACCCTCTCCAGCATTTATTGTTTATAGATTTTTTGATGATGGCCATTCTGACTGGTGTGAGATGATATCTCATTGTACAAACTATAATATTTAAACACTGGAAATTGATGCTCTTTGAGATTTACACCTCTGAGTGAAAGTCTCAAACCTCAAAAAGGACATCTTAATTTAAACACTTAATTTTTTTTTTCCAAGCAGGAATAAGGTGTTCTTTTTTACCCGTGTGATAATGGTTGTGATTGAAGCCTTATGTATATCAGACATTTGGTAATAAAGCTTTCTTCTGTAAAGTAACATTATCACATTTTACTGTAAAATTTTAAAAAAAAGCTATCGGATTATTGGAGAGACAAGTGCTAAGGACTCATTACTTAAAGTGAATTAAAGAATTATTTAACACAGGGGACTATATTCAGTATCCTGTGATAAACTATAATGGAAAAGAATATGAAAAAGAATATATATATTTATAACTGAGTCACTTTGCTGTACAGCAGATATTAAACACAACATTGTAAATCAACTATACTTCAATAAAATTTTTTTAAAAAGAATTAATTAAAGCACTTTTCCTAAGCAGTATTTGATAACAGAGTATTTTTCCATTAAAGTGACATTTTGGGGAAAAGCTAATTTTTAGACATACGTCTATGAGAGACAGAATTATTCAGCTAATTCTCATATTTGTGGTCATTTCAGAGCTTTGCTGCTACTAATGGCAATAAAGAGGTGTCTTTTAATCTTTTCATCCTTTGGCAATCATTAATAGAATATAACACTCTGTTTTAAGTTTTCATGTTAAATTTTAGCTTCATTTGAAATTGCAAAACTGAGGTCTAAAAATTTCAACCTAACCTAAGTGATATCTGACTTAGTTATCTGTATAGTGTACCTAATTATTCAGATGTATGCAGAGAGAACTTTTAGTTTCCTATATTCAGTTTTATTTTGTTGGCAAACTAGATTTTTATCATGAAATCTTTTAGTTTCTTGAGTCTTTGTTTATTATTAGAAGAGGGTATAACTTGGTAATTAGGCTCTCTAGACTGGGTGACAGAAAAATATGCTATATTAGCTGGCCAAGGGAATGTGTATCTTTGGTGATCATTGTTAGATTTATTGAATACTAAGAATTTATGATGTTTTTGTGCAGTGTCTAGACAATGTCAGCCCAAGAGAGTGAAATTCTGAATGAAGTAAACACTAGGAGATAATTTAAGAATTCATTCAAGAATTGCCAATGGAATCCTTGCTAAAGATGTTTAACCTGTATCTAGTTATAGTAAATGACAAGACAAATCCAGTTTATGGGACTTTCTACAAGACAAATGGTCTGAACTCTTCAAAAGTGTCAAAGTGAAAACAGTAAACGTCAATTTTAATGGTAGAATTCTGTGGCTGTCCAGTAGATCTTATAACAATGGCAACAGTGTTCTCCACACTGTCCAGTAGAGTAGGCACTAGTCAGATGTGGCTACTGATCAGTTGAAATGTGGCTAATGGTATTGCAGAGCTACATTTTTAATTTTACTTAAAAAAATGTCAGTGATGAAAAATTAAAAAGGCAAGAGGACTATTCTAGATGAGAGAAGATGAAAGAGAAATGACAGTCAAGTACAGTGCCAAGCCTGGATTGGGAAAATAAAAAAAGTCATAGAGGACATTTTGGGGACAACTGGGGAAATTTGAATATGGAGTATATATTAGATATAGTATATCAATGGGAAATGTCTTGGGTGTGTGGTATGGTATTGTGGTTATAAAGGAGAATGTTCTTATTCTTAGGTAATACCTGATGAAGTATTTAGGTTGAAATGTCATGATGTCTGCAGGTTGTTTTCAAATGGTTCAGGAAAAAAAAAATGTACTTGTTAAGAGAGAAAGCAAAAGTGGCAAAACGTTTACCATGGTGAATATGGGTAAAGAGCAAATGGATATTCATTTTACTATTCTTTTCACTTTTTGATAGGATTTCAGTTTTTCAAAATATAAAGTTGAGAGAAAAAGGAGTACAGTTAAGAAATGCCTCACATAACCAGACTCAGGAAAGGCACTATCATATTTGAGGATTCAGTGGTGGCTTAGTGAAGGCAAGCTAAAGAGAAGAACATGAGTTTTAAAGTATATTATAGCTGATGTGGCGTGAAGGCAGCTTGCTTAGTAGGAAAAGAGGTTGTTGCAGCTACATGATGGGTCTTGGAAGAACATGCAGAAGTAAGGATGGAGAAAGCAAGTATACTTGACTAAGGACTTGAGAGGGTGGTTAAACTAGAAGTGTCAGAGAATGGGAAGAGGTTAAATGAAGAAAAGGAGAAGGAAGAGGAATAGCTGAAATCTATCAGTGATCAGTTGACAGTGATCCCATTTAGGAGATAGCAAGATTATTTTGATGGCTATATGTTAAAAACAAACAACCAACTGAGGCTTAGTTGGCTTATAAATGTAATCCAAAATTATGGAAAATGCAAACATTACCCAAACAGATATGGTGACAGACTTGTTCTTGTTTTTTGGAGAGATTCAAGTGAGTAAGGCGGTAGAGGGATAAAATAAATATTAAAAAGCACTAATAAGGAGAGAAGATGGAAAGGATTTCCTAAGTATATTTCCCATCCCTGTTAATCATACCACTTACCCATTTAGTCACTGGCTCACATGACAAGCCTGGGAGTCAGGCCAGACTCTCCCCTATCCCTTTCACTTCATATCCCGTTCTACCAGAATCAGTTCTGTGGACTTCTGGTTTCTGCATAAACTTCTGCTTCATCTCCCTCTCTTACTTCTTGCTTGTATTATTGCAGTAGCCACTTCCTAGGGCTCTTTAATCTAATCTCCATGCTGCCATCATGATCTTTGGATAATGTAAAGGATCATTCTTGTGCTTGAAATCCTTCATGAACGTTTCCAGCCCGTAGGATAAACTCTAACTTTGTTGATGTAGAAGTTCCTTCGTGCTAAACCTCTAACCTTGTGTTAGTTCCTCCTCGTTTCACACCCCCATTCCCAAACCTACTTTCCTACTCCTTGTGGTTCCCCAGAATGCCATGGGGAATTGTTGTATCTGTGAATGGGCTCTTTTGCCTTACTTCTCTGAAGAATCTTGTCCCCCAACTTGACTAGCTCCTATCTATCTTTCAAGATTTAGCCAAGAGAACATCTGAGAAGCTTTTTCCCCTTTACTAGGAGGTTGTACGAGTAATGGTTTTAGAACATGGGCTTTGAAGTCAGGTGAAGCTGGATTCAGATTCTGCCTCTTTTTGGTATCTGTGTGACCTTGGACAAATCACTTAACTTTGTTTTACCTCCATTTCCCTGTTTGAGGGAGAGGGATAATAAAACTTAGCTTGCAGGATAGTTGTAAGGATGAAATAAACTCCACAAAGTACAGTGACAGGCACAAAGTAAGTGCTCAGTACATGTTAGCTGCTATCATCATCAGAAGAAGAATTAGATAGTGCCTCCCATGTGCTCCCATGAGCAGTCTTATTGCTTTACAAATTTCTTTAAATATTTTTATTTTATTTTATTTATCTGGCCGCACCGTGGGGTGTGTGGGATCTTAGTTCCCCGACCATGGATCAAACCCACGCTCCCTGCATTGGAAGCGTGGAGTCTTAACCACTCCAAAGAAGTCCAAGAACTGTGTGTTCTTAATGTTGAATACAGTGCCTAGCACATAGGTGCTTAGTAATTGTTTAAGTGAAAGCATAAGAAGCTTTTTTTATTGAAGACGGTGTAGGAAAGAGCACAGGCGCTGCTAATTACTAGTTGTGTGACTTTTGTCATTTGTTTTCCTTGCTTCAAGTTTAAAATGGGAGATTACAGTACCTACCTCAGAATTTAAAGATTGTATTTCATATTGTACAATATTATGTAGAGTGCTTAGCATAGTACCCATAGTGGGTGCTTAATAAATGTTAGCTGTTCTTTATTAAATGAATTCTTCTTGAATCTTGGTGGGATCTGACAGCAGGTCTGTTTGACTTTAAGTGGCGTATGTGCAATGATAGTTTAACAGTGTTATATTTTATATTTTCCAACCTTAATCTCCTTAGCTTTTGAAAGGACTTAAACGTAAAATCCTTAATAAAAATGGTGAAAATGTCCTTTTCTATAGTATAGATAGAATTTTGGAAATCATGTATTCAGAAACAGATATTTGATGAGTTCCCACTATAAGCAACACATTTGTGGTTATACTCAGAAGCTTAAATACTGTCTTGAAAAGTACTCAGTATAGCATATGATAACTTCCCAAAAATGTGACAGAAAATTAGAACTCTGGAGCTTCCTGTGACTAATAACCACTGGGAAGAGCAGATGACTAAACCGTAGACTATATCTCGTAAGAAATGTTTGCTCCTTCACTCTATAAATTGATAATCCTTTCAGGTTTAAACTTTAATGTTTGATCAGTGGCCTAAAGAGGTAAGACTTAATTTGTGTTTTTTTGTGTGTATGCCTAGGTACATTTTATTCTTGTGACCTAAGGCTTTGTGGAAGTTTAAAAATAAAATAAGATAGTTTTAATGAATGGCCAGAGTAATAACGGTAATTGGTGGATTTATTCATGAAAGCAAGTTAGTTGTTTTTTTACTATTGTGCATTGTTTTATTGAACACATATGATCACTATAAAGTTATTGTTTCTGTCAGACTAGTGAGTTCTGTGACTATCAAAGAACAGAGGGAATAATCCGAAAGAGCTATTTCAGATTATTGAAATAAAATTATTTGTTCTGATCAGTTATGAAAGGACCTGAAAGGTACATATGACTTTCACTAATAATATCTAATACAACCTCTTAAGCAGTGTTTAACTGGTTCATGATTGGAAACGCAGGTGAGTAGATTAGGAAATAAGTCTGCAAAAGTAGGGCAGGCTTGCTGGCTTAAAATAGGAATGAAAGCAGGGTTATTTGGAGTGAACAGAGATAGCTATTTAGGTAAATCCTAGTGTCCCGTGAGGATAAGACCACACAGTAATCTAAAAATAATAGCTTATAGGCCAATAACTTTTAAGGGTTATCTTTTATACTTACTGTAGGATTGAAGTGGTCGTCACCAATGTGGTCTTTTTAATGCAGTTCTGCATCAGATGTTAGGTGTATGAAAATATGTGTCATTTATGTATTGGATATATATTGAAGCAGTATACTGAATTGAATTGAATTTGACCATGGAAAGGCTGCAGAATTTCTTCAGTGTACTTTAGGAACTTAGTTTTAAAAATTTATTAAATTTTTATTTTGATAATTATAGATTCACAGGATATTGCAGAGAAAGGTACAGGAAGGTCCTATACATCCTCCCCTAGGTCTGTTCCACAATGTCAGTATCCCACACTACCACAGTACTATACCAAAATCAAGAAATTAACATTGGCACTATCCAGATAGCTTATTCAAGTTTCACCAGTTATATATGGACTTGTGTGTGTGTGTGTGTGTGTGTAGCTCTGTGCAATTTCACATGTGTATAACTACCACCACAATCAAGATACTCAACTGTATCATCACCACAAGACTCTTGTGTTACTACCCCTTTGTAGCCACACCTATCCCCTTCAGAAACTCATTTTTATAGTTTGGTTATTGTTTTGAATCATGTGCAAACCTGATTTGATTAGGGTTTTTGCTTCTGAGTTGGAAGCATTGTAAAGTAATCTTTATTGCAATACAGGTAGTCTAACAGCAACTGACTCATGGTAAAAAGTAGGTTAAAATGTGTTAGCAGTTTGGGAACACTGAAAACTTTCTTGGCTAAATATATATAGACTTAGAATGATGATTCTGAACTCTGGTTACCAACCAGAATCACCTGTGGCGCTTAAAAAAAAACATGAAGAAAACATGGGTACCTTGGCCCTTTCCAGGTAAACCTGGAAAGCAATGTTGAATATAAAAATGCAAGTTACAAAAGGATACACAGGGACTTCCCTGGTGGCGCAGAGGTTAAGGATCTGCCTGCCAATGCTGGTGACACGGGTTTGAGCCCTGGTCTGGGAAGATCCCACATGCCACGGAGCAACTAAGCCCATGTGCCCCAACTACTGAGCCTGTGCTCTAGAGCCCGTGAGCCACAACTACTGAGCCCGTTCGCCTAGAGCCCGTGCTCTGCAGCAAGAGAAGCCATGGCAATGAGAAGCCTGCGCACCGCAACGAAGAGTAGCCCCCATTGGCAGCAACTAAAGAAAGCCCGTGTGCAGCAACAAAGACCCAACACAGCCAAAAATAAATAAATTCTTAAAAAATGGTTACACAGTATGACACCACATATGTAAAAATTTTAATATTGTGTATAGATATATTTATAACAAAAATTTATATACGTGTGGGAAGGATACACAAGTACTTAAAGGTACTAATTACCCCTGGGATGAAGGAAAAGGATGAAGGTTCTCTTCAATTATATCTGTAACATTTTAGTTCTTGAAAAATATTTGAAACAGATATGACAAACTTAATATTTTAAATCTACATGGTAGGTACATGGGTGTTTGTACTATTTGTATTATTTCCTATACCATTTTATGTAAAATTATATTTTGAAATATTTCATTAAAATTTGTATACATGTAGTATATTACATATGTGTCTGGAATTTCCTCTTTTCTCCCTTTTACTATTCCTTCTATATATTTTATTTTGGTGCCAAGAGTGGAGTGCTTCTATAACAAATACCCAAAAATGAGAAAGTGGCTTTGTAACTTCCAGAAGATCCAGCTCAAATTTCAACTTTCTGATGCCCTTTCATGATTTCTGTAGCCATCTACTGATAATCCCCTTTATAATCTTCCATACAGTCTGTACTGTACAGTGTATTGCTTAACTGTTCTGTGTTGATATTACATCTTGTTTTATATGAATTATTTTGTCTACTTAAATAGAACATAAATTTCTTTAAGGTAGACTCCATATGTTAAAATTATATAAGCTATACCTTACCTACACAGTATGAGCATGTAGTAGATGCCAGATAAATATTGAATTATTTAACTTAGAATATAATTACCTCCCTAGTATTTTTGAATTTTCCTCAAAGAACCCTTCCAGTTCTTTGTCTGCTATAGATTTCAGAACTTCAGGTTTTAACAAATATCACTATTATCCAGGATTTTAGGAAGGCTAGATATAGGAACTTAGATCTATCCAGGTATTGAATGTTTTATTTTTCAGTTAGTAACATTGTATAACCATGAATTCCGTAAAATCTAGAATTGTGTAAAATCCTGGATTGTGAAAAATTCTTTTGCTTTTGCTCATATCTTGTGTATGAATGTTATTTGTCTTATGTCTACGTAGGTCTCATTTGAACTTAAATTTTAGTGGCTTCTCAGAGAGATTACTTTCATTCTAACGTGTCTTATTTTACTTTGATTTATGTGTTAAGAAAAAGTATTACAGATTATTTGGTGAAGCACTATAGCAAAAGAACTTAGTCTCTGGAATCAGTTGACCTGGGGTCAAATTCCAGCTCCTCCAGTTACTAGTTGTGAGATTTTGGACAGAGTTTCTAACTTCCCTAAACCTTGGTTTCCACATCTGTCAAATGGGGATAGTAATACTTCATAGAGTGTTATTAGGTTAGATGAGACTATGTATGTAAAGCCCTTAGCAATGCCTGTTATGTAGTTAGCACGCGACCAATGAACATTATGGTCGCTAGTATTATTGCGACTCCAGTTACGAAAGTTGAAATCTGAAACCTATATTAAAAAGCGTTTTTTAGATGCTTTGGACAACTTAGCACAACATAAATAATTTAGCATCATTGACTTTAGCTAACTTGTATTAGCAAATTTATTAATAAGAAGAATAACACATTATTTATTACCAAGTAGTGTTTATCCCAGGAATGCAAAGTTGTGTTAACATTTGAAAATCAATGAATATAATCTACATATTAACAATAAAGGAGAAAATGTATATGATTACTTCAATAAATTCAGAAAAACTTTGACAAAAATTCAACACCCCATTCATGATTTAAACAAACATACCTCTAGAAAACTGGGAATAGGGGAAACTTCCTTAACTGATGATCATCTATGAAAAAACCTATAGCCAATGTCATACTTTATGGTAAACTATTGGATGTCTTTCCCCTAAGGTTAGGAATAATATAAGAATGGCCTATCTTGCCACTTCTGTTCAGCATTCTAACTAATAGTCCTAGCTATTGAAATAAGGCAAGAAATTAAACTAAAATGCACACAGATTGAAAAGAAGTAAAACCGTCTCATTTGCCAACTGCGAGATTGTTTATATAGAAAATACAAAGGAATCTACAAAATAATCATTAGTAATTGAATTTAGCAAGGTCAAGGGAAACAAAGTGAATATACAAAAATGAGCTGCATTTTTATATAACATCAGCAAACAATTCATAAATGAAAATTTAAAAAATTTTACTTAGAATATCAACCAAAACAACGTAAAATACTTAGGAATAAATTTGACAAAAATATGTCAGATCTCTTCATTGAAAACCACAGGACATTGCTAGGAGAAATTTAAAACCTAA
Organism: Neophocaena asiaeorientalis asiaeorientalis; assembly: GCF_003031525.2. NCBI lineage: Eukaryota > Metazoa > Chordata > Mammalia > Artiodactyla > Phocoenidae > Neophocaena > Neophocaena asiaeorientalis. Next base: position 2,682,448 of record NW_020173550.1, read on the forward strand.
ATATAGGGAGAGTTATATTATGTTCATGAATCAGACCATACAATATAGTTAAGATGTCAGTTCCCCAAACTGATTTATAGATACAATGCAATCTCAATCAAAATCCTAAAAGGATGTTTTTTTAAAAAATAAGTTTATTTTTTTATTTTTGGCTGCATTCGGTCTTCGTTGCTGCGCAGGGGCTTTCTCTAGTTGCGGTGAGCAGGGGCTACTCTTCGTTGCGGTGCACAGGCTTCTCATTGCAGTGGCTTCTCTTGTTGCAGAGCACGGCTTCTAGGCCCGCGGGCTTCGTAGTTGTGGCTTGCGGGCTCTGGAGCGCAGAGCTCAGTAGTTGTGGCGCACAGGCTAAGTTGCTTCGCGGCATGTGGGAATCTTCCCAGACCTGGGATCGAACCTGTGTCCCCTACATTGGCAGGCGGATTGTTAACTACTGCGCCACCAGGGAAATCCCCTAAAAGGATTTTTTAATAGCAATTGGTAAGCTGATTCTAAAATTTATATGAAAATTAAAAAGGCTGAGAAAAGCAAACCAATTATTTTGTTTTATTATTTTTTTGTAGGGGGAGGACAATTGAGGGCATTTTTTTTCTTAATTTTTAATTATAGTTGAGTTACAATTTAGTTTCTGGTGTACAGCAAAGTTATTCAGTTATACACATATATTATGTATATATTCTTTTTTATATTCTTTTCTATTATGGTTTATTACAAGATTTTTTTTTTTTTTTATGTTTATCTGTTTTATACATAGTAGTTTGTATCTGCTACTCCCAAACTCCTAATTTATCCCCCCCTTCCCACTTTTGTAACCCTAAGTTTATTGTCTGTCTGTGTGTCTGCTTCTGTTTTGTAAATAAATTCATTTGTATCATATTTTAGATTCCACATATAAGTGATATCATATGATATTTGTTTTTCTCTTTCTGACTTCACTTAGTATGATTATCTCTAGGTCCATTCATGTTGCTGCAAATGGCATTATTTCATTCTTTTTCATAGCTGAGTAGTATTCCATTGTGTGTGTGTGTGTGTGTGTGTGTGTGTGTGTGTGCGCGCGCGCGCGCGCGCACGTGCATGTACCATATCTTTATCCATTCATCTGTTGATGGACGTTTAGGTTGCTTCCATGACTTGGCTACTGTAAATAGTAAGTAAACCAATTTTAAAAGGGAAGAACGAGGTTGAAGGACTCATATTACCTGGTTTCAGGACTCACTATAAAGCTACAGTAATCAAGACAGTGTGGTAAAGGTAAAAGGATAGACTTACAGATAAATGGAAAGGAGTAGAGTCCAGAAATAGACCCACACATAAATGGTCACTTGATTTTTGACAAAGCAATTCAGCAGTAAAAAGAAAAACTTTACAACAAATGGTGTTGGAACAGCTGGATATCCATATGGAAAAAAGTGAAATCTGACACATACCCTACACAAAACTTAATTAATAATGCATTATAGACTTAAATGTAAAAGCTAAACCTTACCATTTTTATAAACTTCTAGAAGAAAACATAGAAGAAATCTTTGTGACCTTGGGTGGACAGACTTTTCTTAAGTCACAAAAAGCATGAACTATAAAAACTGATAATTGGACATCGTCAAAATTAAAATCTTTTGTTCTTCTAAATATGTTTTGTTAAGAGAATGAAAAGACAAGCCATGGACTGGGAGAAAATATTCACACTCTATGTGTCTTACAAAGGACTTTTGTCAAGAATATATAAAGAACTTACAATTCACTAATAAGCCAACCAGCAGAATTTTAAAATGGACAAAAGATTTGAACAGACAAGTCCCAAATGAAGATATAACAAATAGCTAGTAGCATACAAGAGGATATTCGACATCATTAACTCTTAGGGAAGTACAAATTAAAACCACAATGAGGGCTTCCCTGGTGGCGCAGTGGTTAAGAATCCGCCTGCCAATGCAGGTGACACGGGTTCGAGCCCTGGTCCAGGAAGATCCCACATGCCGCGGAGCAACTAAGCCCGTGCGCCACAACTACTGAGTCTGTGTGCCACAACTACTGAAGCCTGCGCGCCTAGAGCCCGTGCTCTGCAACAAGAGAAGCCACTGCAATGAGAAGCCTGCACACCTCAACGAAGAGTAGCCCCCGCTCACTGCAACTAGAGAAAGCCCACGCGCAGCAACAAAGACCCAGCGCAGCCAAAAATAAATTAAAAAAAAAAAAAAACCCACAATGAATTACCGCTACACACCCATTAGAATGGCTGAAATTAAAAAGACAGTTAACAAGTTTTAACAAGGATGTGGAGTGACTGGAACTCTCAGGCACTGCTGGTGGGAATGTAAAGTTGTAAAACTACTTGGGAAAATTGCTTGACAGTCTCCTCATATGTTAATTATACACCTGTCATACATCCCTGGCTTTCCACCCCTAGGTATTTACCCAAGAGAAATGAATATAAGATTTATACACAAATGTTTATAGCAGCTTTAGTCATAATAGCCAAAACCAGGAAATATTCAACAGGTAAATGGATAACCATATGGTATATCCTCACAATGGAGTACTACTCAGCAATAAAAAGATACAAACTACTGATATATGCAATAGCACAGGTGAATCACAAAATCATTATGCTTATGAAAAACACCAGACACAAAAGACTATACACTGGACAGTTCCATTCATATAAAACTAGAAAGTGCAAATTTATGTGTACTGACAGATCAGTGGTTGCCTGGTGCTGGAGGCAGGAGACAGGATTCTTCAGGAGTAATAGAAATGTTTTATATCTTGATCGTGGTTGTGGTTTGATAAGTAGAGACATGTCAGATTTTATCGAATTGTACACTTCAGTGGATACAGTTTATTGTACCTAAGTACACCTCAATAAAGCTTATTTTTAAAAAAGAAGTTATGGAAGCTGTACCCTAAAATTAACACAGGATTTAGTGCAGATGACTTACTTTGGCTAAAACAAGATTGCAGGTTGATAGACTACTGCAAAATTGAATTGAAAACCTGAAAGAAGGAAATAGAGACTCCCTCTGAACTAGGGATTAGTAGTTTTCTTTAGAAGGATACAATTTACTTTGAAATATTGCCTAGAGTTGAAATGCCTCCTTTTAAAAGTGTGCTTTAGGGATAAAATATTCGCACTTTATGGCTAGCTTCAATACATGGATGTATTTTTAGTCATCTTTTATACTTACTAAAGAACTGCAAATCACACAGAAGGACAAAAGAAATGAACAAGGGATATGATGTGTATAGATAATTTATAAATGAATAAATTCAAATGGCCAATGAACATGTGAGATTATAGATGTATGGACAAAGATATTTGTTCCCACATTATTCATAATAGCAAAAATAAATAAGAATAACTGCAATGTTTAATAATAGCAGATTAATTAGGTGAATTATATTATTTCCATGATGCAAACTTTGAGAATTATATTGTAGAAGAATGTTTGTTGGTGTGAGAAGATTTTAGTAGTGTAATACAAAATTCAAAAGACAGATTACCAGTGAAGGATTCTGGAATATTTTCCAAAAGACAGATTACTAGATTGTATACTACAACTGATTATAAAATAATATATTTCAATATTAAAAATTTTAAGATACACACCAGAATTTTAACAGTGGTTATCTTTGGTTGATGGCATTCTAAGAAATTTGTTTTTGTTTTTATGGTAGTTATTGCTTTTATGCAGTTTTTAAAAATTTTTTAAATTGAAGTATAGTTGATTTACAATATTTTGTTAGTTTCAGGTGTCTAGCAAAGTGATTCAGTTATATATAATATATTTATATTTTTATATTGTTTTCCATTATAGGTTATTATAAGATATTAAATATAGTTCCCTGTGCTATACAGTAAATCCTTATTTTTAAAAAAATTTTTATTTATTTTATTTTTGGCTGTGTTGGGTCTTCGTTGCTGTGCGTGGGCTTTCTCTAGTTGCGGCGAGCAGGGCTACTCTTCGTTGCAGTGCAAGGGCTTCTCATTGCGGTGGCTTCTCTTGTTGCGGAGCACAGGCTCTAGGCGCACGGGCTTCAGTAGCTGTGGCACGTGGGCTCAGTAGTTGTGGCGCATGGGCTTAGTTGCTCCGCAGCATGTGGGATCTTCCTGGACCAGGGATCAAGCCCGTGTCCCCTGCATTGGCAGGTGGATTCTTAACTACTGTGCTACCAGGGAAGCCCTACAGTAAATCCTTATTGCTTATCTATTTTATGTATAGTAGTTTGTATCTGCTATTAAAAAAATTCTTCTGCATTGAGTATATAGTTTCTTCGATGTAGAGAAATAAAGAGTAGCTTGAAGATTAGCAGAAGGTTGAACATTAATACTATAGTATTCATTATACTGTTCTATTTTTGTAAATTCTTTGAGAATATTAAAAAAGTTTTAAAATAGCTTGAAAACCTTCACTTTATTTACAGCACTGTATGAGCCATATTTATCAAGCATAACTCCATTTATGAGGCTATTTAATGGCAGGTTAAAGGGTCTTTAAGCTTGATTTTAATAAATGCATAGTATAATAAAAATTTATTCACATTAAATACAAAGCAAATTATCACCTCTAACTGCTGGCTGATTTAGATTTAACTTCCAAACAGGAAGAGATTTTGAGTTTGGACACAAAGATCTGTTGATGATGTATTGATGATCCATTAATGGTCAGTAATCTTTGGGAATTCCCTGACTGTCCAGTGGTTAGGACTCGGTGCTTTCACTGCCTGGGCCTGGGTTCAATCCCTGGTCGGGGAACTAAGATCCTGCAAGCCATGTGGCATGGCACCCGCCCCCCGCCCCGCAAAAAAAGTCAGTAATCTTTCTAGCCTTGTAGAAACAGATGGTGAATTTTCCTCTTTGACATCCAGCAATACACTGATTCCTAGGTGAGTTGCAGCCAAATTGGATATTGGTAGTATTTCTCTTGATTAATTCATTTATAATAGTTATATACATTTCTAAATTCTAATTTTATTTATTTTTTGAATAAATAATATGGTATAAAATTTTAAAAGGTGTGTAGCAAAAAGTCTTCTTCTATTCCCTGACTCTGGGCCACCAGTTCCCTGCCTTGGGGATGTTAAAGCCGACCACCAGGAACACATCTGTGTCTTAACAAAAATAAGTTACATTTAGCTTGTTGCAGCAAGGAATAACATATACTAGAATAACTGTGGGGCATCTCAGAAGGAAGGAGTTAGAAAAGAGGATATACAGGGTTTTAGGAACTGAGACTGGTCATAGAGTGATTTTAGGGTGGAAGTTAGTAGTCTGGGCAGGGACTGGCTAGAATATGTAATTTAGGTGAATTGCTGGAATGGTCAATGGTTTTATCTTTGGTACAGCTGAGTCCCTGAGGAGTTACTGTCAGATCAGCTTGTCTGTGGTACTGGAACATAATGAGCCGATGTTAAAAAAAAAAAAAGTTAGAACTTAGGTAGTCTGTAATGCATATTGTGGTTTGGTTTGGTTCACTTTATCTGACTTTTTTTTTTTTTTTTTGGCTGTGCTGGGTCTTCGTTGCTGCGGGCTTTCTTTAGTTGCGGCGCGAGGGCTTCTCACTGTAGTGGCTTCTCTTGTTGTGGAGCATGGGCTCTAGACACGTGGGCTTCAGTAGTTGTGGCTCACAGGCTCTAGAGCGCAGGCTCAGTAGTTGCGGTGCATGGGCTTAGTTGCTCCGCGGCATGTGGGATCTTCCTGGACCAGGGCTTGAACCCATGTCCTCTGCATTGGCAGGCGGATTCTTAAGCCCTGTGCCACCAGGAAAGCCCTATCTGACTTTTAAGTCATAGTGTTTTTCTGAGTGTTTGGGAGCAATCTGTAGTTTCTGTTTCAATTTTTACTCTTTGCTTCTGATCATTTGTTAACTAAGCTGGGGGATTTGCCATTTAGGGTAAGTGATCAGTCAAGATCTGTATCTTTGTTAGATAGGCTGTGAGTGTTTATCAAGCTTTTGATGGTAGTAATTTTGACCTCTGTAAGCACCAAGCCATTTTTTTCTTTTTCTTAGATGATTGGGTTTTTTTTTTTTGCGGTACGCGCAGGCCTCTCACTGTTGTGGCCTCTCCCGTTGCGAAGCACAGGCTCCGGACGCGCAGGCTCAGCGGCCATGGCTCACAGGCCTAGCCGCTCCGCGGCATGTGGGATCTTCCCGGACCGGGGCACAAACCCGTGTCCCCTGCATCGACAGGCGGACTCTCAACCACTGCACCACCAGGGAAGCCCTAGATGATTGTTTTTTTTGTTTTGTTTTGTTTTGTTTTCGTTTTTTGTTTTTTTTTTTGCTGTACACGGGCCTCTCACTGTTGTGGCCTCTCCCGTTGCGGAGCACAGGCCCCGGACGCGCAGGCTTGGCGGGCATGGCTCACGGGCCCAGCCACTCTGCGGCATGTGGGATCTTCCCGGACCGGGGCATGAACACGTGTCCCCTGCATTGGCAGGCAGACTCCCAACCACTGTGCCACCAGGGAAGGCCTAGATGATTGTTTTTTGAATCACCTGTTATGATAATGGCTGACTGCAGCATTTAAGACTCTGGAGATCACACACATGGCATCTGTAGCAGACAAAACCTCAAACAAGAATTATTATTAAAGTTTGAAATAATGTCCCATATATCCCATATCTATTTGGATCTTCCTTTGGTAACCAAATCATTTTTTCCCCTTTAATTTGGATATGGATTATTCACCTTTGCCTGTGTCTGAAGAATTAGTCTTGCATTTGGTGATTATCAAGGATAAAGGTCTTGGTAGTACTAGGAATAAAGGGCAGGGTGTTTATTGACAGTCTAGAATCTTGAACCAGCAGAGAGAGAAGAAATAGCCAAGAGAATAAAGGGCAAAATCATGGAAACTGCATGGTAATCAGTGGCTTCTGGCATCTGAGAGATTGTGTTCTGTTGATCTTGGCCGTAAATGGTCTATTCACATTATCTTCTGCTTTTGGACCAAAACAATTCTGGAAATCCTAGCTCAGACACAGTGTCTGGCCATAGCAATGATGTCAGTAATACACATAATTAATTTGTTCTCCGTAGTGTTAATAGTTATAAGTACATGATACATACCTTAACAGAAGTTCTTTTGACATGTTTCCACAAGGCTCAATTCTTGATCTTTAGATTATCACTGGGAGATTTAGGTGAATGTAAGGAAGAAGCAGAAACTACTTGTTGATGTTGAGTCTGTAGGTTTTACTTAATTTATTATTATTAACCAGCCTTATCAGAATGGAAGAGAGTAGAATCTTCTGTTAAAGTACATAATCAGTTTTATAAGGAGTCAGTCATTGATTATTCTGAAAGTAAGAATATGTTCTGAACAGAGGACATTGACACATCTCCAGGCCTTTGATTTATCCTATAAAATGTATTAAGAATTTCACCAATACAAGCTTATTTAAACCTAGAGATAAAATCTTTTTGTAGACAGCTATTGTGTCAGTCTTTGTATATAAATGTATCTTTAACCTGAAAGATGTACAAACATTGAAGCATATCTACTTTTAACACATTTTACTTACACATGATTACCTTAGGAAGGCTGTACTCTTTTCATTCATTAGTTTTTTTTTTCTTTTTACCCCATTTTAATAAAGCAAAGAGCTCTCACAATAGTTTGAGTTAGTTAAAAGTTGGAGAATGCCAAACAGAGCTAATAATTTCTGTAATCCTTCAAAACTATCTTTAATAAGGTAAAGGATCAAGTCTTTGTGTAACCTAATGGTCATTTAGTGTAAACCCAAAGATACTGTAGGTGTGAGAAACATCTTCACAGTTTTATTATTCTGAATTTGGAGAAAAACAAAATCAAAGAGAATTGTTATGTGACAAAATATTAGCTGTGACTATCCAGAGGTGAGAAGTAGTTACAGGCAGTATCTTTAAAAGCACAACAATAAGTGACAGTGTTTATTAGGAATGTCAACTTGTTTCCAAAAGTAAGGAACTTAAAAAAAGAAGATTTATGAGTTTGTGAAAAAGCACAGAGTTAATAGAATATTTTGATGATTTAAGGAATGTCTTCCCTGAGCACAGAATAACTTTGCTCTTTTAACAGAAAGAAAATCAAATTCTAGTCTTACTTTGTTTATTATTCATGAAAGAATTTGCATTAAAAGGATTTATAAGCCATTATTCCTTATGAAAAATCCCTCATATCTGACCAGTTTTGTCAGAAATTTTAACGTATTTTCTTTCTCCCTTCAAAGGTTTTTTTTGTTTGGTTTGGTCTGGTTTGGTTTTTGTAGCTACTACAAACCCAGACAAATAAAGTATACTAATTCTCATACTGTCTACCCTTATGGTATGCTGTCTTATTTGTCTTTCACTATATTCTGTCACATTTTGGCACGACCAGAAATTTCTCTTTTTTCCCCCAGCTTTATTGAGGTATAATTGACATATGACATTGTGTGAGTTTAAGGTGTACAATGTGTTGATTTGATATATTTTGCAAAATGATTACCACAATAGCATTAGCTAACAATGTATAACACCATATAATTACCATTTCTTTCTTGTGGTGAGACAGACATTTCTTATTTGAAGACCAAATTATTCTCTTTATTTCTAGTTGAGCAAAAGCACATCTGATACCATACATTCACATTCCCCTGTCTTCACACACATTCTTTTACATTCATTCAAAATCAATAACAGAAGACATTGTTAAGAGTTAAAGGTTGAGGGACTTCCCCATGGTCCAGTGGTTAGGAATCCGCCTTCCAATGCAGGGGACACGGGTTCAATCCCTGGTCGAGGAACTGGGATCCCACATGCCACAGGGCAACTATACCCGCGAGCTGCAACTACTGAGCCCGTGCGCCACAAGTAGAGAGAAGCCCGCATGCCTCAACGAAAGACCCCGCATGCCGCCTGCCGCAACTAAAGTCTGACGCAGCCAAATAAATTAATATTAAAAATATATATATATAAAAAAAGAGTTAAGGGCTTCCCTGGTGGTGCAGTGGTTGAGAGTCCGCCTGCCGATGCAGGGGACACGTGTTCGGGCCCCAGTCCGGGAAGATCCCACATGCCGCAGAGTGGCTGGGCCCGTGAGCCATGGCCACGAAGCCTGTGCGTCCGGAGCCTGTGCTCCGCAACGGGAGAGGCCACAACAGTGAGAGGCCCGTGTACCGCAAAAAAAAAAAAAAAGAGTTAAAGGTTGAATGAGAGGGAAATTCTGAGGGCGTTAGAAATGAGTAATCTTATAACTTCCAGAGAGTTACAAATTGTAAGGGCTTTCCTTGTTTCTTAAGCATTAATTAATCTCTAAATTCTCTTTAGGGTGAGGCCAATTAGTCTTTTCCAGGTTTTGTATCTCCTAGGCACATCAAAATAGGGACTAATTGCTAGAGATCGGGGAAGCCTACATAAGCCTGATTTCTTCAATAAATGTTCTTTTTTCCTGGTGTTTGGGAAGTCTTTCAGGGAGGCACTTTTAGAATTTGAATTGCATTTGGAAGCCTCCTCATATTAAAGAATGCAGACCACTGGGTATTTAGAATTCTGTTTCCTATCTTGTTTTAAGGTGCCTCTCAAATAAACAATTTTGTTCATGTTAAAAGTTCCCCAAGAGGACTTCCCTGGTGGCGCAGTGGTTGAGAATCCGCCTGCCGAGGCAGGGGACACGGGTTTGTGCCCTGGTCCGGGAAGATCCCACATACTGCGGAGCGGCTGGGCCCATGAGCCATGGCCGCTGAGCCTAGGCGTCCTGAGCCTGTGCTCTACAACGGGAGAGGCCACAGCAGTGAGAGGCCCGCGTATTGAAGAAAAAAAAAAGAATCCACCTGCCAATGCAGGGGGCATAGGTTCAAGCCCTGGTGTGAGAAGATCCCACATGCTGCGGAGCAACTAAGCCCGTGTGCCACAACTACTGAGCCTGTGCTCAAGAGCCCGCGGGACACAACTACTGAGCCCGTGTGCCACAACTACTGAGCCTGCACTCTAGAGCCCCAAGCCACAACTACTGAAGCCCATGCGCCTAGAGCCCGTGCTCCGCATCAAGAGAAGCCCGTGAACCGCAATGAAGAGTAGCCCCCCATTCGCCACAACTAGAGAAAGCCCGTGCGCAGCAACAAAGACCCAATGCAGCCAAAAAAAAAAAAGTCCCCAAGAGGCCATTTGTAATTTGAAATTTTTCCTTGGTGAAATTATGCCGTTTGTTGAGTATATTCATAATCTGAAAATGTGAAGGAAACAGATAGAGGAGGCACAGAGGAGGCAAAGATTCAGGCTGAGAAAATACCATGTGACCTGCAACGATTGTTAAGGGTGGCACTTTTGCAACCATATGTCTCCAGAAGACATGAAGTGACACCAAAGATAAGCCGTCATCAATTGAGGGCCGATCAGAGCCTCAGCCCCAGCTAGACAGAACTAAGCAAAACACTTCTTAGGATTGTAAGGACTAAGGAAGGTCCTTAGAAAGTTTCAGAAAAATTGACCCAATGCAGAGTTTGCCTAAAGATACTGGTCTAATGAGACCTTCTGAACTTGTCAGCCTTTGGGGCTGGCTGGAAAATACACTTATTAGGTCCTAGTCTGTCCTCTGCCTATGGGCTTCCTCTTATAGATGAATGACACTCAAGATACTGAACAAGCAGACAGATGATAGGAATGCTGTTAATTAGGTAGAAGCCAGATTTCACTCCTGAACAGAACAATCTGATAAGACTGAAAGTCAGAGGACCCACGTATCACCTTAACCCTGAAGTGCTTGAGAAAATTATTGAAGATCAGGTAACTCACTCTAGTAGGCAGGGTGGCCTTGAGCAGGTGGAAACCAAGTGGCCTCATATGTGCACACTGTTACAAAGTCATGGGTCTCCCCAGAAACAAGGTCAGCTGAAGGATTTATTTATAGTTACAGAAAAAAAAGTTAGGTTTATTTAACTCGCTGCAACAAGCAGAGAGAACTAGAGGGATCTTCTATGTAGGGGAAGGCAGTTAGGAAGGCTACTCATTGGATACTGTTGTTAGATGAAGGACTACTGTTGGATTTTAGGGTGGAAGTTTGTAATCTGGGCAAGGACTAGTTAGAATTTGTAGACTAGATGAGTTGCTAGAACTCATGATGAAGTTCTAGTGTTAGATCAGATCTAGTGTCTATGCAGAGTTACTGTTAAATTAGTTTGCCTGAGGTCTTATCTTGAAACATGGATCTGAAGTATCTGGTATTAAAAAGAATTTGAGCTTAGATAGTCTGTGATGCATGTTGTGGTTTGGTTTGGTTCACTTCATCTGTTTTATGAGTCATAGTACAGTTATAAGTTGGGACTTCTGTTTTGATTCTGAGAGGCTGCTGGTGTTAGTTTCTTATGTGTATAAAAGTACATTTGTAATTGTTGAATGGCTTTAGGAAAAAACTTTGACTTTAAGAATTCAGTATTAGTTTTCTATTGCTGTGTAACAAATTACCACAAACTTAGTGGCTTAAAACAACGTTTTTTTAGCTCCTAGTTCTGTGGGTCAGAGGTACATTCATGGCATAGACTTCTCAGAGCTCAAAGGCTGAAATCAAGGTGCCTACCAGGCTGAGTTTACATGTGGAGGCTGGGGGAAGAATCTGATCTTTAGCACATTCAGGTTTCTGGCAGTTCCTTGTGGTGGTAGGAGTGAAGTCCTTATTTTTAGCTGGGGGCCACTCCCAGCTCCTAGAGTCTGCCTTCATTCCTTGCTCCGTGGCCTGCTCTATCTTCAAGCTAACAATGGAGAAATTGCACATCAAATCCCTCTCATGCTTCAGCTCTCTGAACTCCTATATCTGACCTCTAAATCCAGATTAAAAGGTCTTCTGTGATTAGGTCAGGTGCACCTGGACAGTATCCCTATTTTAAGGTCATCTAATATGGGACCTTAATTATGCTTGCAGACTTCCTTCCAGCAGTACCTAGATGATTGATGGAGTAACTGGGAGAAGGTGTGTGTATACCATGGACCAGGCATCTTGTGGGGTCTGCCTTCTGCTAACCACAGTGCCTTTGTGTGTTTTGAAGCATAAGCCACAGAACTTCCTCTTTGTCATCTTAGTAACTCTTGGTTGCTTATAGGTGTAACTTAAATTTTAATGTTGCTGGTAAGAGTCAGTTTGGGGTATAGCTCTGCTGATTTGAGAAAAGTCTTATTTATGTATAAAACGGATTAACATAAGGAAAGTTATTGCCAGTGGGATTGCCTTTCTTTTTGCCCTTGTCATCTGTTACTTTTCTTTTAATAAAGTTTTTTATAAAAACTTGGGCAGAGCAGATAGGAAAAAAAAAAAGCTGTCTGTAGTCCAAACACTCTTGCTTATACTTTCATCCTTTTCTTCCAATTTTTATTGTTCAATTAAAAGAATATCATTATGATCATATAGTGTACAAAATAATTGTATACTGACTTCTTATATACACTTTTTTCTGATTATAAAAGTGATACAGGGTAATTGGAGAAAGTTTAAAAATAGGCAAGTCGGAAGAATAAGATAATTTAGAATCTTGTTACCTAGCACTAATACTTGGGTATATTTCCTTATTGTGTTTTCTAATGCATTATTTAGTCACAATTTAGATCATATCGTATGGCTTTATTTATTTGGATTTATTTTATTTTATTTTTTTTTTTGTGGTACGCGGGCCTCTCACTGCTGTGGCCTCTCCCGTTGCGGAGCACAGGCTCCGGACGCGCAGGCTCAGCGGCCATGGCTCACGGGCCCAGCCGCTCCGTGGCATGTGGGATCTTCCCGGACCGGGGCACGAACCCGCGTCCCCTGCATCGGCAGGTGGACTCTCAACCACTGCGCCACCAGGGAAGCCCTTGGATTTATTTTTAAACAGAGTTAAACACTGGACCACTTGTCAATTTTAAATAAAAGGTATTTGGCATATTACTTATCACCTATGAGTTTTTTGTATCCTAACCTTTAAAAGTGACTTCTTTAATTCTGTGTGAATTTTAGATTCATAAATATGCCTTTTATTTTTAAAATTTTACATGTGTATGTACATATATGTATATTTATGATCAGTATCTTATGGGGGAAAAAATAGAGAGGGAAAAAAATAGACAAAGCATTCCATTGTCTGTTCAAATTGACTCACTCCCTCAGGGTCCCTGACAGCTGAGTTTTCACGATACCTTATATTTTAATATTATCAGTGGACCAAGGACATCAGCGTTTCCATTGGCTCTTCTTCCCTCTTGCTTTTTGAGACAAAATACCATGGCTCTGGCCTCCCTGTGGGGAACAGCAGCTCAGGAGAAGAAAATGCTTTGAAAAGAGGTCTTTAAAGAACATTCCAGACTTAGAGAGTGAAAGAGAGCACCTTGTGCCTCGTTTCCCATCTTCTCTTGGCTTCTCATACTGACTAGAATGCCAAAATGTCTCAGCTGAAGGTGCAGACTGATATCGGGCAGTATTTCCCTGCTGAAACATTGATAGACTGGGCACTCGCTATATGAATTTTTAAAGAGTACAGAAAATCATTATTTGAGTTACTTGTTAATGAAAATAGTTTGTTTTATTACCTACTGTCCTTCTGTTTTTGAGGAGAGAGGTGAGGTAAAGACAAATATTTTGTTTTGTAATGTTCCTTGCAAAGTGTCCAAAATGTGATTTGGATGTGGTCATCAACCATGTCAAGAATGATTCTATTTTAACAGCGGCATGAAAAAAATCATTCTAGAAACACATTTCTTAGGACTGGGAAGGAACTGAAACATAGAATTTGCACATGAGTGGAAATTTGATCTCTGAGTTACATAATCTTCCTGAAATCAACCTAGACTTCTGAGTCTGGGGTTCAAAGTGAATAAAGCTAGACTTGAAAATCTTTGGTATCATGACTTCTGCAGTTTTTTCCTTAATTTTAATTCAACTCTGACTGGGGTCAGCTAGGCTCAAGTGTTTTTGCATTAAAACGGTTTTTAAAAAATTATTGACGTATAATATACAAAAGTGCACATATCCTAAGTGTACAGCTTGATAAATTTTCACAAAGGAAACATACTTGTGTAGCCAGTATTCAAATCAAGAAAACAGAACATTACCTACAGTAAGTGTTGAGGTAATTTTCTTTCAAAAAGGCTATGTAGGTGATATATTTTCTGAGTCCCTTTGATTTTCTGAATGTCTTTCTATGACCTTCACATATAATATAAAGTATTTGGCTGAGTACAAAACTTACAAGTTACAACCTTTTCTCCCTAGAGTTCTACACATATTCCAGTGATGTTAGAAATCTAATATTCTAGAAAAAAAACTATCATGATTTAAGTTTCTTCTTTATCCTTATAATTCAGAATTTTTTCAAGAATGTGCCTCTTGATTAGTTTTTCCTGAAATGCAACGATTCAGTGTGTTTAAGCAAACCTTTCTATATAGCTCAGAAAAGTTTTCTAATTTGTTTTGAGTATTTTTCCTGTTACATTTTTTCTAGTTTAGTTTTTCAGGAATATCATTAACCTCTTATTTTGGCTCTCCATCCTCTATTCTTTGTATGTCATTGTCTCTCACCATTTTCATATTTGTCCTTTTCCTTTGTATTCCAAAAGAACTTTTCTAGTTTGTCTTACATATTACATACTTTATTTTTATCAGTTTCATTTCTGTTCTTTGCTCTCTCCTAGCGTTCTCCTAGAATTGTTACACAGTCAGTTCTGTTGTAATGGTTGTCAAAATTCATTGAATTGTATGCTATGTAAAGATGATTAAGAAAAAAAGCATATATCTGATAAAGGACATACTCAGAATATATAAGAACTTTTATCAGTCAATGGAAAAAATATATTGAAGAATTTTTTATTTTTTATTTTTTTTTGCCGTACACGGGCCTCTCACCATTGTGGCCTCTCCCGTTGTGGAGCACAGGCTCCGGATGCGCTGGCTCAGCGGCCATGGCTCACGGGCCCAGCCGCTCCGCGGCACGTGGGATCCTCCCTGACCGGGGCACGAACCCGTGTCCCCCGCATCGGCAGGCAGACTCTCAACCACTGCGCCACCAGGGAAGCCCCCTGAATAAATTTTTAAATGGACAAAAAATTGGTTGATTAGGCATGTCCCAAAAGGAAGATAGCCAGATAGCCAATAAACAAGTGGAAGCGTGCTCAGCATCACTATTCACCAATGAAATGTAAATTAGAACCACAAAGAGATAGAAGTAGACACTCACTATAATGGAGTAAATTTTAAAAGTGACCAATACCAAGTGTTGGCAAGGAGTAGCTGGAACCCTCACACCTTGCTGGTGTGGCTAAAATGGTATAAGACTTCAGTGAACTGTTTGATGAAACCTATGCCTACCCCCCTAACCTTGCATTCCCAATCCTGGGTGAAACAGGTGCTTACATCCACCATAAGACAGATAGAAGAATGTTCATAGCAACATTATTCATAGTAGCTCAGAATTGGAAAGGTTATCTAACACATTTTGCTGCCCCTAGCCTTATTAATGCAGTCATGCTAAACATGTAGCAATCTGCTTTTAGTTTAATATGTGCTATTAGTGAAAATTTATGTAGGGTATCCCCCCCCAGTTTTCTAATTTTTGAAATGTTTTTCAAATTTCTTAAAACTTTTTTCTTGAAACTAGTTTGATTTTGGAGCACTAAAAGAAAATTTGTTGCACAGTTAGCCTAGAGCACCAATTATAAAAATGCCAACTTTTGGTCTGCATTTAGCCCAAATACTCTTTTATTCTTGGATCATTCTTAAGTTTCATTAATTTTAACTGCTTTTTGAATCTTACACATTACTTTCCTATTTGAATGGTGCATTTATTTATTTATTTATTACTCACTGCACTAATTGTTTGCTCAGATTAACTTGTTAATGCTGTTTCATTTTTTGAATAAATACTAAAGAGCAGTGCTGTTCAATATAACTTTCTGAACTGATAGAAATGTTGTGTATTTATGCTCTCCAATATGGCAGTCACTGAGCACATGAGGTTATTGAGCATTGAAATGTGGTCAGTGCAACTGAGGAACTAAATTTTAAATTTTATTTAATTTTAATTAATTTAAATTTAAGTCTAAATGGCCACATGTGGCTAGTAGCTACCTTATCAGACAGTGTAGCTCTAGAGTTAAGAAGGATGAATTGAGAAAAATACAAGAATTTAGAATGATATGAAATTAGGAAAAAATGCATTTATCATTTAACTTAGAACATTGGTTCTCAATCTGCACATTAGGATTACCTGGAGAGCTTTTTGACACTACCAGTTTCTGGGACACTAATCTAAAACCAGTTGAATCCAGATTTCTAGAAATGGATGAGGGCATTATATTTTCAGAAACTTCCTAGGTTATGCTAATGTACAATTGGAGTTAAAAATCAGTAAATTATAGTAGTGCTTCTTAATGTGCACCTGGGCATCTTGTTAAAATGCAGATTCTGATTTCAATATATCTGAGTTAGGCCAGATATCCTGCACTTCTAACAAGCTCCTGGGTGATTTTGATATTTTTGATCCCCAGACTAAACTTTGAGGAGGAAAGAATTTTAGGAGGAAAGGTTGAGCAGGAGTTTACCATATCTGAAATGAACATTTGGTGGCATAATTGTAGAATTCAACAGTTGATATCTGGCTCAGACCTAGTTTCTATATGTCTCAACAATAGTGTGCACATAATATATACCTCAAAGTACTTAATTAGAAATTGATGAAGAACCAAACCTTTCCTCTGACCAGTGTCTAGGGAAGAGGTTTTGTTTTGTTTTGTTTTGTTTGGATATAATAGGGAAGAGCTCTCTGAAGAAGTAACATTTGAGCAGAGAATTGAGTAGAATGAAGGGGCTACCATGGCAGGTATGCAGTGGGCGTGACTGAGGTTCATGGCAACCAGCTCAACAGATAACCCAGCAGCTTTCACCACTGAAATAACAAAGATAAGAGTAGAAGTAAGTGAAATAGGGACCAGGAAAACAATAGAAAAGATTAACAGAAGTAAGAATTGGTTTTTGAAATGATTAACATAATTGACAGACTTTAGACTGAGAATAAAAGAGAAAAGACAAATAAATAAATTAAGAAATGAAAAAAGGAGACATTACAACTGATACCACAGAAATATAAAGGATTATAAGAGACTACTGTGAACAATTATCCACTACAAATTGGGTAGCCTAGAAGAAATAGATAAATTTCTAGACACATTTAACCTATGAAGACTGAATTATGAAGAAGTGGAAAACTCTGAACAGACCAATAACAAATAAGGAGACTGAATCAGTAATCTAAAACCTCCCAACAAAGAAAAGCCCAAGACCAGATGGTTTCATTGGTGAAATCTACCAAACATTTTTAAAAAGAATTCATACCAATCCTTCTCAAACTCTTCCAAAAAATTGAGGGGGAGGGAATGCTCCCAAACTCATTTTTTTTGAGGCCAGCATTACTCTGATACAAAGGCCAGATAAGGAAACTATAAGAAAAGAAAACTGCAGACAAATATCCCTGATGAATAGAGATGCAAAACTTCTCAACAAAATACTAGCAAACCTAATTAACAGCATGTTAGAAAGATCATTCACCACAATCAAGTGATATTTATCCCTAGGATGCAAGGGTAATTCAGCATATGCAAATCAACAAATGTGATATACATCACATTAATGGGATAAAAGATAAAAATCATATGATCATCTCAATAGATGCAAAAAAAGCATTTGACAAAATACAGCATCTTTTCTTGATAAATACACCCAACAAATTGCATATAGAAGGAACATACCTCAACTTAATAAAAGCCATATATGACCAGCCCACAGCCAACATCATATTCAGCAATGAAACGGTGAAAGCTTTTCCTCTAAGATCAGGAGTAAAATAAGGGTGCTTACTCTCACCTTTCTTATTCAACATAGTACTTGAAGTCCTAGCCAGAGCAATCAGGTAAGAAAATCAATCAATCCAGATCAGAAAGTAAGATGTAAAATTGTCTTAGTTTGCAGATGACATGGTCTTACATAGAGAAAATCCTAAAGACTCCACCAAAACAAAAAACAAACAAAAAAACTGTTAGAACTAATAAACAAATTCAGTTGTTTCAGGATACAAAATCAACATACAGAAATAACTTGTGTTGCTATACACTAACAATGCAATATCTGAAAAAGAAATAAAACAGTTCCATTTACAATAACATCAAAAACAATAAAATACTTAGGAATAAATTTATTCAAGGAGGTGAAAGATCTGTACACTGAAAACTACAAGATTTTGATGAAATTGAAGAAGACATAAACAAATGGAAAGACATCCTATATTCATAGATCAGAAGAATTAATATTATTAAAATGTCTATACTACCCAAAGTTGTCTGGAGATTCAGTGCAATTCCTATCAAAATGCCAATGGTTTTGGGCTTCGCTGGTGGCACAGTGGTTGAGAGTCCGCCTGCTGATGCAGGGGACATGGGTTCGTGCCCCGGTCCGGGAAGATCCCACATGCCGCGGAGCGGCTGGGCCCATGAGCCATGGCCACTGAGCCTGCGCGTCCGGAGCCTGTGCCCCACAACGGGAGAGGCCACAACAGTGAGAGGCCCTCATACTGCAAAAAAAAAAGCCAGTGGTTTTTTCACAGAAATAGAAAAAACAGTCCTAAAGTTTGTGTGGAGCCACAAAAGACCCTGAATAACCAAAGCAATCTGGAGAAAGAAGAACAAAGTTTGAGGCATCATACATCCTGATTTCAAACTATACTGCAAACCTCTAGTAGTCAAAACGGTATGGTATTGGCATAAAATAAAAACAGACACACAGGCCAATGGAACAGAATCAAGAGCTCAGAAATAAACCCTCACATATACAGTCAACTAATATTTGACAAGGGAGCCAAGAATATTCAATGAGGGAAAGGATAATCTCTTCAATAAGTGGTGTTGGGAAGGCTGTATAACTACAATGCAGAAGAATGAAATTAGACCACTCACAAAAATTAACTCAAAATGGATTAAAGACTTAAACATAAGACCTGAAACTGTAAAACTCCTAGAAGGAAACGTAGGGAAAAAGCTATTTGACATTGGTCTTGGTGACAATTTTGGGGGTATGACATCAAAAGCACAAGCAACAAAAGCAAAAATAAGTGGGACTACATCAAACTAAAAAACTTCTGCCGAGAAAAAGAAACCATCAACCAAGTGAAAAGGTAACCTACAGAATGGGAGAAAGTATTTATAAATCATATGTCTGATAAGAATATCCAAAGTATATAATAAACTCATACAACTCAATAGCAAAAAACCCAAACAATACAATTTAAAAATGGAAAGAGGAACTGAATAGACATTTTCCCAAAGGAGACATTACAGATGGCCAACAGGTACATGAAAAGGTGCTCAACATCACTAATCATCAGGGAAATGCAAATTAAAATCATAGCAAGATATCACCTCAGACCTGTTAGAATGACTGTTTTTTTTTTTTTAGTGTGGATACACTTAAAGTGGCCTTTTCTATCACCAATCAACTTTTTTTTTTTTTTTTTTTTTGGCTGTACACGGGCCTCTCGCTGTTGTGGCCTCTCCTGTTGCAGAGCACAGGCTCCGGACGCGCAGGCTCAGCGGCCATGGCTCACGGGCCCAGCCGCTCCATGGCATGTGGGATCCTCCCGGACCGGGGCACGAACCTGTGTCCCCTGCATCGGCAGGCGGACTCTTAACCACTGTGCCACCAGGGAAGCCCTCTAGTCTTATTCTTGTTTCCCCAAATCCACGTTTATCCAAACCAGTGGTACTCAGAAGTGTGGTCCATGGACCAATGTCTGTCCACGAATTGTTACTAACTGCAGTAAATACAGAGAGTGAGCATTTAAAAACTTTTATAGCAGCTTGACATTGGCACAACATCTATGCGTGTGATCATTTTTCTAGTAATTTATTTTTATTGCATTTTACAAAGTACAGTTTTTCCACTTGTTGATGCTGGGGTGGGGGCAGTTCCAACAGACAGTTTACAAAGCACTACTCTAGATCCTCTATTTTTCACTCAGAAATTCTGAACTCCGTGTATTCATGTGGCCACATAGGGGCTGGGGCAAGAGACATGAAGACCAGTAAACTATGACTATGTGATGACTGGGAATACAGGTGCTGATTATCTGAGATTAGTGAGCATGAGAATTGCCTGGGGTACTTGTTAACCATGCGGAGGCCTGTGTAGATCTCCAAAGATCCTGATTCCACACGTATGAGACCTAAGAATCTATGTTCTAAACAAATGCCTCTGATCAGTTGATTCTGATTAATTTTGTTCCTGGATATGTTGTTTAAATCAGGATACTTGAGAGTAAAAGGAAGCATTGTTAATAATTACATCAGGACAAAATAAATAAACCAGGATACTCAGACATATGGTCACTCTTGTCTGGGGCATATTTTTTTACACAGAGGTTTAAAGTTTACTTGGAAAGTTTCTACTGTTTCCTTTCATT
Source organism: Neophocaena asiaeorientalis asiaeorientalis (assembly GCF_003031525.2). Lineage (NCBI taxonomy): Eukaryota > Metazoa > Chordata > Mammalia > Artiodactyla > Phocoenidae > Neophocaena > Neophocaena asiaeorientalis. Next base: position 2,702,867 of record NW_020173550.1, read on the forward strand.
AGCAAACTTAGCTCGATTTCCTTTAGTCTTCTCTGGATTGTGGCTCTTCCCAGTTTTCTGTGAATCAATCTCAGCTATCGTATGTATAGAACTATCCAGTACAAGAAGGGAAATGGAATTCAGGGCTCTAAACATAGCTAGGGGGTAACTTAGAGGGTGGTAAGACCCACTCCTTTAAAGTTGAAGATTCTTTTATTCTGATTTGAAGGATATTGATTTTTAAAATAACCCTTACCATTTATGATAAAACTCTCCAGAGAGTGGGCATAGAGGGAACCTACCTCAACATAATAAAGGCCATATATGACAAACGCACAGCAAACATCATTCTCAATGGTGAAAAACTGAAACCATTTCCTCTAAGATCAGGAACAAGGCAAGGATGTCCACTCTCACCACTATTATTCAACATAGTTTTGGAAGTCCTAGCCACGGCAATCAGAGAAGAAAAAGGAATACAATTTGGAAAAGAAGAAGATCATTTGTTGAGACGCTGATGGATCTAGAGACTGTCATACCGAGTGAAGTAAGTCAGAAAGAGAAAAACAAATATCGTATATTAACGCATGTATGTGGAACCTAGAAAAATGGGACAGATGAACCAGTTTGCAGGGCAGAAGTTGAGACACAGATGTAGAGAACAAACGTACGGACACCAAGGGGGGAAAGCCGCAGTGGGGTGGGGGTGGTGGTGTGATGAATTGGGCGATTGGGAGTGACATGTATACACTGATGTGTATAAAATTGATGACTAATAACCTGCTGTATAAAAATAAAATAAAATTCAAAAATTCAAAAAAAAAATAATAACCCTTACCTAAAAACTTAGGACTCTCCTGGAACTTTCTTTTATGCATGTTGTCCCAAGCCAATCTTAATTCCTCTTAGTGTTCCTGGCTCAGCTGTGTCCCATTTCTCTTAGCTAGGCATAATCCCCTTGATCCATTTCATCCTTACTTTCATTTAACTGACTTGTTTACTTGTTTTAAATAAATTACAACTGAAGAATTTGAGAGAAAGAAAAAATATCTTTCTAAATTTCCTCCTCAGGAGCTCTTTAGGTTGTTGTCACCTCTACTTACGTAACTTTTATGATATATAAGAAAAACGGGTTTCCTGTTTTGTAAACTGTTCTCTGATTACAACTGAGATTGGAGGAAAATGATTTTTATTAGTAAGTAATAATACTACTGGTAGAAGTCAAATAATATCTGTGGATCTCTTGTCTCTCATACTACCTCTGTTATGATACATTTTTGTCAATTCCAACATATTTGATTTTGTATTATTTCATCTTGTTTTTAGTGGGGGTTTTTTTGCCGTATGCGGGCCTCTCACTGTTGTGGCCTCTCCTGTTGCGGAGCACAGGCTTCAGACGCGCAGGCTCAGTGGCCATGGTTCACGGGCCCAGCCGCTCCGCGGCATGTGGGATCTTCCCGGACCGGGGCACGAACCCGTGTGCCCTGCATCGGCAAGCGGACTCTCAACCACTGCGCCACCAGGGAAGCCCTGTTTTTAGCTTTTTGACCAATTTCTTTGATTTACAAAGTGGGCAATTAAAAACAATTTAGTGAAAATTTAAGTAAACTTGTTCAGGACTAACCTTCACCCTGTCTTATAGACTCACCAGATGAATGAATAAAAGATTCATCATAATATTTTATTTTTGTCTTATTTTAGATTTAGATTATCCTACTAAAATAGTATATTGATATTCCATATGAATTACACAAATTAAGACTAATTTGTCCTTTAAATTGAGACAGTTTTAAGAGGGAAATGGGATGCTATTAACAGTTATACTAGGAGAGCAGCTGAAATCTAGGACTGTCCTGAGTAAACTGGGATGTATATGGTCCCCTATCTCTGGATAATATTTGCTGGTTGGATAGCTACTATGATATTTTCAATGGGCTTTGAATAGTCAAAATGAGTCAAATTATAGCTAAGAGCATTATAAAACTTACCGTAGGACTTTCTTTACTTGTAAAATATACAAAATGGAATGGCTAGATCAAGTCTAAAATTGTTTAAGTGCTTGTAGATTTCAACTTGGTTCTTAATAATACTTCCATAAAGCTAGAAGTGGAATAACCAGACAGTAACCACAAATTGAAATGAATCCCTCCTTTAAAACTTATGGTTTATAGACTTGTGGCTATTAGGTCACAGGGAATCTAAAGTAGACTACATTATAAGATAGGTAAAAGAAGAGGTGATAGCCAATTTAAAAATGTCAAAATATTTTTTCTGTTCAAGTTGCTAATTTACCATGATGTTGTATATAAACTTTATATCCAGTGTACACTGAAGTTAGTTGTTAGCATTTCCAGATTAGAAAACACAGCTAGACCTCCCATACCTATTTTTCTCAAGTTTATGCTCTGTTACTAGAGCAAGTTATTCTGTGAAAGAGCTCCATCCTGTTAGTTGTGTTCTTGTTATCAGTAATATTTTAGGCAGCTACCTTTTATTAATACATATGTACATACATAAAAAACATCTATGATTCCCCTGATCAGGAACTGAAGTCAAACTTCCAAGACATGGTTTCATTAGGTCTGTTCTTTGGAAGAAATAAATGCCCTTTTAGTGTTGTGATTTCTTTTCCTTCATTTTTTAAAACCATAGTTTCATTTTTAACACATTTTCCATAGATAAAAGATACTCATATCATCTAGTCGCTTGTTTCACTTTTAGCTTATCTACTGAATCAACTTCAAGTCTTTCATCTTTATATGTATAACATAATTTATACACACACACACATATATCTTTTAAATGACTTTGACTTTAACTGTGGCCTTTTAAAAAATTAGAATCGATCATCTATAATATATAGTATCTTCGATTTTTTTTCCTATGTAGTTCTGGTGCTGTGGATGTGAAATCGTGGTGATGCATTAGGTTTAATTTGTTACATAAAAGTAATGTGTTTATGGTTTTTCTCTATACCTTTAACTGTTAAAATTTTTTTTTTCTCTCTTCCTAGCTGTCCCTTTTCCTCCAACACAGCGGCTTACTTTGAAGGAAGTATTTGAGAATGGGAAACCTAAAATTGATGTTTTGAAAAACCATTTGGTGAAGGAAGGGCGACTGGAAGAGGAAGTAGCCTTAAAGATAATCAATGATGGGGCTGCCATCCTGAGACAAGAGAAGACTATGATAGAAGTAGATGCTCCAATCACAGGTATGAGAAGTATTCGCATGGTGGTACTTAGATTTGAGCTAATTTGAGAAGTGATTACAAATAACCAACTAAAATGTGTGATCATTATTCTAGGAATTGTGAGCAGTCTTAGGGTTGTTTAGTGTGTGTTATTCATTGAAGAAATACAATTTAAAATGTCTAATATTTCCAGTAGGACTATTTCATATTGATAGATTGCCTGCAATTATCGAGCAGTCCAGTCAAAAGCTAGACTGATTTAAGTTAAAAGTTAAACTGTGGTCCTATTGGTGTAATGCCCTTTCTCTTCTAAGACATAATTTTTCACCTCACCCTAGGTCTGTTTTTTTTCCTAGTATGTGGTGACATTCATGGACAGTTTTTTGACCTGATGAAGTTGTTTGAAGTTGGAGGATCACCTAGTAATACACGCTACCTCTTTCTGGGTGACTATGTGGACAGAGGCTATTTCAGTATAGAGGTAAATATTAAACTGGATGTGTTGGAACTATCATATTATCTTTTTTAAAAAATTTCTTTCCATTCTTCAGTAGAAGAAATTAAAATGAGAACACACTGGCAGAATTTATAAACTTTGTTACTTTCAATAATTAAAGTGATAGAGATATGTTTTAATTGATATAAAAAGAACTATTCCTTTTATTAGCCACTAAAAATCTGACATATAGAAGGCTATGTTAACCCTGCTTTGCAAATAACTTAAGCATTTACCAACCTTTCCTCTTTGTAGATAGTGTACAGGCTGTATATAAATGATATAAATTGCTGTTCACCCTAAGTGGGGTTTGGATTAGCTCACCTTAATTATAAAACTATAAGCTGCTGAGCTACATTGAACGCTTAGGTTAACTGCCAATGCTGAATAATCAGGCACTTAGCCTCTTGTAGGAATAACTTATGATACCGTTGCACGTAGGAAGTACATGTTCATTGAAGGAAAAAATGATTACAGTTAATGAAGTTAATGAAAACTCACAATTTATATATTTTGAAAATTGTATGATGACAGGAAAATGGTTAGATTTAGAACAAAGTATAAGCTTTTATGTACAAAAGATAAAACTATTTCAAAACCTAACGGAATGACTTGAGTACAGTGGAACCACAGTACATTCATATTTAATGTCCGTTGATTCAGCTGTACATGCTTGGCAAATAAAAGAGAAGTAACTTTTGAAATAGTGCAGGTAATCGAATTTATAATATCCCCAGAATAAGCATGAGATGAGCAATTGAATCTGCTTGCTGTTCTTGCAGTCTTTAGTTCTGCCTCTCCCTCGTAGTATGGGACCCTCACTGTACCATGTGGTTAAAGGTTTATTGTTCATACAGCATCACTCCTAAATACAAGTCAACCCTCTCACCTGGCACTCAACCAAAAAGCAGCTGTGATACTAAAGCTGCCAGAAAAATAAACAAGAGAAATATATCTTACTCTTTAGTTAGATAGATAGTCTAAGTTCATGAATCAGAAAAGTTCAGTGTTACCTTGCCAGTGTCTCAAATTTATTTAGTGTCACCTATGAGTTCGAAAGTTAATGATAGAAGCTAAGGAAATAAGCACATTCTCCCTGCTGCTCAGTAAATTCCCAAGATTTCTAAATAGGTACCTGGGATGGGTGGAGATCATACTTGCAGACTGTAACATTAAAAGCTTCCCATATTCCTATCCACATCCTATTTTAATAGACAGTATGTCAAAAGTATGGGTGTTTGAAAGACTCACTGAATGCTTAGTTTTTTGTGTTTAGTAGCATGAGGAAGTTTTAGAGGCTGAAGAAAAGAATACAGAACTTACCGAATTTTTAATTAATTTTATTTAATGAAATAACTTCTTTTAAAATTTTTATTTATTTATTTTTATTTTTGGCTGTGTTGGGTCTTCGTTTCTGTGCTTTGGCTTCCTCTAGTTGCAGCAAGCGGGGGCCACTCTTCATCGCGGTTCGCAGGCCTCTCACTGTCGCGGCATCTCTTGTTGTGGAGCACAAGCTCCAGATGCACAGGCTCAGTAGTTGTGGCTCATGGGCCCAGTTGCTCCGCGGCATGTGGGATCTTCCCAGACCAGGACTCGAACCCGTGTCCCCTGCATTGGCAGGCAGATTCTCAACTACTGCGCCACCAGGGAAGCCCAGGAATAACTTTTTAAAAGGATAAATATTGTGCCAAATCATCCTCTGATTACATACTTTAAAAATAGTTTCAATGCATCAATATATTCACAATACGCACACACACACACACACACACAGACCAACGATGATTTTTGTACACATATGCCATATTCAGAATATTTTGTGTTAACATATTTTTTCTGTCACTCATCAACAAATGTTTCCTGAGTGCCAACTTTATGGCAGGCTCTGAGCATCAAATAATGAGTAGGATTCATGGTTTCTATGGGAGCTGACAGTCTAATAGAAAAGATTACTTATGAATAGATCGCTCTGTACGATATGAAAATATTTATTTATTTTAATATTTATTTATGTATTTTGGCTGTGCCGGGTGTTTGTTGCAGCATGCGGGATCTTTTAGTTGTGGCATGCAGACTTCTTAGTTGCAGCATGTGGGTTCTCAGTTGTAGCGTGTGAACTCTTAGTTGCGGCATGCATACGGGATCTAGTTCCCCGACCAGGGGTTGAACCCCAGCCCCCTGCCTTGGGAGGATGGAGTCTTACCCACTGGACCACATGGAAGTCCCCAAAAGTACTTATTTAATTATTAGCAATATTCTTCATATTAGGACTGAGCACAGTGCCTGACACATAGTAGGCACTCAATATTTGTTGACTGAATGAATGTTAATAAATCATAGTTTATATTTGGCTTTATCATGCTATTTGATGTTTGGCTAACAAAGCGTTTTTCTGGAACAGCTTAAGAGATAAATGAATCAAAACTTTAAATTGACAATGCTGTATTATACCAGTTTTAAAACTGAACTGTAGGATATATCTCATGTTAGTTGGAAGCCACTTATAGACCACTAAGATTATATAGATTTCTGTAAGCTACAACTTAGTCTAACATGATACAAGTATATACTTGAACAATAAATTTTTATCAATGTGCCTGATAAGCATGAGTGTGATGTTTCTGTCAAACAGATGAAAATAAGGTGATGGGGTCCCTATTATAATTTTTTGTTATAAATAGTCATTTTTTTGTAGAAAAATTGGGAAATGCAGAATCTAAGAAAAAAAATTCTTACAAATAAAGTTATAAATGAATTATAATGAAATTACTGTTAACATTCTGTTGTATTTCCTCACAGTCTTTTTCTTCTTTTACATGAGTATATTTTTTAAAGAAAGTTGAGATCGTTGTGTGCATTCTCTTTTGTAGTCTTTCCTCCCCACTCATCATTGTCTTGAGAGCACTTTTCTCTATCATTAAAATTTCTCCAAAAGTATGATTAGTGGTATAAATACCGTAGTTTATTTCACCATTTCTCTTTGGATAATTTGGTTTTAGCAGGTACTGCTTATTTGCCTACCTTTTCTCTCCTCCTTCCTTACTATCAAATCCCTGTTTTGTTCAGATAAATGGGATTGGAGGTTGTCAGGGAGAACTAAATAGGTACCTGGGATGGGTGGAGATCATACTTGCAGACTGTAACATTGCACACTCTACCTATTTAAAAGTTCTCAGGGAGAACTTTTAATTTCAGGAAGGGAAGGCCCTTATCCCAGCCCAAGGGAATGAATTCTGGTTGGTTTGAACTAGTCATGGCAATCCATTCCCTGTTACCAGTGACTAGTCCAGGGTAAACATGAGATCCTCTTTTGCCCAGTAATATATAAAGGGACTTCTGCATGTTGTGTTGTCATTGTTGTTTGTGTGTGTTGTTTTGAAATTTTTTCTTTCCAGATGAAAAGACTCTTGCAAGGTGAAAGCTTTTGGACCCCCATTCCACTATGTCATGTCAAATGTGGGTGTGTGTACTGTAGCAGCCATTTTGTGACCATGAGGAGGTGCTATAACTAAGAATGAAAAGCAGACCTGCTGTGAATAGCAGATCAAAGAGGGAGAGAGGGCATGATTTCTTGGTGAAGATGTTGAGCTGGTACACTAAACCTAGACATCTTGCCTCCAGACTGCTTGTTTTCTGAGATGTTTAAATGTCTTTATGGCTTAAGCAGCAGTCAATTGGATATTGTATCACTTGTACTGTAAGTGGTACAAGGTTGTTTTCCAGTTGTTTCCATTCTGCATATTGCTGCAATTAACATCTTTTTGAATACATCTTTGATAGCATTTCTGATATTTCCTTAGATTGGATTCTTATAATAGAATGAGTATTTTTAAGAGTGTGAGCATTTTTAAGACTTTCGATATGTATTGCCAAATCGTTTTCACAGAACTTTATTTTCTCTTCCGTACTTAATAATTTTTCTTTCCTTGAGCCTGTATGAGAGAATCAAGGCATGATGATTTTTTTTTTCCATGCCCAGAGCAAGCATTGATCTTTCCTGAAGCAACGTGTGCTTTGGTAGTATACCAGGGACTGGTCCAAATGTGACTGATAAAACAGAATAGTAAAGTTTCGCTTTTGTCTGAGCCTTTTGATATTCCTTCTTCATTTGCACCATTATAAAGTACTTCCTCTGTGGTAGGGGAAGCTAAATTTTAGTTTCCTTTCATTGATTTTATAATAAGAGAAAGGATTAAAGGGAACCTTTTCAGCATAGGATGTGTTGTACTAAATGCACAGGAGCCACCAAAGAGAAAATGTTATCAGATGTTTAGGTGATGTAAATGTTATCAGATGGACAACTAATGAACAATTGTTGACATATAGAAATGATTCCTGAGGTGGAGTAAAAATTCTGTTCACATAGGAATACAAAGAGTATCGAACAGATTTTCTGATAATCATGACCTTTAATTGCTCTGTACAAGATAATTGTACAGTTGCATACTGATGTATAATACGAGGAAATAAAACTTGAGATTAGAGGCTGAGAAGTATATCAACCAAATTACATTGTAGTGTGGATGGGCATTATAACTCATTACTTCAAAAAATTTAGTTGATCGTTACAGGAGGCAGAGATAAAGACCAGATAATTCAAAAGATATATCATGTTCTTGGTTGGGAAAGGTAAGTAGGAAAAGAGAAAGTGCTTTCTATGTTTATATATGAATTTAATGTAATTTTTCCTTGGAATATTTTGTGAAATTTGAAATATTATGTTGAAAACAAAAGTCAACCCAAAAAAGGAAAAAGCCATCCAATTATATTCGTATGTGTCTATATATTTACATTTTATAGTGTTTATTTTGCAAGGTGTGTCTCAAAATGTACATTATTTTGATCCAACAGTTTCATTTTTGAGAAACTATACTGCAGATGTACTCATAATTATGTACAATGACATATGAATGGTTTGTCACAATAATTGAGAAGTTCTACTGGCATTTAATGAGCAGGGTTCAGGAATACAAAACATCCTGCAACAAAGAATTATGCTTGTTAATAGTACCTAAGTTGAGAGGCATTGTTAAATTCTGGGGATGCGGAGATAAACAAGCAAAGCCAAGTCCTTTATTGTTTTGTTTTGTTTTTTTAATATTTATTTATTTATTTGGTTGCACCGGGTCTTAGTTGTGTCAGGTGGGCTCCTTAGTTGCGGCAGTCAGGCTTCTTAGTTGTGGCATGCATGTGGGATCTAGTTCCTGACCAGAGATCGAACTCGGGCCCCCTGCATTGGGAGTGCGGAGTCTTAACCACTGCAACACCAGGGAAGTCGCTATTGTGTTTTCTAGTGAGAGAGATGGCATCTTATATTTGCTTAGTGTCTATGAAAATCAAATCAGGGTAAGGGACAAAAGGGGGACAGGAGTAGCTAATTTAGCTGGAGATCAGGGAAGTCCTATCTGAAGAGGTAATATTTGAACAAAAACTTGAATGACCTGAGGGAATGAGCCGTGCGTAGATGGAGGGGTGGGGTGAGTACATTCCAGGCAAAGGGCATATCAAGTGTAAAAGCTCTGAGGAAGGAGCAAGCCTAAGGCAGCCCAGGAATAGAAACAAGGTCAGTGTGGCTAGACAGAATGAGTAAGGGGACAATGTAGACAGTGTATCAGAGACATAGGCAGGGTTTACATGATGTCAGGCCTTGCAAACCATGGTAGAGTTTGGGTTTTATTCTGAATGCAGTGGGAAGCCATCAGAGCTTTTTTGTTTGTTTATTTGTTTGTTAAGCATGGAAGTGACATATTCACATTTATTTATGTTTTAAAACAATTACTCTGGCTGTTACGTGGTGGACTGACTATGGGAGCCCAGAAAGACTAGTTAGTAATCTCATCCAGTAAGCATAGGCAGGAGATATTGGTGACTTAGAGTAGGCATTTTGAGAAGCATTTGGATTCAGGATTTTGAAGTCTTTCCTTTCAAAAAGGAGGGAAATCTTGGTTGAATTAAGCTGTTATGGTCATGGCACATTTATTACTAGTCTTTTCTAAGTCCCTCTATTGTTTTGTTTTGTTTTTCTTATCTGTGACCTCTATTTTCCTTACTCCCTCTCCCAACTATACATGTTTCTATTGTATTTAGTATATGCCTCAGAATACATATATTATTAATTTTTTAATATGTAACGTTTTGGTGGGAAAAATATTTTAATTTTACATAAATGTTATGGTGCTATTCAGTCGTTCTCAAACTTTAGCATGCATCATAATTACCTGGAGGGCTTGTTCAAAAACAGATTGCTGGAGCCCACCCCAGAATTTCTGATTTTTTAGGTCTGGGATAGACCCTGAGAATGTATATTCTAACAAGTTCCTGTGTGATGCTGATGTACCACACTTTGATATGAATGTGACCACCCTGAGAATCACTGCTGTAGCTGTCTTTCTGTTGATTTTTGTTTTTACATATCAGTGTGTTTTTAAGATCTGTCTGGGTTTCTGTCTTCTCCATAGTATCCCATAGTATACATCTATGACTTTTTAGTTCTCTTTCTCAGTGGTGGACACTAGGTTGCCTCCAGTTTCTTTCTATCATGAACACTGCTGTGAAGCACACCCTTATATAAATCCACTTATGGTCCCATGTTTTAGTTTCTCTGTGTTTTATGAACAAGAGTGGGATTGCTAGGGAAAAGGGTACCTACCTTCATATAACACTTGAACTGATTATTGTAGATCACTCTTCAGAACAGCTGTACCAGTCTATACTCCTACCAGCAGCACCTAAGGGTTCATATTTCCTCCTGACCCTCTTCCAGAATTTGGTTTTATCTCATTTTCTAATATTTACCAAAATGATAAAGTAGTATCTTATTGTCATTTCAATTAATATTTCTTTAATTACTAATGACACTGAGCATCTTCTCATATATTAGCCATTCCACCCATACAATCACTGTTAAGAGTTTCTTGTATGACATTTCAGAGATAGGTTAAGCATATACAAACATATTTGCATATATGTTTTAAAAAATAAATGTACTTATTAAGGTACATTGCCCTTTAAGTGCTGCTTTATCTGGGTCCCACAGATTTTGACATGTATTGTTTTTATTATCATTCAGCATTTTTTAAAGAATTATCTTTAAACCCTAAGACAATGAAGCAGTATGTTTTTTGTTTCTAGTCATGTGGGATTTTTTTAGAGTTAGTATTTTGTTACTGATTCTAATTAGCGTAATTTAATTAGAGAACATAATCTGAATAATATTCATTCTTTGGAATTTATTGAGACTCCCTTTGGAATTTATTGTGGTACCCAGTAGATTTTTGTGACTATCCCATATATACTTGAAAATAATGCATTCTGTACTTGTTCACTTGTTCTCTATAAGTTTGATTATTTTTGTTTGCTTGAAGTATGATTTACTTTTGGGTCTGCGTCAAAATCTCCAGCTACAGTTATTGATTTATCTGTTTCTCACAGTAGTCCTGTCAATTTTTGCTTATGTTTTGAAGCTGTATATGAATGAGATATGTATATTTTATGATTAGACTCTATGATTGGTTTTCATTATTCACAGATTCTGTATTTGTATATATGCCTCCCTACTAAAATTTATTTGTAATCCCAAAATCAATACACATAGTGATTTTGAGGTCCTAGGCCCTCTCAGCAGGAGGATCTAGGAGATATATATGTGTATGCGTGTGTATATATATATATATATACACACGCATACACATATATATATGTACACACACACACACACTATATATATATATATATATATATATATATATATATATATGTAGCTTGGTTATATATAGTGTGTATATATATATATTATATACATATATAACTTGGGTTAATTCTCCCCCATCCCATCCCTTTCTTTGTTACTTTGTTTTCCATTTCTAATACAGTTAGGCTCATTTGTTACTGTTCATATTATATTTGGGGTTTCTATCACATGCTGGTTGATTTAAATACTTATTTTGAGTAGTTTTAATACCCAAATAATTTTAATTACTGTGGTTCTGGAGGTCAAACCTATCTGAAGAGGTATGCTTTGAGAAGTGTCACTCCGGCCTCATCCCTCCTAACCTGTTCCCAGTCTCCACTTCTTTCCACCCATTTCCTCTATGCCTGCTCTAGGTAACCAGTCTCTTTAGTTTATGATTTATCTTTCCCTTATTTCTTATGCACAAATGAGCAGCTAATATATGTTTTTCTTATACCCCTTCTTTATTACATAAACAATAGATACTCTTTCATTTTGCTTTTTTCTTAACAGCGTATCCTAGAAATTGCCCCAAATCAGTTTATAGAGAGATCTTTCTCACATTTTTTTTCATAGCTTCATAGTACTTCATTGTGTGGATGTATCATAATTTGCTCAGCCTCTCTCCTTTGTATGGTCATTTAGGTTGTTTCAAATACTTTGCTATTACAAACAACACTGCAACCTGTGTGTATGTATTTTCTTATTGTTGGAAGTGTATCTTCAGGGTAGGCTCCTAGATGTGGTCAAAAGTTAAATGTGTATGTGGTTTTGTCAGTTCTTGCTAAATTGTTTTACACCATGCAAATTATTTTTATGTAGTCAAATTTACCCATCTTTTCTTTTTTTGCCTTTGGACTTTTAGTCATTAGTTTTAAAGTTTTTCCTTACACTAAGGCTAAAGAAAACTCACCTACATGTTTTCTTCTAGAACTTGTATGGTTGCATTTTGATATTTAGATCCCTTATCCATTTGTTATTCATTATGTGAGATATGGTTCTAATTTTTTTTTTGAAATAGCACCAGTTGTCCCAGAGACATTTATTAAGAAGCTCATCATTTCTCCAGTGATTTAGGGTGCCACCTTTCTTATATCTCAAATTTTTATATGTACGTGCATTAATTTCTGACCCATTTTATTCCACTGGTATATTTATCTACATATAGTGCCAGGACCACTATTTTAATTTAGGAAGTTTATAGTATGTTTTAACCATCTTTTTCAGTGTCTTTCTGGCTGTTTCCTGGCTGTTCTTACATGTTTATTCTGCCATATAAATTTTATTATCAACTTGTCTAACTCCATAAAATAGCTTATGGTATTTTTATTGGAAATGTAATGGGTTTATAAACTAGGAAAAACTATAATCTTTTCTTTTTTCTTTGTTTTGGCTGCACTGTGCAGCATGTGGGATCTTAGTTCCCCGACCAGGGATGGAACCCTCGCCCCCTGCAGTGGGAGCGCAGAAGCTTAACCACTGGACCGCCAGGGAAGTCCCAAGAACTGTAATCTTTTAATGCTGAATCATCCTATCCAAAAACAGGGAATGTCTTTCCATTTGTTCATGTCTACTTTTGTGTCTTTCAGGAGTGTTTTTTTAACTTTTTCCTGGTATGAGTTTTATACATTTCTTGTCAAATTTATTCCTATGTAGTTAATCTTCTTTGCTGCTATTGTAAATGGAGTTTTGTCTACCATTGTGTCCCACTTACTGTTTGTGTATATGAAGGCTATTTTGTATGTTAATTTTATATCCTTGCATGTTACTGAATTTTTTATTAGTTTAGTTGTATCATTGATTCTTCTAGAGTTTATCAGGTATGCTATTATATCATCTGCAAATAGAGATAGTTTTTGTTTTTCTTTACTCATTGTTAAGCCTCTAACTGATTTGTCTAATTCAGTTGGCTAATACCTCTAGTACAATGTTGAATAGTAGTGGTATTAGTGGATATCCTTGCCTTGTTCCTGATTTTAGTGGAAATGTCTCTACTGTTTCTCCACTAAATAAAATACAGGTTTTAGGACTAAGGTATGTGTGTGGGTGACTTTATTGTAGAGATCTAGATATTTGGATGGAACATGGGAACAGAAATTAAGAGATTTCTATGAAGGCTACTCTCTTACATTCTTTCAAATTCTAGGGCAGGGAGTTCCCTGGAGGTGTAGTGGTTGGGACTCTGTGCTTCCACTTCAGGGGGCACGGGTTCAATCCCTGGTCGGGGAACTAAGATCCCACATGCCATGTGGCACAGCCAAAAAAAAAAAACCCCACAAAACCAAAAACAACAAAAAATTCTAAGGCAACAGCACAACACACTCAAAAGCTGGAATTCTTCATGTTTCAACTTGGGACTATCAATGAGATACGCCATTATAGCAAGTCATTTGAATTTGTATAAATTGTCTTTATGTGTTATTGTGATCAAAAATAAAAATTTTATCCTTGTGTTTGTCTTGTAGTGTGTGCTGTTTTTATGGAGTTTAAAGATTAATCATCCCAAAACATTGTTTCTGCTTCGAGGAAATCATGAATGCAGGCATCTTACAGAGTATTTCACCTTCAAACAGGAATGTAAGTATAATCACTCCTCCAGAACTTTTTAAGTTATCCTTTAGCCAGTCCCAGCGAATTAAACACAAAGAAAAGAAACTAATGGACCTCAAATGCTTCCTGTTCTGTTTTTGTTTTTGTTTTGTTTTGTTTTCTGGTGAGAACCTAGATTCCGCTTTGTAACACTTGTTTTGAAAATAACTTTTGAGTATCCCCCTGGGTCTATAAGTAAGACATTTAGGATATTTGGAAAACATTAAAAAGTCCAAAGATATAAATTGTCCACAATTACACCACTTAAAATTAATCACTGTTATCTCACTATTTGGTATATAGTCTTCTATTCTTTTCTGTGTACATAAAAACCTATCATTGGGCTTCCCTGGTGGTGCAGTGATTGAGAGTCCGCCTGCCAATGCAGGGGACGTGGGTTCGTGCCCCGGTCCGGGAAGATCCCACATGCCGCGGAGCGGCTGGGCCCGTGAGCCATGGCTGCTGAGCCTGTGCGTCTGGAGCCCATGCTCCGCAACGGGAGAGGCCACAGCAGTGAGAGGCCCATGTACCGCAAAAAAAAAAAAAAAAAAAACCTATCATGAAATAGTTCAGATATATCTATATCCATACAATCCTTCCTTGATTTCCGGGGAATTGGTTCCAGGACCCCCACAGATACCCACATCCTCAGATTCTCAAGTCCCTTATCTAAAATGGTATAATATTTCCATATAACCTTCATATATTCTCCTGTATTCTTTAAGTCATCTCTAGATTATTCATAATACCTAATACAAATGCTATGTAAATAGTTGTAAATACAATGTAAATGTTATGTAAATAGTTGCTGGCCCACTGCAAATTTAAGTTTTGCATGTTGGAACTTTCTGGAATTTTTTTCCCCCAAAATATTTTAGTTCCGCAGTTGGTTGAATCCATGGATGCAGAACCTGTGGATATGGAGAGCCAACTGTATATATTTTTGCAATAAAGTTAGGCTCATAGTATATGTACTATTTAATAAACTGCTCTTTTCATGTTATGTAATAGCATTTTTCCATTTTATTAAATATTTTTTAACATGACTTTAAAATATAATATTAGTGTTTTTAAAGTATTCCATCTTATGAATGTACTATCGTGTGTGGCCAATTTAGTAGCAACTGTAGGACATTTAGGTTGATTCCAACTATAAATAATACTGTAATAGTAAAAAAAAAATTTATTATTAAAGGTAGAATTTTTTTGAAACTCAAAACATTACAAGCTGATTTAAAAAACAAAAACAGGGAATTCCCTGGTGGTCCAGTGGTTAGGATGCCGTGCTTCCACTTCCACTTCCACGAGGCCCAACTAAGATCCTGCAAAGCCTCAAGCTGTGAGGCGAAGCAAAAACAAAAACAAAAACCTCACAGATTTCTTTGACCAGAATCTAGGTACTCACAATTGGCTCTAAGTAACATGCAGCATGATGGTGACTATATTGGGCTTGTTTGGGAGAACTTGCCTCTGGACATTTGCACGTATCATCTCTTGTTTCCCCAGATGTCTATCTGCTTAGAAGACCTACATCCTTACTTCATTCGTGTCATAGCCTCAGAGATTTTCTTCCCTGCTTGCTTTTTCTAAATTAAAATCTCATCACTTTATTCTCATACCCTACTTTTTTTTTCCCATAGCATCTATCAATACCTGAAATTTTTATATATCCTATATATATAATTTATATTTTTTTAATATATTTATTTATTTACTGTCTTTCTCTTCCACCAGAATTTAAGCTGCATGACAGCAGGGAGGTGTTTTGTTCTCTGTTGTTTTTCCAGAACACTATCTAATAAGTCATAGTAGATGCTTAACAAATATTGGTTGAATTAAATTGTTGAATGAATGATTCTTTGTGATTTATATCTTTAGGATAGACTCTCAGAAAAGAATTACTAGGTGTCAGGGCATGAACATTTTAAAGACTTTTGGTACATGCTCTAGCACTCAGAAAAATTATATATCAGTTTATACTACATGGAATTTTTGTATTGTTATAGTGAAAGGAAAATACTGAAATAAAAAACAGAATTATACCTTTTTTGATTTCTAAAGTGTTAGTATATTCTTTATAAAATAAGAAAGGTAGAATAATCTCTTGTCTAGCTCTAAAGTCTACCTCTTTCCCCCCATAATCCTGAATATATAAAAATGCTTTGGAACTTCCCTGGCGGTCGACTGGTTAAGACTGCACTTCCACTGCGAGGGGGCAAGGGTTCCTCCCCTGGTCAGGGAAGTAAGATCCCACCTGCCATGTGGTGTGGCCAAAAAAAAAAAAAAAAACCTTTATTGTTCATATAATTGATATTTTGATCATGGATTTTACTTTGTGTCCTATTCAAATTTCTCTTCAGATTATCATCTTGGAGGAATATATTATATTTGAAGTTTTATTACCAAAAGAATATTCAAAGTTGAAAAAAAACTTTGAAATTTGTTTTCAGAGACTCAGTTTATTCAGCTGCCACAAAATCCCTCTACTTACAACTTGAGAATGTTCCCAATGCTCATTTTAACTCTTGTTACCAGTAGCTTCCTGCATTGAAGTTAGCAGTTGTGATGACAGCCTTCCGCCTAGTAACGCCTGAAATGAAAGGTCTTTCTTATTGAAAGAAATTTTAGAGTGTGAACACTTAAAAACCCTGTGAGAGAAAAGTCAGCTACAAATGGGCAAGATATAGATCATTCCAGGCCTTGGAACTTATTGAAATAAACACTTTAAATCAGTAATTAACCAGGAAGTTTAAAACAAATTAGACCTACTGTTGGTGAGTGTTTAAATTGGTGGAAAGTACTTGAAGAGTAATTTTGGAATATCCGTAAAAATTTCTGACCCAGCAGTTTGGCTTCTAGGAGTTTATCATGCAGATTGTATCTTTTCTTTTTTTAATTTATTTATTTTTATTTTTATTTATTTTTGGCTGCGTTGGGTCTTTGTTGCTGCAGGCGGGCTTTCTCTAGCTGCGGAGAGCGGGGGCTACTCTTCGTTGTGGTGCACGGTCTTCTCATTGCGGTGGCTTCTCTTGTTGCGCAGCACAGGCTCTAGGTGTGCAGGCTTCAGTTGTGGCGCACTTGCTTAGTTGCTCCGTGGCATGTGGGATCTTCCTGGACCAGGGCTTGAACCCGTGTCCCCTGCATTGGCAGGTGGATTCTTAACCGCTGCACCACCAGGGAAGCCCTATATCTTTATTTTTTAATACTGCATGACAAATTACCACAAATTTAGCTGCTTAAAACAGCACATTTGTTATCTCATAGTTACTGCCGGTCAGAAGTCCAGGCACAGTATGGCTAAATTTGCTGCTCAGGGTCTCAATGGGCCAAAATTAAGGTGTCACCAAGGGCTGTGTTCTCATTTGGAGCTTGGTGTCTTCCAAGCTCACTAGTTGTTGGTGGTCCTTATTGACTGTAGGATTAAGGCCCCTATTTTCCTGCTAGCTGTTGGCTAGAAACTGCCCTCAGTTTCTAGAGCGCAAATGCATCTCTCTGCCTTCCTCTTCTGTGATCAGCCAGCTGGAGAAAACCCTCTGCTTTTCAGAGGCTCACCTGATTAGGTCAGGCCCATCCAGGAAAATCTCCCTTTTGCCATAATGATACATAATCATGGGAGTCTCAGCGTATTTCCAAGTTCCACCCACTCACAGGGGCACAGATTATACAAAGGTATAGGTCATTGCAGGTCATTTTAGAATTCTGCCTACCACACTATATACTCAAAAAGATAAGAAGATATGGATGTATAAGGATGTTCATTATAGTGTTAATTGTAAGAGCAAAAAAAATAATAAGGGATAATATATCTAAAAAATGGAATGGTAGGCAGCTGTTGTAAGATCAAGGTGGATCTAGATGTACTGATATGGAGAGCTGTTCAGATATATTGTTAGGTGATGGAAGCCATTTGCAGAACATGTATAGTGTGATCTCCTTTGTAAATTAAAAATATATAAGGTGCAGAAGTAATTGGTAACAGTGATTACCTGTGGCAGGCTGGATCAGGAGGACTAGTACTTTTAATTTTTTATCTTCCCATAGGACTCCGTGAATTAGCTTTTCATCACCACTATGTAATACTATTATAACAATTTTTTAAACTGGTAACTTTCAAATTATCCATTTAGGGCCAAGCATTTAAAAGGCTTTTTAAAGCATCCCAGGTAATTCTGTAGCACACTGCTGGTTAAGAACACCTCTTCCAGAGGCTTGGAAAGTATCTCCTGTTTGTCATTTGAGAACCACTTCATCAAGTACTTTAAAAATTGGAAATATTTTGCATTGTTTTTCTAAGCCAAATATTAGGGTGGTCCTCATTACACCTCTGTTTCTTTACCTGGGAAAATTAAACAGTGCCTATCAAGCAGTTAACAAAGGCCCTGGAATGCTCAATATTTGGCAATAGATAAGTAATGAAGAAAAAACTGTGTATGGATGCCTCTGAATTAAGATTCATGTTTTTTTCGGTAACATTCTATCTAATTCTTCCTCTGTTTTTTCAGAGTTCTTTTTTTGATTAGTATAATTGGTTCAGACTGTTTTCAGAAAATAGAACAATAGGTTTGGGAAACATTTTGAGTGTGTCATTTTGCACAGGATTTCTTATCTCAGGTTTTTCTTTGCTTTTCACAGCTTTAATTTAGTTAAACCACGTTTCTTTCTTTTTCTCTTATCGGCCAATATACTCCTGTTTCATTCTAATGCTGCATCCGAAATGTTAATAAATCTTGGAATAAGCACACAAATTCAAGTACAATTTCAAATTTTGTTCCTATATAAGGAAAGAGCATGTGTGCCACTTTGCATGAGTGTTTTTACTGATAAGCTGATCTTTCTTAAAGGGCCACTGTAACGTTTAGAATCAGCGCCTTATAATTACTGTTAAGTGATGCTTAGTTCCAAATTGTGCAGCTGCAATCTTGTTAATATTTCTAGGAGGGGCAGGTGGAGGCTTTTCTTTTCTTATATCAAGTTTTAAAGTGCTTTATATTGCAGAGATTTTTAAAATTTCTTTCAAATCCAGAGATAATTTGAGTAGCAAAGTATAACAGTTAATTTTTGACATATCATTTATCTTTGCAAAAACATCTCTTTATTGTTACGTACTTGGAAAGCAAGAAACCTAGTGGTTTTATGATTCCATCTCATAGCTCTGGGTCCATATTTCTAATTTCTTATTTCCAAGGGCCCCTTTTTTGATGTGTAGTTAAACAGCTTACTGAAATTACAGGAGGTTCCAGAAACTCCTGTAATTTTGCTAATGAAAACAGTATTGTTATCACAGGTTGATTTTTTTTTTTTTTTTTTTTTTTA
>NW_020173550.1:2722209-2755372 GCF_003031525.2 Neophocaena asiaeorientalis asiaeorientalis
TTTTTTTTTTTTTTTTTTTTTTTGGAAATAAACAAATGTTTGCCATTGTTCATTACTTATAGTAGCAAGAGATTGGTGTGGTTAGATTGTGGTATATCCATAAAGTGAAATATTATATAGATATTAAAAAATAACAAAACTCTTCATATAACGATATGGCATGATCTCCAAAATATGTTACTAAGTCCAAAAAATGGGAATTCCCTGGCGGTACAGTGGTTAGGACTCCATGCTCTCACTGCCAGGTGCCTGGGTTCAATCCCTGATCCGGGAACTAAGACCCCTCGTGCTGCACAGCACAGCCAAAAAAGAAAAGTACAAAAAGGGGCATCCCTGGTGGCGCAGTGGTTAAGAATCCGCCTGCCAATGCAGGAGACACGGGTTCGAGCAGCGGAGCAACTAAGCCCGTGCGGCACAACTACTGAGCCTGTGCTCTTGAGCCCGAGAGCCACAACTACTGAGCCTGCAAGCCACAACTACTGAAGCCCGCACGCCTAGAGCCCATGCTCTGCAACAGAAGCCACCACAATAAGAGGCCTGCACACTGCAACGAAGAGTAGGCCCCGCTCGCTGCAACCAGAGAAAAGCCCACGTGCAGCAACGAAGACTCAGCGCAGCCAAAAGTAAAATAAATAAAACAAAATAAATAAATTTATTTAAAAAAAGGAGTCCAAAGAGCAAGTGAAAACAGTGTACATATCCTACATTTATGTTAAAAAACAAAAGGATGTGGTGAAAATGGAATAAATATACATATCTGCATATGTATGCGTAGAATATCTTTATAAAGACACCCAGGAAGCTAATTGCCTGCAAAGAGGGGGTGGAGGCACTAATTCTGAACCTTTCTTTTTCTGAACCTATTACCTTTGTTTTAAAAAAACAGTGAAAGCAAATAAAAATTAAAACACATATATAATCACTGTTTAGACCGGGTCATGGTTTCCTGCAAATAGTGCTGACTCTCAAAATTACTTTCAAAGAATATTGTTGAAAATTTTGTTTTGTTAATGTTATATTATTGATACTAGTTAGAACTTGTATCAGTGTGATCCTATGACTGAGGTGCATGTTTCCTTCATTGTGGGATATATCTTACAATTTATCATGAAAATAAAACACTTGAGTCAGCTAATTTAACCTTTGGTAATTATATATTTGGCTCTTTAGATTCTCCTACTAAATATTTAATTTAAAAATAATGATTGGGAGGAGTATTGCATCATGTTAAGAGCATGAACAGGTTCTAGTTCTGCCACTTACTAGTTGCAGCTTTGAACAAGTGAGCCCAGTTTCCTCAGCTTTTTATTTTTATTTTATTTTATTTTTTTTGTGCGGTACGCGGGGCTCTCACTGTTGTGGCCTCTCCCGTTGCGGAGCACAGGCTCTGGACGCGCAGGCTCAGCGGCCATGGCTCACGGGCCCAGCCGCTCCGTGGCACGTGGGATCTTCCCGGACTGGGCCACGAACCCGCATCCCCTGCATCGGCGGGCGGACTCTCAACCACTGCGCCACCAGGGAAGCCCTTCCTCAGCTTTTTAATGAAGATTATGTACCTACTTCACAGGGTTTCAGTGAGGATAAAATAAGGTAATTTTATTGGTTAACACTTATATAGAACCAACTTTGTGTCATACATTATTCAAAGCATTTTACATATGTGAATTCATTTAATCCTCACAGCAACCTTGTAATGTAGGTGGGTATTATTATTAGGCCTATATTATAGATGAGGAAGTAAAGGCACAGAGAGTCAAGTAATTCGTCCAAAGTACTATTGCTAGTAAGTGGCGGAGCTGAGGTTCGAATCCAGGCAGTCAGGTTCCAGACTCCATTCCACTGTGTTGAACACTTAACTCACTGATGGCACAGGTACACTGTGCGCCTTCAACAGATTTCAAAAATAAAGGTGATATAACAATAAATATTACTATACAAGGATTATATATCCATCCTAGAAAATACAGCTAAACTAAGTCATCTTCAGTCTAACCCCTCAGAAAATAAAAATGTTGGTATTTATATACATATTCATAAACTTTAAGAAAATTAAAATGGTAACATTCTGTAACCCATTTTGGTTGTGCGCTTTGTTTAATTTGATTTGTGACTTCCTGTTTTAATTTACAAAATGGGTTAGGACACTGTATTACTTTCTGTCTTTCTCCAGACTTGGTAGTCTTCTGGAAGTAGGCTAAGGAACTCTTTTGAGTCATTCTTTGGGTTGAAAGGCATCTTATTGATGTAAAATGGTATTTGGAGCATGAATTAATAACTAATTAAAATCCCTGCCTATATGCAACCTTAGGACTCTTACAAAGGAATTCCTTATTGATGTTGGCAACAGGGGGAACTCTGGCTCCATGGATTTACAGGAGAAAAAGTCAATCACTGGCCACAAATGAAAGGGTTTTTTTCCCTTGATTTTTTTTCCTTTAACACACTTTTTGGCCAGTGCTGGGTCTACTTCAGAGATAGCCAAGCATGTAGTGCTCAGATACAAAGCAGAATACAAGGATGTAATTGCAAGGAGATAGAAAGATGCAGAAGACATGGCTCTTATTAACTTGGATGTTAATAGAGTTAGCATATATTGTGAAATAGATGATCTTAACTGCCTTTGTGGTAATACAGAATGCTCTAAAAGTTTATAAAGGAACTCACAGCCTCCCTTAATGCCCTCAAATCCTGATCAGTATTGGCAGTAGACAGTCTTCACCTTCTGGGATGAAGCACCTTAAGTGTGGTCCACTGGTTACACCTTCCCTTTAGGGATCTCTCTCCAGTCATTCCTGCTACCCATGTACTGCACTCTGGCCCAAATCTGGACACATCACCCTTCACATTATTCCCCAAAGCCTTGCCAAGACCAGGCTCTGATACTTGAACATGTCTTTTCTAAAAGCATGGAGATTACAAGAAGAAAATAAACACAGAAATAATTACCAACTAGATAATCTGACTCACTTGCTATAGCATTGTTCTCTGGGGCCTGTAGGCTTTGTCTCATCTTCACAGAATCTTGGAAGAGAAGGAGCTCACAGTTCTGTAGGGCTGCCTGCCTGTATAACTTGTGGCCGTTTCCACCAGTATGCACCTTCTAGCATATTGGCTTTTTGAACCCAAGGCCAAAGAAGAAAACATTCCCTTTCTCTTTAAACTAAAGCCATCTGCCAACTACTATTTCATGACCTGTTCTTTTTAGATAATTGTGGAAGCCAACCCACTGTCTGCCCACTGGAGTGTTTTTTTGTTCTGTAGCCTCAAAATGACAACCACATCAAAATACAGTTCACTGAGATGAACATTTTTACATAAAATAAAATCAGGACATAATTTGCTTGAAGACCTTAAAAATCATGAGCAAAAATATTATTGACATTTTATTGATGACGCCTAAAACTTCAGTTTCTATTTATGTATCTTCAATACCACCAGGAAGTCTTTTTAGACCCAATTCAGACTCACAAGAGACCATGGGGCATACATGGCATCCATCCTAGAAGAGTACAGTTCAGGAAGGGCAGCATCAGGCATCCCTTTTCATGGAGTAGTCGTCATAGAAGTACATGCCGCAGTCTGGAGCTTTTCTGCCTTTTGCCTCCATTTCTCCCACCCTCTCCTAGTCACAGCTCAGGTGCAAGGAAACAGTATCCACATTGGGCAGATTAGGGAGCCACCCTGGCTTAGAAGCCTCATGCATCACAAGTGCCAGTATCTCTTGTAAAAGCTTTATTGGCATAGCTTCTAGGATCCCACGAGGGACATACCTTACGAGTCACCGCACTCAGAGAAGCCCAAAGCTATAGCTTCTGCCAGGTAATTGGGTAATTTTTACCATAAGAAATGTTGCCTAATAACACAGCTGATTACATTCACCTTATCAGGTTTCCAGGACAACAGAGCTAGAAAGTTAATCCAAGGTCACACTTGTAGAAAAAGAGGGAGATTTTGTTTGCCCTTTATCCACAACTTTTCAGAAATATCTGTACAAAGATGATTGTGTTTTCAAATTTGCCTGTAACAAATGGCTTTGGAGTAGCTTCATAATAAACTGGCATATATCCTTTTTTCATGTATGATAAATTTCAACTCTCTTCCTTTGTTTTTCCTTTTTTGATAGGTCGAATCAAATATTCTGAACAGGTGTATGATGCGTGTATGGAAACATTTGACTGTCTTCCTCTTGCTGCCCTCTTAAACCAGCAGTTTCTGTGTGTACATGGAGGAATGTCACCTGAAATTACTTGTTTAGATGACATTCGGAAAGTAAGTAATCTTTCATTAGTCTCATGGAGTAAATATGCTTTTAATTTTGTTTTTTATTACAGTCAACTAATTTGTCTTTATTGCTGAAAATTTTTAAATACAGATAATTAAAAGAAAATGGAAATCACCTGTGATCTTGTCATTGGGCAATAACTACTGTTAACATTTTCCTATATATCTTCCAGAAAATGTCTAATTTTTTAAAATAAATTTATTTATTTTATTTATTTATTTTTGGCTGCATTGGGTCTTCATTGCTGCGCACGGGCTTTCTCCAGTTGCAGCGAGCAGGGGCCACTCCTCGTTGCAGTGCACAGGCTTCTCCTTGCGGTGGCTTCTCTTGTTGTGGAGCACGGGCTCTAGGCATGCAGGCTTCAGTAGTTGTGGCATGCAGGCTCAGTAGTTGTGGCTCGCAAGCTCTAGAGTGCAGGCTCAGTAGTTATGGCTCACGGGCTTAGTTGCTCCCCAGCATGTGGGATCTTTCTGGAGCAGGGTTCAAACCCATGTCCCCTGCATTGGCAGGCAGATTCTTAACCACTGCTCCACCAGGGAAGCCCAGAAAATGCCTAATTTTTAACGAAGTCTGTGCTTTTACCAGCTAGAAACATATTTTGAGTATAACCCTGAAACTTTAAATTATGTAGCAATAGGAAGGAAGAAAGCCAGGGTTCTAATCCCTGTACTGCCATTAATTGTGTAACCTTTACCAAATCACTTAACCTCTTAGATTTTCTTCTCTGTAAAATGAGGACGTTGAAATGGATGGTCTGAGGACTCTCCCTGCTCTGAAATTCATTGACTTTGACATTTCAGATGATAGAGTTTAATTGCCACACTTGCCTTAGTTGGTAATTGTGATTTTCAGGATTATGTATCTTCATGACTGAAAAAAGGTGATCAGTCTTTTTTCATTTATATTGTTCTACATCACCATCTTCTCTTCTGTACCTTGTATTCTCTTACGTCTCTTATATATGTACTGAAACTAAAAAATTTTCTGTTTGTAAAACTTTTCTCTGAATTAAAGTTACTGTCCTCAAGGTAAGAGGGTGTATGCACAGCCTTTTCTGCTGCCGTGTTGTTATTAAATAAACATTTCTCTTTTACATAGTAAATATTGAATTTTACAATTCTGAATCAATTGTATTAATATAAAGCTCCCCTTTCACTTAGTAGAGGTTCTCTTCTTGGCGTTCAGTTATCCTAGTTACTTGTTTTCTCTTGGCTTTCATGCGTTAACCAAAGCAGCAGTGACTAAAGGCTTGAGTTAATAACTTATATTGAAATGCCTCCACTGAATAGAATGGAAAGGATGAAAGCCTTTTGCAAAATAAAACTAGCATTCTTTAAAATAAAGAAATCTCCATTGGAATGAGATAAACAATGAACAGAACCACTCAAAACCCTTCCTGCTGTCATGGTAACATTGGCTCACCTAGGCAATTGAAATAAACTTTACAGGGTCTTTCTAATAAATAGTATGTTTCTATAGTGATTGATTTCACATTCAAATTAAATGAGCACCGCTTTTAAGATTAGGATGTAAGGAGGTCCTTTTCTACTATAGGGATAGGGATATTTATTAAAATTTAATACCAAAAACCAATAAAAATTGTATCTACATTTATTAAATGTTCATTTTCTTCCTAAAGGAAAATTCTTTAGGGGCTTACCGCCCACTCTCCTAATACATTCTTATGGGTGGAAAGGTGTTTTTTGACCCATACCATTTTCCAAAAGCTCTTTTGCTTTCATGATTTTTCTTCTTTTGGCTTTTACGTGTCTTCTAGTTAGACAGGTTTAAAGAACCTCCAGCCTTTGGGCCAGTGTGTGACCTGCTTTGGTCTGATCCCTCAGAGGATTATGGCAATGAAAAGACCTTGGAACACTATACCCACAACACGGTCCGAGGGTGCTCTTATTTTTACAGGTAAGCTAATCCTCAGTTAGAAAATTAGAAAAAGGAAATTGTAACATATTTTATCAAATTATTTTTAACTACATCTTTTGTATCTTGAATTTGTGTCGCTCAGGGACTTCTATTTAATTTTTTGATTAATTGAAGGCAGAAAACTCTTGTTTGTTTTGTTTTTTATATTTTACTAGGTATTATGCCCTAATAAGTGTAATATACTGAACACGACTGAATAGAACATCTTGCAGTGCTTAAATATTGTTGTCTGACTTTAAATGATCTAGATTATTTGTTCCCAAACATCATCTATTGACTTTTTTAAAAATAAAGATTTCTTGGCTCTTCCCTCAGAGATTCTGATTCAGTAAGCCTGAGACAAGGGAATCCTGTTATTTTTTTAGAAAGCTCTCCAGCTTTTGGAACCACCGGTATTGGCAAAGATATAAAAAGAACAGGACATTGTGAACTAAGCCCAGGACATTTCCTGGAAGTTGGTTGTTGTCTTAAATCTCATATGTGAGCTTTCATTGTGCTTTGCCACTCCAAATTAGGGAGATTCAGGGAAGTTTGAAGCCTGAATTTTTTAAAAATCCAAATATTTTATTCTGATAAATAATACCTGTATTTAGTACCCTGAAAAATCTTTGATAATTGCCTAAGATAATGCATTCATTAAATGAAATCCTGCACACAAAAGGAAGCCTCAGTTTTGCCATAGTTTTAACATTCTTCTAAGTAAACTTTTTTCATTCCATTCTGCCAACTTTAGCAGTGACTAATATGATGAAGTCATTTAAATTTTACTTCTCTTTACATTGCTTAAAATAAGGAACATAAAACTTTTTTATTTTTAGCACATTATAAATTGGTACAATTTCTATGGCAGTGAGCTTGACAACATCTCTCAATTATAAATGACCATGGCTTTTGTTCCAGAATTTCTACTTCTAAGATGTAATCCTGTGGCTATACAGTCAGTCCTCATTATTCACGAATTCTGATTTGCAAATTTGCCTACTTGCTAAGATTTATTTGTAACCCTGCAATCAATACTCACAACACTTCTAGTCATTCACAGACATTCAAGTGTACAGAGCAATGGAAAATTTGAGACACCCTGTGCACGTTCCGGCTGAGGTAGAACGTGCAGCTGCTCTGCCTCTTGTTTCAGCCCTCATACTGTAAGCAAGTATTCTTTTTGTGGTCTATTTAGTGAAACATTTCCCACATTTTTTGTTGGTGTTTTGCTGTTTAAAATGGCCCCAAGCATACTGCTGAAGTGCTATCTAGTGTTCCTATGTGCAAGAAGGCTGTGATGTGTTATATAAGCTCCATTCAGGAATGAGTTATGGCACTGTTGGCCATGAGTCCCATGTTAATGAATCAACAATATACATTAAACACACATAAAACAAGGTTATGTGTTGATTAGTTGACGAAAACATTGTGACCAGAGGCTCACAGAACCGTAACCCTGTATTTCCCCTAGGAGCAGTCGTTCAGTATTCACTAACTCAGTTTTTGCAGCAACTTTATAGAACACAGCTACTGCAAATGATAGGAATCAACTGTACTTGAAAACGTGTAAAATGCATGTACAAGTTTTTCATTGTTGCATTATTTATGATGATGGTTTTAAACAAACTAAACGTTCAATAGGAGACTAGTTAAATAAATGCTTGTACATCCAGACAATGGAATGTACCAGACAATGCAATGAGGCTGTTTTTTAAAAATGAAAAAAAGAAAACAAATCCTTTATATACTGATTGGAATAATCACTAGTGTAAAGTGAAAAAAAAGACATAGTAAAAAGCTATGTGTACCGTCTGATGACATTTCTAAAAGGGGGAGTGTGCATACGTGTGTGCATAATTGCTTGAAATTGAATATGGTATCTCTGAAAGGACACTCAAAGAAACCAAGAACACTGGTTGCTTCCAGGGTAGCTGGAAGATAGAGGTAAGATGGAGGGAGACATTTCACTGTATAACTTTTTATATCTTTTAATTTTATGCCACGTGAATGTGCAGCCTATTTTAAAACTTACTTTTTCTAGTGAACATAATAAGAAACAAAGATTAAACATAAATTAAATAATTAACACTTGGATAATTCCAGGATAATTTTGTATTCTCCAGTTCTTCGTATCAAACATTTGCCATTCAGAAAGGTACTAGTGCTAAAAGAATACGATAGGAGAGATGCAAATATCACACCTTTCATTTGAATAAGGTTGGATATAGTATTTGTATTTGCTCCTGAAATATTCCTGCATAATATCATCTTGATATTGATATTACCTGTGAAGCTATAAGTAGGTTCTTTATCTTTTCTAACAGTTTGACAATTTGAAAATTGTGTGTTCAGTTTTTAGCACCTACTACACACACACACACACACACACACACACACATACACTGCTGTGATACTTTTTTTTATATCAAGATACCAAGAAAAGTTTTGGTGTTGTATTATTATTGTGTGGGTTAAGAAAAAAAAAAAAGGCGGGGGAACTCTGCTTCTGTCCTAGGGTTGTCTGTTATCTGTGTCCTTGATCTGGAATGAGGAATATCAGTGACATGGAAAAACGAGAGTGATGATTGCTAAGCTATTAATAAAAGTTCAGTGGTAATGAAAACCTATAATTTTGAAACAAGTTCAACTCATTTCATCTTGACTTTTCCCCTTTCTCCTATTAAAAAACAAGTGTTTTAATTCTGGATTTGTGTTTTCTATTTTCTTTTTCAGTTACCCTGCAGTTTGTGAATTTTTGCAGAACAATAATCTGTTATCAATAATCAGAGCCCATGAAGCCCAAGATGCTGGGTAAGTTATATTAAAACTGTACCATGACTTCCCTGGTGGTCCAGCGGTTAAGACTCCACATTCCACTGCAGGGAGGCACGGGTTCAATCCCTGGTCAGGGAAGTAAGATCCTACTTGTGGTGTGGCGTGGCCAAAACCAAAAACAAACAAACAAAAACAACCAACTGTACTAAACAGCACTGCAAAGTTTTTGCCTTTAACATCAAGACAGACGGGCTGTAATTTCTCTTCCAGGTATCGAATGTACAGGAAGAGCCAAACGACAGGCTTTCCATCACTCATTACTATTTTCTCTGCCCCCAATTACCTAGATGTCTATAACAATAAAGGTAAAGGAGACCAGCAATATTTGAGTTTGAATTTGTGAGTGAGTATATGTGAGCTCTAGTTGAATATGTATGTGCATAGGTAATTTTCTGAATATATATAAATTTTAAATAAGAAAAAAAAGGGTCTTAATTGAAAGAAAGGCCAAGAAACTTAGAATCTGGGCTTCTGCTTGGTTTTCATCTCCTAAGGATTATTGGGCTCTTTGTGAGTATAAATAATGATTACAATAGGTCTGATTTATACTACTGAATCAAAATATAAGAAGAATAAATTACTTCAGGTTCAGGTTAGAACAGTCAGCATAAATTATTGGTTTTGGTGAATTTAATTTATTTATAACAGTACTACCTCAATAAAATGTCACTGTTTGGTGTTTTAATGTCTGTCTGTTAAGCTGTTTTTGCTCTTAAGAAATAATACTGTTAGAATGAATACTCTACAAAAAGTCAGAAAAATCTTCATTTTAGTCCAAGCCCTGCCAGAAACTAATAGTGTGACTTTAGGTAAGTCATATAATCTTTCTTAACCTCAGTTTCCCATAGAAAAAAGATAAGTGGATATACACATGCCTTTTGATCCAGAAATTCTACTTCTAAGACTTTTAGTCTATTTTAGTCATTTTTAAAAATTTAACTTTTATGATTCCTAGTTCATAAGTTTTGTATCAGGGCAGTGGTCTACTTAAAAACCTCCTCTGTAACATGCCTCTGTAACTATTTTGCCGTATGACTATAAAATAATAGAACTTTTAAACAAACATGCCAGAACAAATATATCCAAGTGAGTATTGTCCCTTCAAGGTAGTTACCTTGGGAGGTTATACACTTATTCCAACAATGCTGCCCATTGTTCAAACATTTTTGGAACTCCTCTTTTGGCATTGCCTTCAGAGTCTGCGACACATTCTTTTGATTATCCTCAATGATGGGAAATCTTCGTCCTTTGAGGGTGGATTTGATTTTTGGAACAGCCAAAAGTCATTCGGAGTCCAGACTGATGAATAAGGTGAGTGATCAAGCTAGACGATACCGTTTGGGGTCAGGAACAAGGTATGATTATAAGGTAATGAGACTGGTTTTTCTTGTGTTGCTTATAAAATGGCTCTGGAGGCAATTCCAAAAGAGGAGTTCCAGAAACGTTTTGAGTGATGGCAGCATCTTTGGATTAAATATACGGTAAGGCAGCAAGGTATATTGATAAGAGCACTGAGCTAGGAGTCCGAAATCCTAGTCTAGTCCTGCTTCACTTTTAAATTCACAGTTAATGAGATACTTAACTTCTCTGAGCCTCAGTTTGTCCTTAAAATAACTGTGATATAGGCTTGTTAGAGATAAGTTGGAATAATCAAAATGAATATTAAAAGCATTGGTCAAACTATAAATTGCTCTACTACTATAACACTCTACTGTTATTGTGCCTGGTGTGATTACAGCAAAGGACCACACTCATCTGATATATAAGGTCTGGTGTGTTTGTCGTTGGTGGTTTCTTAAGTCTCATTACTTTATAGTCATATCTTGTATATGCAGTTTGGGAGAGAAGTTTAAAAGAGGCCCACAATATATTTACTACTTCCTCTATTTCAGAGTAGACTATGAAATGGCACATCTCATTTCAATCTGTTTTGGAACAGTTATCTCTGAATGTCCTTAGTGACTTGCTGTCCATTTTAAAAAGACATTTCTTTGACTTAAATTCTCTTCCAGTCTTATATTTTCTTTTTGCTACTTGTCAATCTTTCCTGAGTCAGCTATCCTATAATACTCTGCTCCTCCCTAACTCCATTCTTTCTTATTTCCTTTTTCCTAATATTTCCAATACATTAGAGACTTAGTTTTTGTTCTTGTTTCCTCCCTTATGAATGGTATGTGCCACTTATGTTGTCAAACTTCCTCAAGGACAGTGTCCCTAGTCCTCTTATCTATGATGAAGACTTTCCCTTCTTACTTCCTTTATTAACCTTACTATTAAAAGTGTCTATTGAGGGAATTCCCTGGCAGTCCAGTGGTTAGGACTTGGCGCTTTCACTGCCAGGGGCCCGGGTTCAGTCCCTGGTCGGAGAACCAAGATCCTGCAAGCTGCACAGCGTTGGGCAAAAAAAAAAAAAAGTGTCTATTGATTGCCCAGTGGATTTATCAGTGTGCTAATCTGAAACATGTCATCTAAATCAGCAATCACTTTACTAGCTTACTAACTGCCAGTTCATTCTTTGCCATATTCTAATCTGGTCTTGTTCTTGATTATTCCTTTAGTAAACTGTTAAAGTCACAGTTGATTCTGAGTTTTTTGTTGGCTTTGACATAATTGGTAACATACTTTACCTTGAAACAATCTTATTTTCCTTGGTTGTTTCTTAACCTTTGGCCGGGGGGAGGGGGGCATGTGGCATCTAAAATAATCTCTGGTGGTACTCAGTTATTCACCGCACAAGTACCTCTTTTCTTGAAAAAGGCAACTCTATCCCCCTTTCCTTCTTCTCTTTCTTTTACTGTTGTTTTTCTTTCTTGTATATTCTTTAGACTTATTGGTACCAACAGGCATTTCTTATTCCACTGGTTACATGAAAGACCTTTAAGTCATGATTTTTAAACATCTCTATTTCTATTTTTGTGTCCACCTCCCACCTCTTTTTCTTGTGTAGATTGAGGGAGTTGTTGAATATTTACATATTCATCTAACCTAAGTAAAATACATATACTTGAAAATAATGGGACATGTACATTGTAACCAGTATTAGAAGCTTCTTAAAAGCTGAAAATCCTATTTTCATATATTTTCTTTATAATCTATGGTGTACATTTTAAATATCCAGTGACTTTAATTTTGAGAATACTAGGCTATCCTGCAATAAGCAAAGAGACAGGAATCAGGAGATGACCTATAACTGTCATTTCTAGAGAACTATTATACCCTATTCTATTTATGATCGTAGTAAGAATAATTAAGAGAATAATGCAAACCACGTTGCATTCTGGTGATGAAAACTAAGGGACTGAATTTTAAAAAGTTTTAAATATAAAGAAAATCAGTTTGGTACCAAAATATATATATGAACTGGTTAATATTAAACATTTATAGAGTGTGAGCAATATACTAACTGTGTATAGGAGAGACGGGCATTTTTTTCTTCACATACTGTATGCAGAGATGATTTAATCTACTTTGAACCTTATTAAATTGCTCCAAGTTTACCATCTATCTGTATCCCCCACTATGAATTAATAACTGCTATGTTATAAACTCCTAAAAAGTTTATAAAATCTTTGGCTCTGGCTAATGACTAGGAAAACAGGCTGTGTTCATTTAATGAGAAGTGTTTGCCCTCAGAGGAAAGTTGTAATTGTAACCACTTGGCCTATAAAAGGGAAATTATGATGAAATTTTTCTCATGTGGAATCTGAGATTTCTATAGATAGTTACTGTGCAAGACCCTTTGAAGTTTCAGAGTTTAGTTTCTTTTGTACTTTTATTATATATAAGAGCTCTTCAGGTAACTTTGTTTCTTGGGATAATTCTTAAAAGAATGAACTATATAACATGCTTTAAGATTTTCCATCTGTCTTGAATTTATAAATGGAAAGTAAGTTCTTGAATTCTGTGTAACAGGTACACAGCTGTACAAAGTGTACCAGTTGCCATGTCATTTTCCTCTGTGCCAGACTTTCCTCCTTTTTCCTTTTTAGCTGCTGTGTTAAAATATGAAAACAATGTCATGAATATCAGGCAGTTTAACTGTTCTCCACACCCATACTGGCTTCCAAACTTTATGGATGTTTTCACGTGGTCTTTGCCTTTTGTTGGGGAAAAAGGTAAGAGAACTGAAGCATCTGGACCATCAATTGTCCTAACTAGTGACTGAGCACCCTTATATTTGCATGAGTCCCCTGATGGTTCAGAAATGTTTTTCTTAAAGTTATCAGAAATGTTTTCTATTTTCATTGTTCTCTACAAAGATGTTTAAGTGGTGCTTAATTGGTTTTTAAATTGTAATTCTAGTTGGTTATGCTTTTCTTATTCTAAATATCAATTTAAAATAGCTGTCATCCTATAATCAAGATGTTAAAATAACATAAGTAACAATAAAATAACCATTCCTTCAGTGATTTCTGCAGTGATAAAGAGATTTAAATAGGAATTATTTTTCTTGGAATTTTATTTGTGCAGCTATACAAATAAGCTATGCAAATATATAAGCCTGTTGTACATAGGCCTGGTGGCTTAACTTCTTTGTAAAATGGGAGGAAATCCTTTCATATGTATATCAGTGAAGAAAAGGCTCTGGCAGCAGTCTAATGAGATCAAGTAGTAGTTATGCAATGGAATCTTCAAAGACTCCATACTTTAACTGGAGCAAATAATCTCCCCCAAATCTATATAAACTTGAAGGTCTGCATTTAATGCTGTTCCTTACAGCTACTCTGAATAGCAAAATGACAAATCATTTTTATCTATGTTTATTTAACATGTATGTTTATATATCCACATCATTTTAGAGAAAGTACCTTATTAATTATATAAATTTTGGGTTATTTTGTCTTATCATCTAGTCACAGAGATGCTGGTTAACATTCTCAACATATGCTCTGATGATGAATTGATTTCCGATGATGAAATTGAAGGTAAACTTGCCTTTTCCTCCTTTGAATCAGAAATGAAGAAGTTTTGGTTTTGGTTTTAGTTTGTTGTGAATAATTTTCTTTGTCTAATTAAAAAAAGAATTCTGCTCATTGTAGAAAAAATAAAATTTGAAAAATACAGGAAACCATAAATAAGAAAAAAATGTCACCCATAATCCTACCATCTCATAGATATCCACTGTTAACATCTTGATATAAATACTGTATTAGTGTCTTTTTTTCCTCTTTTTTCTTTTAAACAAAAATGAAGTCATGTGATAGTTTCACAAACATTTCCTGGGTTTTTTGTAGACTACTTTTTAATGGTTACATAGTTATCCATGTCAGTCATTCTTTGTTTTATCCAACCCCCTGCTGTTGGATATTAGATTTTTTCCAAATTTTCTTCTAAAACCCCAGAGTTTTGAAAATTTTTATAGATAAATCTTTACCTGTTCTGTTCAACAACCAACGTTTATTATATGCCTTATATGTGCTAGCAATTGTATAGGTCCTAAGTGGTGGGAAAACAAACAAACAATGCATATGAGTCAAATATTGATATGTGGTATGAAAGAAAGGAAAACAATACTAGGAAATGAAAATTAACACTTTCTTCATTATTTCCATAGGATAAATTTCTAGAAATTGAAAATTTGTGTCAATTAGTACTTAACAGTTTTAAATTGGATACAGATGACCTAGAAAAGCTATAACAGTTTACATTTTGTGTATGTGATACATACTTCACAGTGTTCTCTCCAATACTATTTATTATAATTTTTATAGT
The DNA here is from genome assembly GCF_003031525.2 of Neophocaena asiaeorientalis asiaeorientalis. Lineage (NCBI taxonomy): Eukaryota > Metazoa > Chordata > Mammalia > Artiodactyla > Phocoenidae > Neophocaena > Neophocaena asiaeorientalis. Next base: position 2,736,959 of record NW_020173550.1, read on the forward strand.
CTGCTGTTTTTTTAACTTAAATATTTATTTTTATGATGACTAATGAAGTTTTTTTCTTGTGTTTATTGACCACCTTTATTTCTTTTTATGAGTTGTCAATTCATTTATTTTGCCCACTTTTCTACTGTTATGTGCATGTTTGTTTGTTTTTCTTCTTGTTGGCCTGTGAGCAATATTTATATAGTTACATTTTGTTGTATACATAGCCAAGTATTTTTTCCCTAATATGTTTCAGGAGGTTTGATTTTAAAGATAGATCCTAACTTATCTGAGGATGCAGAAGATTCTGGAGAGATGGTAGCACCTTAGCACAAACCTCTGACCGTCTCATTCTCCCCAAGCTCATGCTAAGGTGATTCACTCAACTGTTAGGATGAGCTATGTACATAGTGGAGAAAGCCTAGCTTACTTTGAGAATATAGACGAGAGTCCTATACATACTTATGCTTCAGATTCCACATTGAAGGTGCAGAGCAGATGGAGCGTAGCTTGTGTTTACCTTTATGAATGGGATAGGAGATCACTGCAGGGAACCAGGTCTTGAGAAAATAGTGCAGCCATGTGAAAATTAAAACAGAATTTAAGTTAGGAAAGGATGAAATATGTAAGAAATACATCTAGTAAATTTTATATTTAAATCTAAGTGGAAATGGAAATTATTGTGAACTCTATTGTATGTATTAACTCTATTGTGTGTATGTATCCTTGATTATCATAAGGACATGCTTACTAAATTATGCCCAAAGTTATATATCGATATATTTATTGAAGTATCATCTGTAGTAGCAAAAGAGTCAAACAATCTAAATATCCCTCAGTGGAGAGCTGGGTAAATCAATCACGATATATCCATATGATAGATTCTCCACATGGAATATTATTTCTCTTCTGTAAGCCTCCTTTCTTCTCCCCTTCTCTTCTAGCTAGTTCCTATTCAGCTTATTGTTACTTCGTCATAGAAGATATTTCTGATCTCCCTGACTAGATCCAACACCCCTGTCATGCTCTCATATCAATGGTGCTAACTTCTTAGCATTTGATAGAGTTGCGATTTTACATTTATTTACACTGTTACAAGATTAATATATTAATGTATTTAATAAGTGACTTAATACTGTTAAATCACTCAACAGTAAATTCCCTGAGTGCTGGGACAAAATTCGTTCTCGCTTACCATTATCACCTTAAAGCCAAGTATAGTGCAATGAGCATAGTAGGTAAATATTTGTGGTATGAAATACAACTATTAAAAAAATAAAAGAATGGAGTAGAGCTGTTGGTGCTGATATGGAGATTGTATTAGATGTTAAGTACAAAAGTAAATGGATAGAATCCTCTTATTCCCATTTTTTACAAGGTATGTGGGTATAAACTGATACAGGATTTTAAAACTTGTTTTCTGAAAGGAAATGAAGAATAACCTTTAGGTTACGCTGGTGAATTGAACACACTTCTAATTCCATTCCTTCCTGAAACCACACTAAAACTACAGTACAATTTTGGTTTTATCTAAGTGATATAAACTAAGGATTTTCACTTTAGTAATGCCAGACAGATAGTTTAAAGCAATCCTGACCCTTAAGACAACTAGAAAAGGTAGACAAAATATTTTAAAAAGTTGCTTCAAAGGCATTCAGAAAACTAAGAAAGTAATAAAGAATTACCAAGTAGAGATCTGGAAAAAGGCATAAATCCAGAGAGGTAAGACATTTGGTTACGTATGGGACCAATTTTCTCCTAAAGGCATTCATGAATATCAAAAGAGGGGGCTGAGAGGTTGACCAGCCCTCTTGATAGAAGCTAAAAAAAGTTGGGGTTCATGACTTGCCAAAGATGAATTGAGTGCTGGTAAGCTTCTGCTCATTGGTTTGGGACCCCCAAAGGTTGCATCTATGTAAGAGTAAGGGTGAACTGGAAATAGAATGCTCTGGAAGGGACTACACCCTGTCTTCAAGTCATTTCAGTCTCTGAAATTTAAATAAGGTAGTCCCAAGCATCTGGTAAAAGCAAACCTCTTTAGACTAAGGTAGCATTATGTAGAACTTTAAACTACTGCAAACTGTCTTTCAAATATAATACATGGCTCACAACCAAAAATAACTAGGCATATGAGGAGACATAACAAAATGAATGAGAACCAGCAGAAAGAGCAAAAAATAAAAACAGACCCTCAGGTTCTCCAGACACTGGCTTTATCAGACCAAACTTTAACTATTCTAAAAAATAAAACAATGATAACTATTCAAGAACATAAAAGACTAGATTAAAAATTTTGGCAGAGAACTGTGAATTATAAGAAGGGATGTAGCAGAGTTGATAAAGCACAAAAAGAAAGTTCTAGGAATGAAAAATAAAAAACACAGCAGATGAATTAACAGCAGATTCAATAAAGCTAAACAAAGAATAAATGAACTAGAATATAGGTCAGAAGAAACAACCTGGAATAAATCACAAAGAGAAAAAATAAAATACCCCAAAAAGTATAAGTGACATGGAGGATACAGTGAATAGGTATCACCTGTGTGTTTGGAATCCTAGAGAAGAGAGAGAGAATGGGGTAGAACCAGTATTTGAAGAGATAATGGATTGAAATTTTTCTAAAGCTGACAAGTTAAGCCACAGATTGAAGAAATCCCCCAAACCAAAGCAGAATGAATACAAAGAAAACAATATCTAAGCACATCATAGTAAAAGTGCTTCAGGTGAAAGACAAAGAAAAAAATCTTAAAGCAGCTAGGAAAAAAAAAAATTGATTACTTTCAAAAGAGAACAATTAAACTGACAGTAGATTCTCAATGGAAACAATGGAAGCAGGAAACCATGGAATGACATGTTCAAAGTACTGAAAGATATTAATTGGTACCTCTAGAATTCTATACCTAGCAGAAATACCCTTCAAAAATGAAGAAGAAATAAGCATTTTTCAGCTATTCTTCCCTTTAAAAAAGGTACTAAGAGAATTACCAGGAGACCCACACTAAATGAAATTCTGAAGAATATTATTCAAACAGAAGGAAAATACCAGATGGAAGCTTGGAGAGTCAGGAAGAAATAAAGAGTACAAATAGTAGAAAATATGTGGGTAAATCAAGTGAATTTAGACCTTATTAAACAATAATAATTTTTGTTGGATTTAAAAGACAATTAAAATATATGACCATAATAGTCGGCAGTGGGATAGAGTTAAAGTGTGTGAGGACGCTATATTATCTGGGGAGAGGAGAAAAGTACCTGTTAACATTATACTTTGATAAGTAAGAGATGCATGGTGTAAGAGTAATTTTCAAGAAAGGAGGGCTGGGCTTCCCTGGTGGCGCAGTGGTTGAGAGTCCGCCTGCTGAAGCAGGGGACACAGGTTCATGCCCCGGTCTGGGAATATCCCACATGCCGCAGAGCGGCTGGGCCTGTGAGCCATGGCCGCTGAGCCTGCGCGTCCGGAGCCTGTGCTCTGCAATGAGAGAGGCCACAACAGTGAGAGGCCCCCGTACCGCAAAAAAAAAAAAAAAAAGAAAGGAGGGCTTTTTAAAAAGTATGTACCCTTTAAGTTATAGAAAAAAATGGCATGATAAAAAAAAATAACCTAGAAGGCAAGAAAGGAGGGAAGGTACCTATAACACTAGGACAAATAGAATAAATTATGTTGATAAATTTATCAGCAACTTCATTAAATGTAAATGAATAAAAGACAGATTGTCAGGTAAGATTTTTTTTAAAAACATTTTATGATGGTTTATAAGAGACATCTAAAACATAAAGATACAGAAAATTTGAAAGTAAAAGGAGAATAAATATATAGTCCAAATACTAACCAAAGAAAAGCTGTTGTAGATAGATTAATATTACATGAAATAAATGCTAAAACAAAAATAAGATGGGGAATTCCCTGGCGGCCCAATAGTTAGGACTTCACACTTTCACTGCTGAGGACACCAGTTCAATCCCTGGTCGGGGAACTAAGATCCTACATGCCACATGGAACAGCCAAAAATTAAAATAAAATAAAATGAAATGAAATGAATTACCCATGGGTCATATATCACAATTAAAATTTCAAAATATTTTGAACTGAATGAAAATAAAAAGCAGTACATATTAAAACTTGAGGGCAGGCAGTGCACCAGGCAGGCCTGGGTTTGGAGCTGGAACCAGAACCTCAGCAGATGTTCACTGGTTGACAGCAGAGGAGAGGAACCAAGTTGACCTTAAAGCAGCAGGATGGTCAGAATTAAGTGAGAGAGGTGCCATCTACAAGGAGTTGTCTTTCAAATATTGTAATCAGGCATCTGGCTTTATGTCTCAAGTTACCCTACAAGCAGAGAAGATGAATCATCACCAGAATGGTTCAGTGTGTACAACAAGGTCCATATGCCCCTCACCTCACATGTCCGTGGGGGACTGACCAAAAGGGATGTGAAATTAGCCAAGTTTGTTGAAAAAGCAACTGTTTCTGTGTGATTTCTTCCAAATGTATGTAAAATTTTATACACATCTTAGCTGCAGTGTATTTTGAAGGCAATTTACATGAACAAATTAAGTTGTAAATTTAGTTCACCTTTATACCACATTTTGTAAAATCAGTGCTTAAATACAAAATGATATAAATTGAAAGAAAAAATAGAACAACAAAACTTGAGGGATGCATCTAAAGCCATGCATAGAGGAAAATTTATAGCCTTAAATGCATAAATTGGAAAAGAAGAAAGGTGAAAAATCAACATCTATCTCAGGAAGTTAAGGGAAAAAAATGGATAGCACATTAAACCTAAAGAAAGGAGGTGGAATGAAATAAAAAATTAAGAGCAGCATAAGAAAACAGAAAATAAAATATAGGGAATTCCCTGGTGGTCCAGTGGTTAGGACTCCACACTTTCACAGCTGAGGGCCCAGGTTCAATCCCTGGTCAGGGAACTAAGATCCCACAAGCTGTGCAGTGCAGCCCCCCCAAAGTAAATAAATAAATAAATAAATAAAATATAGTATAGAGGAGCAGTAAAACCAGAATGTACTCTTTTCAAGAGACTAATAAAATTGATAAATCCATGGCAAGACTTATGAAGTAAAAAAGATAAGACAAATAACCAATGGGGCTTCCCTGGTGACACAGTGGTTGAGAGTCCGCCTGCAGATGCAGGGGACACAGGTTCGTGCCCCGGTCCAGGAGGATCCCACGTGCCGCGGAGCGGCTGGGCCCGTGAGCCATGGCCGCTGAGCCTGCGCGTCCGGAGCCTGTGCTCCGCAACGGGAGAGGCCACAACAGTGAGAAGCCCGCGTACCGCCGGAAAAATAATAATAATAATAATTAGAACTTGTATCTATCAAAAGACTCTATTTAAAGAGTGTGAAGGGACTTCCCTGGCAGTCCAGTGGTTAAGACTCTGTGCTTCCACTGCAGGGGGCATGGGTTCGATCCCTGGTCAGGAGACTAAGATCCCGCATGCAGCGGGGTGGGAAAAAATAAATAAAATTAAATTAAAATTTAAAAAAAGAGTGTGAAAAGACAAGCTACAGAGTGGGAGAGGATATTTGCTACACAACCAAAAAGTGACTCATGCAGAATATATAAAGAACTACCTATCAGTGAGATGAGACTTGAATGAGCACTTCACAAATGAGGGTATCCAAATGGCCAGTAAAAATATGAAAAGTTATCCAACCACATTAGTCATCATGAAAATGCAAATTAAAACCACAATGGATGATTCTACACACCTACCAAATTGGCTAAAAGTGAAGATGAATAACATCAAGTGTTGGCCAGAATGTGTAGCAACAGGAATGCTCATATACTGAAGTGTAAATTGGTACATCCACTTTAGTAGATAATGCTAAACTGTTATCCAGAATTGAACATATACATACCCTATAACTGAGCATTCTAATTATAGGAATGTACTTAAGAGAAATATGTGCAGCAAAGAGAAATGCACTGGAATATTCACAGCAGCTGAATTCAACATAGCCAAAAATTGGAATCAGCCCAAATGACCACTGACAGGAGAAAGGATAAATAAGTTGTGGCATATTCATATAGTGGAATTGTATACAATAATGACAGTGAACTACAGGAACAGGGAAAACATGGTTGCGTCTTACAAACATAATGTTGAGCAAAAGAAGCCAGACACAAAAATACGTTATTTGATTGTTCCAATTACATAAAATTAAAAAAAAATTAAAACTTGTACTTGTGGATACATGCTTAAGTGATAAAACTATAAAGAGCAAGAAAGTGATTTCAACAGAAGTCAAGAGAATGATTTTCTTTGGGAAGAGGGAGACTCTAATTATTAGGAAGGGCCCAAGGTGGGGAATCTGGGGTGCTGGCAGGGTTCTGTTTATTGTCCTGACTGGTTATATGGCCATTTGCTTTTAATAAATCATTGAGTTATACATTTGTTTTGTGTACTTTTCAGTATGTTTATCATACTTCACAATAAAAGAGATTTTTACAAATTTATAAGCCTACAAAAATGTGGAGATTTCTGTAGGGATTTTGGAAGCTGGAAAACAAATGAATTAGTATTACTGACTTGGCTGATTCAAGAAAGCTAAAGACCAGTTTAGTAATGGGGAATACCGAGTTCCAGTACAGAATCCTCAAAAAGCAAAGGAATTGGTAGCCTACACCAGTTGCTAGAATTGGGGACCTTGAGTTGAGGGGAAGAGGGAGATGGGGGCTGAGCTAAAATGAGTAGGTAAAAGCTGTTTGAAAGGCAGCTGAAGTCCTAGCTGCCTCTTCTCCAAGACTGGAGGCTAACCTCTAAAAAGCGTAAAGCAAAGAATTTCTGGACCAGGATACAACTGAGGGTGTCGATACTTTGCCAAAAACAGGTGAATTACGTGACCGTATGCAATCTCAGTACTGATACAGAGAATTCCCTAACAAAGACCCACCCTGGTCATTCTGTGTATGTAAAGCTCCAAGTCAGCAGCCCACCTACCAACTCTGAAAGCTTTCTAGTCCCTCATTCTTAATGATGAGCAGGCACCAAGGATTATAGGACTCTTCAGGAAAGTGTCTAAGAGAGACAACAACAAAAACAGCAAAAAGCAACTCAAGTGAACTTGAGATTCTGGAGAAAATATAAAACTTAAAAATGAAAAAACTATAATATCTCTAGAAAGATATGAGAAGATATTGAATCCATTATATAAAAACATGATGCTCTTATTAAGAGATTTGTAAGCTGTTCATTCTGTCCTTTGTTTTCATTCATTGTTTTCAGCATTATTTGTTCCACAAATAGTATCTTTTTCTTTGTCTAATTTTATTTTCATGATCTATGGGGATAGACCATGTTGGAAAATAATAGATGTGAATTAATGTAAAACTTTTAAGAAATAGAAACACTCCTGGCAAGAAATCTGTAATTTAATATTCTATCGTGATACCAAGGATGTCTCTTCTGAGCTGATAAAGATAAAAGCCTGCTTCTCTCATTGCATTTCGCTTTGATTTTTTCTTTTCTCTCTTCCATGCAAACTTAAATTTCTCTTCCCATATTTCTATTTTCATCTCCTTGTTTCTTGGTGTCTCTTCTCCCTGAAGATCACTACATTTCAAGCTATCAGAAAGGTATCTGACCAAAATGTGCTATGAGCTTACTACTCGCTGTCTGTCCCACCACAATCTATTAATTAGACTTTTTTAGTTGTAGTTGAATAATTTCAGACAGGCCCTCCATCCTCCCTTTCTGTTTCAATGTATATGTTTTCTCTGAACCCTGCTGTATGATCCTGCAGGATATTTAGAACTGGGGGGCGAGGAAGGAGAGGCCACATTTCTTAGTTTCTGACGTTTGAATGCGGTCACCTGATGCATGCCTGGACATTGGCTTCTCATGTGTGAGCTGTTTCCTAAATCTTGGATGAGAAAAGGCCGTAAAGTCTTAACGTTAACTTTTTTGATGTTGCTTTATAAAATACCTTACCCATCATCATAATTTACACTGCACAGTTGTCTATGGTAGGAAATAACTCACCGGTTTGTGAGTAAGTGAGGATTGTAAAATGAAAGCAGCTCTCACTAAGTTCAGGAGAGCTAGCTGTGTGTTGTGTTTACATGCAGAAGACAACTGCTCAAGTCATCACTTGCCATTTGGCAGGCCAAACCCTGCATCCTGAGGTGGCCCACAGCATTCTCAAAAGAGATCTTTGCTGTAGCAACTGTCTTTGTTTATATGTGTGTATTTCATTCTTCCCTGTGTTTTACATTCCAGAACCACAAATAAGTTCCTACCTCATAGGTCCACTCAGTCTGTCTTTTCTGTGGCCCCTCCATTTTTTACATCATCTTTTTTTTTCTCTCTTCTGGGTTATTTTTTTTTTTCTCTTGCTCCTTACAACTTCCTGGGACTTTGGTTTGTTTAAACAAACTTAGGCCTTGATTTCTTTTTTTAAAAACAATTTCTTTAACTTAGAAAGATGCTTCATCCTGCATTTTTTAAAAGTAACCTGTTAACATATTCCTTTAACTCACTTATTCTTTGTATTCTCTAAGGAGGCACTACAGTTCGAAAGGAGATCATCAAGAATAAAATCAGAGCCATTGGGAAGATGGCACGGGTCTTTTCAATTCTTCGGTAAGGATAACTCTGTCATTACACTGTGGGATAAAAGCATTTTGAGAGTAATTTAGAAGTTGATTTCAGAACAGTTGTTTTAGAATTGGAGTTTGGTATTAGAACTGTTGTTCTTGGGTTGAGTACAATTTGAATCGGACCTACATGTTAAAGTGCCTAGAAATGCCTGGCAAACATTTATTTGGTATGAGCTTAGATACAGTGCAGTGAGTGCAGTGATTTAATGTGGATTCTGGAGGCAGATTGCCTGTGTTCAGATCCTGGCTCTACATCTTCTCAGCTGTGTGATCTTGTACCTCATTTTCCTGGTCTGTAAAAGAGTGATAATAGCAGATCTGCCTTACAAGGTTCTTTGGAGGATTATATGGGGTAATATATGGAAAACATTAGAACAGCACCTGATTATTAAATGGCTTTAATTGAAAACAAGACCTGGCTAATTGTTGTTAATTGGAATATTTACAGAAAACATCCCTTTCTTTGGGTCAGAGAAGGGGTAGGGAGAAGGAGAACCTATCCTCCATCTCTGCGCATCTTTTCTTAACTTCTTTCAAGTATCTTTGTAGGTACTGAGAGGTAGACACCCTAGCATTAACCCTGGGCTTTGATCTTCCTTTGCAGGGAAGAGAGTGAGAGTGTGCTGACTCTCAAGGGCCTGACTCCTACAGGTACACTCCCTTTGGGTGTACTCTCAGGAGGAAAGCAGACTATTGAGACAGGTGAGTATGAGAAATGCTCCTTTCATGGAAGGTGTGCTCCCGTTACCTAGCAGTCAATGTCAAATTGAAACGTAGGGCTTCTTCCAATAAATGGTACTAAAGCAATTGGATATCTATCTCTGGGGGAAAATGGATCTCCATACACAAAAACTAAATCAAAATGAATTATAACTTAAATGTAAAATCTAAAACAGTAAAACTCCCAGAAGAAGGTATGGAAACTAAGCACTGGGGTAGATAAAGAGTCCTTAAATATGACACAAAAAATACTAACCTTGAAAGAAAAATTGAATAAATGACTTTCATGAAAATTAAGAATGTGTATTCACAGAAATTCATGATTAAGAAAGGAAAAAGACAAACCATAAACTGGGAGAAGATTTTTGCAGTACATATGTCTGACTAAGGACTTATATTCAGAGTCTACAGTTCTATAAAGTCTGTAGTTCTATAAAGAACTACAACTCAGGGACTTCTGGTGGTCCAGTGGTTAAGACTCCACGCTTCCATCACAAGGGGCATGGGTTTGATCCTTGGTCAGGGAGCTAAGATCCCGCATGCCGCACCCCATGGCAAAAAAAAAAAAAGTACAACTCAATAAGAAAAACACAAAACAAGCAAAATTTTTTAATGGTCAAAAGATTTTAACAGACACTTCACAAAAGAGGGTATTAAAATGGCCAAAAAGCATATGAAAAGGTGCTTAAAATAGTTACCCGTCTGGGAAATGGATATAAAAACACAGTGAGATACCACTACATATTCTCTAGAATGGCTAAAATTTATAAGTGTGACAATACCAAGTGTTGATGAGTTTGTGGAGAACTAAAACTAGATACATTGCTAGTGGGTTTGTAAATTGGTTCAACCACTTTGGAAAACTGTTGGGCAATAAAGCAAAACATATGTCTACCCTACAACCCAGCAAATCCATGCCTGTTTTTTTTTTTTGTTTATTTTATTTTATTTTTGGCTGCATTGGGTCTTCGTTGCTGCACGCAGGCTTTCTCTAGTTGCGGCGAGCAGGGGCTACTCTTCCTTCCGGGCTTCTCATTGCAGTGGCTTCTCTTGTTGTGGAGCACGGGCTCTAGGCATGCGGGCTCAGTAGTTGTGGCTCACAGGCCCAGCTGCTCCGTGGCATGTGGGATCTTCTCGGACCAGGGCTCGAGCCCATGTCCCTTGCATTGGCAGACAAATTCTTAACACTGCGCCACCAAGGAAGCCCCCGTGCCTGGTTTCTATCGAAGAGAAATTAGTGCATATGTCCACCGAAGGATGTACATAAGAATGCTCACCTTAGCTGTCCTCATAATAGTCCAAAATGGGAAACAACCAAATGCCCATCGATAGTAGAATAGATAAATTGTGTTATATTTATAAAATGGAATTTACTCAGCAATAAAAAATAGCATTATGAATACATGCAAAAACGTGGTTGAATCTCACAGACATCATGGTAAACTAAAAAAGCTACACCGAAAAGAGCACAGACTGTCTGATTTATATGATGTGCAAGAACAAGCAGACTAACATTTCTGGGTGGGATCAAAGTGAGGAGGCGGGGAAGCAACCGTGGCATATATGGGCCTCACGGTGCCTCTCATCGTGATGAGCGTGTTCTGGGGCTTCGTCAGCTTCTTGGAGCCCTGGTTCATCCCTAAGGGTCCCAACTGGGAGTTATCATCACCTTGTTGGTAACCTGTTCAGTTTGCTGTTATCTCTAGTCATGAAGAGATGTTAAATCACCTCCATACCTAGACCACCTTCCTTGACTTTGCCTATTTTGGCCACCAGCTTCCTTAAACATTCACAGCACATTTGAACATCTTATTCTACAATGCAGTATTTTTTTTCCCATCACCTTTTTTACACTTTGATGAATTGTGTACCTACTTAAACTGTGCAGGCTCCATAAAATGTCTATGCACTCCTCTGAGATAGAAAATGCTGGTCTTCTGAGAAATATATGACTCTCTCTTTGGAACCTGAGGATTTGAAGGTGGCTCCTGCCTGCTCACTACATGGGAATCAGCAAAGTGTTTAAGAGCTGTTACAAGACAGGAAGACTCCAGTGGGGCAGTCAATAGGAGAACATGTTCAGAGGGAAGATCTGTCCCACCAGAATTATGCCAAAGTATATTTTTAGGATGAATTTATTTCTGCTATCTTTTGGAATAAATTATTTTTCTGTTTTCAAAAAAAAAAAAAAAGAACTGGGATTTCCCTTGTGGCACAGTGGTTAAAAATCCGCCTGTCAATGCAGGGGACATGGTTTCGAGCCCTGGTCTAGGAAGATCCCCCATGCCATGGAGCAGCTAAGCCCGCGAGCCACAGCTGCTGAACCCACATGCTGCAACTACTGAAGCCCGCGCGCCTAGAGCCCGTGCTCTGCAACAAGACAATCCACCGCAATGAGAAGCTTGCGCACTGCAACGAAGAGTAGCCCCCGCTTGCTCCAACTAGAGAAAGCCCACGCACCGCAACGAAGACCCAGAGCAGCCAAAAATAAATAAATAATTATTTTTTAAAAAGAGCTTCACCGTGTCCCAGGCACTGAAGTGAAACACTCGATAGGTATATGTGCTTTCTGTTCTCAGAAACACAAGCAACAACAACAAAAAAGGAACTGGCAGGCTCATCAATGGTAAAAGAAGTCAGAATGGCACGTCCTCTGGTGGGAGCATATGGACCCAGAAGGAGCCCAGGGGACTTCTGGAGTAGTGGGAATGTTCTATATCACTACCTAGGTGGTAGTTACACAAGTGCATGCATATATAAAAATGTATTAAGCAGTACACTTCAGATTTATGCACATCATATGCCTCACTTGTGTGTTTTATACCTTAATTTTGGGGGGTTAGAGTTTCTCAGTCAGAAAGGGAGTTTGCCTCTTTGCCTGCAAACCATATCCTACAACAGTGCCTCAGTCACCGCTTCAACCAGAGTGTCAGTTCTGAAAATTACGTGGGCGTTGACTTTAAGGAGAGGACTTTATGGAACCCAGGAATGATAAGGTTGATATTTGTCAGAATAAACAGATCTGGTCAAGCAAGGGGAAGAAACATGAGATCAAGTCATTGGATGACTAATTCTAGGCAAGAAAACTGGAGTTGAAGCATTAACAACTTAAAGTAGAGTTTCAGTGCTTTTTTGCCCGCCTTGTTTTTTGAATTGCTTCTACTTAAGTTTTTCTTTTCCTTGTCACCCTGCCTCTTATAGGAATTCTTTGCATTTTGTGAACATTCCAGGGCTATTGATTAATAGGAACAGCCCCCTTTCCCCCTTTTCTTTTCTTTTTTTTTTTTGTGGTACGCGGGCCTCTCACTGTTGTGGCCTCTCCCATCGCAGAGCACAGGCTCCGGACGCACAGACTCAGCGGCCATGGCTCACAGGCCTAGCCGCTCCACGGCATGTGGGATCTTCCCGGACGGGGGCACGAACCGGTGTCCCCTGCATCGGCAGGCGGACTCTCAACCACTGCGCCACCAGGGAAGCCCATCCCCCTCTTCTTTTTATAGGATTGATTTCCTCCTTCTCTTTCAAATTGAATACTGAAATATTAGAGTTTAGTTATTTATAAGGAAGAGTGAACATTTTCTCCTTGGAAGTATAAAATTAATTTTCTTAAGTTCTGTAGTTTCATAGGAAGAATCAGTAAACTGTTTCAGACTGAATTTTTCCTCTGAGATGTGCAGTTTCTTGTAAGCAAAATACTTTTCCGTCATTGCTCTGCTTATTAGTCATGTGAAATATTCTGAGAGCAGCTCTGACAAAGCATTTTAGAGTTAATGGGTAGTGATACGGGTAAAGAAAGAAAGGAACATCCTATACATCCTTTCTTGAAAGATTTTGGAAATTTGCTGATCCACAGAGTTGTTGTTTTAATCTGAATGAAATTTTTCTAGACCTTGATTTGAAAGAGTAAATCTGCAAATCTGGGATTACTAAGTAGCAAAGAGAATTTTATGGATGTGTTATTTGGAGATTTGTTGTTTATAATCCTTGGTCTATCTTTTGTTCTCAGTCCCAAATATATGCAGTTTCTCTTCATTCCTGATTTGAATATGAGTGTTTTAATCAATATAGGATTGTTTATTGGTACTCCAAAATTGATAGAAATCTCAGAAATGTGTAAGAACAAAACTAAAGTTGCAGCCAACTTTTTAGAGCTTCTTATTCTCTCTTATTGATTGACAAGAACTGAGTTTATTTGTCATTTTCCCATCAGAGTCTCAGTTCCACAGGTTCACTGGCAAACTGGAGCGTTAGCTGAAAAAGATCTTTTATTGTTCATGTAACTTTACTTGGAGAGCCTTCAACCAACAATATCCCATCCTATATGGCCTTATAGCCTACATTCATTTATACCCCACCTTGTTCCAAGGGGGATTTGAGTAAGTTACAGTATACATCCAACACAGTGAAGGGAAATAAATATGCTTGGAAATTGGAGCACAAAGGAAAACAAACCAGTGAAAGCCAGTAGTCAGTCACAAATTTGACTCCAAGCTTCCTAGTAGCCAAAATAAAGAGGAAAGACCATAAGATAAAAAGCAGGTCAGTTATAAATTGGACTCCATCAAAAGTTTTAAAGTTTTGTGCTGAAAATGGAACCATCAAGAAAGTGAAAACACAACCCACAGCATGGGTGAAAGTATTTACAAAGCATACATCTGATAAGAGACTAGTATCTAGAAACTGTAAAGAATTCTTGTAACTGAATAATAAAAAGGCAAATAACCCAATTAAAATGGGTAAAAAATTGAATAGACATTTTTCCAAAGAAGACATACAAATGGCCAATAAGCATGTGAAAAGATGTTCCACATCATTAGACATTAACCACAATGAGATACCACTTTAAGCCCACTGGATAGTTGTAATCAAAAAGGCAGATAGAAACAAGTGTTGGTGAGAATGGAGAGAAAGTAGGACCCTCATACACTGCTGGTGGGGATTCAAAATGGAGCAGCACATTGGAAACCAATCTGGCAGTTTCTTAGATGATTGAACATACCGTTAATCATATGACCCAGCAGTTACACTCCTAGTTACATACCCAGAGAAATGAAAACGTAGCCACACAAAAACTTGTACACAAATGTTCATAGTAACATGCTCTGTAATAGCCAATAAGTGGAAACAACACAAATGTCTATCATCTGATGAATGGATAAACAAAATGTGGTATATTCATACAGTGGAATACTATTCAGTCATAAAAAGGAATTATGTACCGATACAATCCTCAACATGAATGAACCTTGAAAACATTATGCTAAGTGAAAGAAGCCAATCACTAAAACCACAGATTATATGATTCCACTTATGCGAAATGTCCAGAACAGGCAAATCTGTAGAGACGGAAAGTACTTTAGTGGTTGACTGTAAAGTTAGGGAAAGGGATGAGGGAGGGAAATGGGGTTTTAGGGGGTGATGAAAATATTCTAACCATAGATTGTGGTAATGGCTGCACAACTCTTAAAATCATTGAACTATCACTTTGAACAAGTGAATTTTATGGTTATGTGAATTATGTTTCAGTAAAGAGATCTCATTCAGTAAAGAAAAGTATATTTCAGTAAAGGAAAAGAAAAAAGAGTTTCTCAGTTTTATACGACTGTTTCTTGTAAGGAATATCCTTCAGTGCAGGCTCTCTTAATACCCAATGCAAAAAGCAATTCTAGGAGGACCCAAAACAATGTGATACTAGTACACATTTTGCCACACACATAGCTTTTAAATTCTAATTAACTGACACTGTGTATACAATTTCAGGTAAAGCCTTGTTCTCCCACTTCTTAACAGTTGCTTTTGTGATGTACTGTTTGAAGGCATTATTGTTTTCTTGTGAAAATTTGTTCGATGTGAGGAGATTTGAGAGGGTGTGACATTGCCTTAACACGTGCCAACACATGGTTGACAAATGTAAGCAGTTGATAAGTTGATTCCAAGTTTCCATTTTCCCCATTGCCTTGGGAAGTTAATTTTCAGTTCTTCCAGTTTCTCCTCTCTGATGGATATAAAAAGCCTCAGGAACAGCAAAGTGTTACTGTTCATTATTCTTCCCTGCCTTCTTTTAAAAAATTGGTATTGGAGGAACTGACAGGGTTCTCCTAATAAGATCTTTCTTGCTACAACTGGTAACATTTTCATATATTAGCGCTTTTACTGTCTTAAAATGAAGATGCAAGAAAGTTTACCTGTTGATACTAATTCTTAAATAGCTTCCTTTTCCAAAAGTGAGGGAGAAGAGGGCCTTCTTAGTAATTGGCCTGCTGTCTTGCACAGTGAATGGAAGCCATGTGGGTTGGAAATGTCAGCCTCTGCTGTGTCTCTCCTCCCAGATGGTACATGAATTTGTATTCAGAATTGAATAGATTTATGCCTTTGCCAGCTTAGTACTCCACCCCCGGAAAAGAAATAACCCTTCACTTATAACCCATTTTTCTCTCCTTCCAAATGCCAGTCTGTTATTCAACGGCCACTCCTTTTCATTAAGGACAGTTGGACCCCACACAAGTTGCTTGAAATCATTAAGAAATAGTTTTAAGTAACTTTTTTTAATAGGACACAGCAGCTACAGATCTAACTAAAGAACAGTTGTAATATTAAATGATTTGACTGGACATATTTTGATATGTGAATGTTAAGACGTAGATGAGCAGCTGGCTATTTAAAATGAGGGAAACGTCGTAACTCTTGTCTCTTCTAGTCAGCTTGATTGACCCCATTGTCTTAGCTATGGATGACATTAGCTAAAAGGTTCTCGTGCCACTCACAATGTGAACAATCTTAGAAACTCTCCCCACCTCATATTTCCCCCCAGTTTAGTTTTTCGCAGTAATCCTGTCGCTTCTCTAACTAGTCGACTTTTATTAGGGATGAGAATAGGCTTAAAGGTGGGACGCTGGGATGTCTGTGCTGGCAGCAGTGCTGTTGGTTTACTCACTCTTTTTCTGCCTTCATTTTTGCATGCCACTGCTCCTGCCTCTTACAGCCACAGTAGAAGCGGTAGAGGCCCGGGAAGGTATGGCCATATTCCTATGATAGATGTGATCATGTGTCTGTCTACTGGTTTTAAAAGCTTTGTCAACATTCGAAATCTTTTATTATTGCATCACCAGAACTGTAACAGTGAGGAAAGGAAGAGATATCTCTAGGCGTGCTCACAAAGTATTTCCTTTGTGTCCTGTATTTGTATTAATTTAAATGATCTTCTCCACAGCTGAAGTCCTTTCTGGGCTCTCTCAGTTTTAATGCAATGACTGAAGCTTAAGCAACTGGTCATGGGGGTTCAAATGGTGTAATCTCATAGCCCTTGCATATCCAAGAGGCATCCATTTGATTATCAGAAATTCAAACCTCAGCCTCTTTATCTAATGATTCCAAAGGACATCAAAAGTGGAGGCAAAAGTAGATAGGAGTTAGTTTGATTTGTTTTTGAGGTTGCCCTAAGTCAGTCAAGCTAAATTATCTTTGTTTCTATGAAAACAAATTTTAAGTAACAAATTATCTATGAATTCTGAGGATGAAAACCATTGGAATCGATAAACTTGTGTTATAAATGTCATTGTTCTGTTAGATAAGATGGTTCACAATGGGAATGCCTTTCCTTGGTGATACAAAAGTTCAATCAGAAAGAAAATATCTAGGAACTATTTTTTAGATGGCTTTTAACTTACATTCAGCTCCTGGTTGTGCAAGATAAAAAGCTTTCCTTCTAAACAAACTTTTTTGTGTGGTCTATGTGATGTTTGTGTTAGAGCAGCTACTCTGCTTAACTTGTTCTGTTATTCTAGTGTTGCCTTTTTTTCTCTCTCACTGAGCACGTTTCTGGCCCATAAGAGACTCTTTCAAATGTATTGGGGCTTTTTGTCAGGTCTACTTCTGCTATGATTAATTGAGCTATGAAAATGACTTTCACAGTTTCCGTGGCCCTTTGGGCCTTAAGGAAGCAGTAGCTTCAGACCAGGCTAATTGAAATCAAATATTGCTCAATCCCTTCACCAGACATGTGCTCCACAGCCACCCTTCTGTATTTTTCTCTAGGAGGTTGCTGTATGCTAAGAAACTTAAAGCTGGTCGCTTTACTGTCTAATAGAGCTCCTCCCTTTCCTGTTTTTCTGTAGCCATCAGAGGGTTTTCGCTTCAGCACAGGATCCGGAGTTTTGAAGAAGCCCGAGGTCTGGACCGAATTAATGAGCGGATGCCACCCCGCAAAGATAGCCAGTACTTTGATGGGCCGGTGAAATTGGTCCAACCAAACGCTGCGCACAGGAGTGACAAGGGGAGAAGAGCCAGTAATGACTCAGAGCCCTGCTGTGGCACAGGTGGATCCAAGACTTAACAATCAATTTTATTTATTTATTATTGGAAAACAAAACAAAAACAACTGAAACAACTTAAACCTGGAGGTGCATTCATAATACACTCTGCATTTACTCTGTAAGAAAGGTGACCATTTTATAAATTCTTTTAATTTATGTTTAATATATACATAAAAAGTGAATGTGTTTTGTTTTTCCTTTTTTTTCCCCCCCTAATTTTTAGGAACTGATCTGATTGTCTGATACATAGTGAAGTCTTGTGCTATAAAGGGGACCTTCCCCCTAGTAAAAGGGCCTTGGAAACCTCTACCCTGGGTTTCTGACTTGAACTAGCCAGCCTTTTCTCTTGTTTTTGGAGGGCAATATCTTTAATTTCAGACTAATCACTTTTCAAACACAAAAGGGTTTTTTCTTTTCTTTTTTTTTTTTTTTCCTTTCTACAGGGTACCATTGAAGATCTCTTAGATTTCAGTGGCTAAACTTCTCTTCATATGGAAAACTTGATTATAGTAGAACTCCTAAGTGAATAACCCAAACCCAGTGATTTTAAGGGCCAAGGGAAATGTTTTCCATGATAACCTACTTTCTTCTGGACTCTCAATTACTCAATGTATTCTAGTACGGCGAAATAAAAAATAATGAGGGATTTCCGTAGAATTACTTAAAATTTGTTCATCTAACCGTGGGCATGATTGGTTTAAACTTCCCTTAGAACTTTGGAGGTTTCTTAACTGTTACCAGATCCTTTTGCTTTTTTTTTTTTTTTTTTATTTTTTTCTGTAC
>NW_020173550.1:2755504-2769011 GCF_003031525.2 Neophocaena asiaeorientalis asiaeorientalis
TTTTTTTTTTTTTTAATTTTTTGCGGTACGCGGGCCTCTCACTGCTGTGGCCTCTCCCGTTGCGGAGCACAGGCTCCGGACGCGCAGGCTCAGCGGCAGTGGCCCACGGGCCCAGCCGCTCCGCGGCATGTGGGATCTTCCCAGACCGGAGCACAAACCCGTGTCCCCTGCATCAGCAGGCGGACTCTCAACCACTGCGCCACCAGGGAAGCCCCCTTGCTTTTATTTTTAAACACTAGGTGATTTACCCCATCTGCAAAGGAAGCGACATTTCTAAATATTTTATAAATGCCCTCTGTAGAGCCTTCGATGGTAAGAAGTGTTTATGCCCTTCTGTGTTACTGCATCAGCTCTCACATCTATCCTCCCCGTCGTCCATCTGTTTTTCTGTGTCAGCATTTTTGAAACCAACTGGGGTAATGGAAACTGACTAGGTTAAAATAATCCCCCTGTGAACTGGAAGTCTTGCTAAAGGGCATTGGGTGAGTGAGGATTTCCTGTCTATCAATTACTGGAATGTTCCTCCATGTTTCAGCACTCATTATACTGAACTGTGTGTCGGTCTCTGTCAGCATATTTTGGAATACAAAAACAAGTGATCAAATACAAGGTTTGAATAATCTTTCCTTAGTTTTTCAAGTCACAACCAACTAGTGAAGGAAATTTCAGGGATCCTTAGGCTCCCATTTTTGGTTTAGCCTGATGACAGGTGCCATGTCATAATACTCATTGGTCAGCCTTGTAGTGAAAGTGCTCGTCTGGGCCACAGTACATCAAAGTGCATATTTGTGGAATTCCTTAATGTCATTTGGGATGTAGGAGTCCAGCATTAAAGCAAGTATCCCAGACAGTAGTACTTTATGTTTGGAGCTTCAAGGACACCAGAAACCTTTTTTCAAAAAACATAATTTCAGGGAATTCCCTGGCAGTCCAGTGGTTAGGACTGTAGGCTTTCACTGCTGAGGGCCCAGGTTCAGTCCCTGGTCGGGGAACTAGGATCCCACAAGCCGTGTGGCATGGTTCAAAACAAAACATAATTTCATTAGAAGAATGAGGATTTAGCCCGTCTATCTCTGTTTTCCTATGCCTTGCTAACAGTTCCCAATTTGTTTATGACAGAGATCAAAGCACTTTGGAGATTGGAATCTGGTGGCCGTAGAGTGCTCTGTTAACAAAAAAGATAGGAAGGATATTGGGAAGGAGATAAAAGATCTCTTATTGGGTTGTGAGTAAAATCTTTGAAAGAGGAGAGGAAGAGTCTCCAGCAGCTGTCTTTACTGATCATCATTTCTTTATAATCAAAGAGGAATTCATCACCTGGATATCCTCATACTCCTCCCTCCCCCAATCCCAATAGGGAAAGGGCCGCTGTTTTGGAAATCTCACCTAATGTGACAGTCAGTTCACAGGACAGGTTTGATAGATGGGAGTCCCTGATTCCTTTCTCTTTTCCATTGAGACTATTGTTATACACACACAGTCCACAGGTAGAAAGCGTGGGCTTCAATCTTAAGGGCTTCAATCAGCAGGCAAGTAGTGAAATAGTTACTACAAATCCTTATAAGCAAAAAATAGTATTAGGAAAAAAAACAAAAAAAGACAATTACTTAGGAAGGTCTTCATTCTCTTCCCAAAATGAAGTAGTACGATAAAGCACTTTTCCTTGACAGAGCCATGCGAAAAGATGTATTTTACAGGTAACTTTTGAGCTGTTGAAGTTTCAGCCGGAGTAGAGAGTTCAGTGGTCACGATTCAAGAAAATTGGAGGGGGTTAAAAGAGCATAGCAGCAGCTCTGGAAGGAAGTTAGGTTTGAAGATCCTGTTGAATTCTAAAGGTAAAGGCATTTCTTATGTTCTGTAGAAAGCTGGGGTGTGTATTTCAGCACTTTAGAAAGTTGTGTGGTGAGTGTGTGTGTCTGGTATAAGTAGCTTTTTTTTTTTTTAATTAATTGATTTATTTATTTATTTTTGGCTGCGTTGGGTCTTGGTTGCTGCACCTGGGCTTTCTCTAGTTGCGGTGAGCGGGGACTACTCTTCGTTGCGGTGCGCAGGCTTCTCACTGCGGTAGCTTCTTTTGTTGTGGAGCACGGGTCTAGGCGCGCGGGCTCCAGTAGTTGTGGCACGCAGGCTCAGTAGGTGTGGCACGCGGGCTCTAGAGCGCAGGCTCAGTAGTTGTGGCTCACGGGCTTAGTTGCTCCACGTCATGTGGGATATTCCCGGACCAGGGCTCGAACGCGTGTCCCCTGTATTGGCAGGCAGATTCTTATCCACTGCACCACCAGGGAAGTCATACTGGCTTCTTAAAGCCAGCCCGGCAGGCAGTCTGCATTTGTACCTGTGGTTGTACCAAATATGCATTTGTACCTATGATTCAAGACAGTTTAGAAGGCGTAAGCCGGGGCTTCCCTGGTGGTGCAGTGGTTAAGAATCTGCCTGCCAATGCAGGGGACACGCGTTCGAGCCCTGGTCTGGGAAGATCCCACATGCCGCAGAGCAACTAAGCCCGTGCGCCACAACTACCGAGCTTGCACTCTACAGCCCATGAGCCACAACTACTGAACCCATGTGCCACAACTACTGAAGCCTGCACACCTAGAGCCCGTGCTTCGCAACAAGAGAAGCCACCACAATGAGAGAAGCCCGCGCACCGCAATGAAGAGTAGCCCCCGCTCGCTGCAACTAGAGAAAGCCCGTGCGCAGCAACGAAGACCCAACGCAGCCAAAAATAAATAATTAAAATAGATAAAATTTTTTAAAAGGTAAAAATAAATAAATAATAATAGAAGGCGTGAACCTTAGGAATATATTGATATAACAGCACTTGTTCTTCCCTTTAGACTTCATTGGTGGGTTTTAACATATTTTTTAATGTTTTAATCTGAATAGTAGCTCCCGAGATGGCTGGTGGCCTGCCTGGGGCCTGATAGTCTGACTGGGGCCATCATTTCAAACAAACATTTTGACTGCTGTCAGCGCTCTGTGGTGTTGCTGTTTTCAAAGCCTCTTCTGTTTTTACTAAATCTTCCCCCTGAATGTTCTAAAGATACTAAAAATACTTTTCTCTTGTTCTCCTTCACTTTAAAGTCCACAGAGACGTTATTCAACTTCTCTCATGGGGGTTGGGGGAACGCGTCAGAGGGCTCCTTTGTAAACTTTTCTGAAATAGCAGTTTAGAAATGACACTTCCCAAAGACCAGTTTTCCCAATTTTGTTTACATCCACGTCATATGAAGTTACAAATTGATCAGATGACAGTTCTTGTTAATGAAAATTTTAGAACTCATCTAATACAAGTTCGAAACATACATCTTTTTTTTAATCTCTGTGTTCTGAATATTTAGAGAAAAAGTAAAAGAATAAGCCGCGTGTGGGTGCATGTGCGTGTGCGTGCATGTGCGTGTGCGTGTGTGTGTGTGTGAGAGAGAGAGAGAGACAGAATGCTAAAACAAAAGCAGCCTGTTTTCTTTAAAACCTCAAGGTAACACTTAGGTTATGGGTACAGACATTGCTGATTCGCTGGCCTTTTCTGACTAGATATTGACCAGCAAAGTGAAAATGGCTTATGGATGGGTATGATGTGGCTTCTTGCCTAGGGATAGAAGAATCAGACTCTCCAGGAATATCAGTATTTTTCATACCCTTTTATCTATATTCACCTTGCCTTTTCTGTTCCTACAGAACATTTGCAGTTCCATGAATCAAGTTTTTCTCAATAGCAAAGATTTGCTTTCTTATCCTGATAACAGGATAACTGACTTCGTGACACTATTCAGAATAGGAAAAGGAAAGCTCTTAATTGTTTTGTAAACAGATTATTATTATTTAATGTCATTATGGAGCAAGGGTGGGATTTCTTCAAATTGGATAACTTGGGGCCTTGGCATTGTCCCTCAGATCCTCTTCTGAGTAATTTTAAAACACAAAGTTTGGGACTTCCCTGGTGGTCCAGTGGTTAAGACTCCACATTTCCAACACAGGGGACGTGGGTTCGATCCCTGGTCGGGGAACTAAGATCCCACATGCCTTGGGGTGCGGCCAAAAGATTAAAAAACAAAACAAAACAAAAACAAAGTTGGAGGCAGCTGCTCTCTGTAAGAAAAATATTGCAAACCATGCCTACATGAGAAACAGCCAGACTTACTGCTCATGGTCATTACTCAATAGTCCCTCTAGCCTCTTGGAGTAAGTAAGGCTGAAATCTGTTCCCTCTACCCTCCCTTGTTTTATGTAAATATTGTAGCTGATCTCCAGAAGTTTTGACTGTAGCATATCTATAAATATAAAACTCAAGCTCTTGAGAGTTACGTTCATCCTGACCAATCTGGGTGACCAGTTAGTTAAAATGGTTTAGGGAAGAGCTTGTACCAGGTTGACTGATTCATAGTTTTGCTTTGTATTAATTTTCAGGTTTTTTCCTCCAGTTTTTGTATTGAAAATTACTTTCGTACCCAGAAAGACTTGTTGAGATATCATTCTAGAATCTCCGATATTTATTATAGTTATAGTAACAGTGGATCCCAAGTGTTTTCCAAAGCATTATTCAGCTTTCCCTACCCTGGGAGAAAAGACTTCAGAGGGAGCGTGAACCCAGAGCCCCAGTTGTGGGAATGAGCCTCCAATTTCCTAAATCACTTGTGGTTATACACATGGATACCACCTTGTCTGGCACCCAGGTCCGTATCTTTTCTGAAATCTGCTATAGCAGAGAGTAAAGGGCAGTCTAGGGAGCCCAACAATTGCTGGAGGAGGGTTTGGATTACCTGGAGGACACCTCCGAAGCATTGTAATGCCACAGTCCCTCTTCAGCGCTGCTGTGATCAAACACTCAAAGGAAAGCCATAAGAAAGGGCAGACGCGCATAGAGCAAGCAAGTTGTGTAGTCGAAAAACGTGGTTGTTACTCTTATCTTGAGTCCAGCAGAGAACTGTATTCACAGTAGAGCTTTGTGCCGCTGATAGAGTGTGAAAGAGGAAACCTATATTACTTTGAGACTTGTGACCTGACCTGCCTATGTCTAGCCAGCCAAAGTGAATGGGGTCAGGGTTAGCTGCCTTCATCTATGCAGTCACAAAGGTAAAGATGATACTGGAGACTATATTCCCTCCCGGGAGGCCGTGGCCTCACGCCCCATCAACCTTGGCAGGACTTGCTAAATAACACCTTTGTCCAAGACGGGGTTATGCATCTTCTCGTCTTCTGCACCCTCATGACAAGCCGAGGGGGTTTAAGATCAAGAACTGAGGAGTGGATGTGGATCGTCCCTCTGAGCAGCTCTAAAGGAGGGCCACGTACACTGCCTTCCTGTAAGTTCTTGCCCAAATTCCCTTCACTCCCTTAACATAGCTGTCTCCAAATAACTTGTGTGTGTGTTCATGTTAAAGTGAAGTGCATGTAATAAGAAGGAGCTCTTCTGTACATTTTGATTTGTGGCAATAAAGATGTGGGTTTTGTCTGTCAAAGAAACTTTTTGAAGATACCATCATGAATGCCCCACTTTTCCTTTCTCAGTGTACTGTGACCAATAGCTCTGTTTCCTAACAGAAATGTCAGCAGGCATTTTCCAAGAAAGGATCCTGGTTTTGCTTCCTAAATGAGGGGGTCAGACACATGAGACTAGCTAGTGGTGTAAATTTTTTAAGGCTTTTCTGAATGATGAATTATTTGCTTGTGCTTAGAGGTTACTGGCTTTTTCTTGTTTCAGTTATGTTAAGGCCAATGGTGGAAATGTTATTTATTGGCAGAAATCATAAGTCTTTTTTGTGAACAAGAAATTGATTTGTTAAAACTTTCTTACTGTACATTAGAAGTCATCTTGAAAAAAAGAAGAAATTAAATGATAACTTTATTGGCTCCCTGTGTCTTTATTTCCTTTATTTCCTTGTGGAGCACACTTGTATTTGGCTCTCACCCATTCAGTAATTCTGGAAGTCAAGGGAAAGCCTGATGTCTGATGTCTGGTCTGGTCTCCGACAATGCCAAGGAATTCTCCCCTCAAGGAAAGGAATCCCATCACAATAAAAGGAACCTCTTTTCTTCACGTCTTCAGCTCCCTAGTTTTCAATCTGCTTTGCTGGCTGCGGTGGTGGTTCTATTTCTCCCCCTCAGAACCTGTTCCCTTGCCCTGGCCTCGTTCCTGACACTTTGCCCACCACGAAATCGCACTCAAGTCCCAGCTCCTTCTGTGGTTTCTCCGGCAGAGGCCGCTACTTGAAGAAAAGGAAGAAAGACATCCCAGAAGATGTACAGTCTTTACAAAAGATAAAAATAATTTTTATTAGAGCAATTTAGTAACTCTGCACATGGTCCTAATAATAGACACAGATAAATTCCATCTTGGGAGAAGCTGAAGAAGAAGAAGCCAGAGAGGAATTGAATGTGGAGTTGCACCCCCCAAGAAAGGAAGTGTCAGACCAGCCTTGATTCCTCTGGAAAGTAGAAATACCATGAGGTGCTGTGGACTCACAAGGAAAAATAACTCCTCTGGGCAGGTGGGGGTTAGGGGATAGGCTCTTTAGAGAGGAAAATGCATCAGTGAGGGGATTCTATGAGCTATGGCAGTAGAGGCAGAAAGTCTAAATCAGGACCAGCCAGGCCTAAGTAAGGCAATTTCACCATCGGTACAGATACACCAAGGGCCACATACGGGCTCGAAAACGAGCCCAGATTTCTCATTCCAAATGGTTAAGTGTGCATTTTGGGATCTTTGTTTATCCCAATAGCATCCTAACTTAGCAATGTCCTTATACCTCAGCTAAAGCTTCAGTAAAACGAGGTCATATTTGCCCTTATTTCAGAGTTGTGAAAAAAAAAAAAATTTAAGCCTGGAAATTAAGAACTCAAATGCAAATTCATATTTACCTCTCACTACATCTAGATCCAATCCCTACTTTCTTGCCTGCTATGTGTAATCGCCTGGTCTTTTTGTTTTTGTATCACAACTTTCAGGTTTTAGAAAGTCGGTTCAATTTTGATACAGTGGATTAATAATGGTAAATGATCCTTTTTAATGTTGCTGCAGTTCAGGAGAAGGTTCATTTTAGAATTCAAGGAGGTGGGAAGACAAGGTCATTCTTTGTTTGGAGGCCAGACCTCGTGGTGTCCACTGGCTAGCAAATCAAGCCGTCTTATCTTCCTTATCTCAGTTTACCTGCTAGGAAAGGGTGATGCAGACCTAGTTTTCCAGCTCCTGGTCTGTGTGCCCTTCTTTGCGGCTGAGTTAACTTGGCTGGGTTTTCCCTCTGAGGTCATTGCTTATTTACCTTTCCCTTACAAAATCTGCTTTCTGAAGAGCTGACGGCCACTTGCTCTTTCTTTCTCTCCTGAGAACTAAAAGAGGTTCATCTGTAGCCCAGTTCTTCTCAAAGACACCCCATCTGCACATCGTGCTTGTTTGCTCATCCATAAAAGGAGGGAGAGAGAGAACAGTGGCTGGTGTGATGTCAGTGTAAAGGCCTCCTTGAAGATAGACTAGATAATTGGTCAAAAGGCTGAGTTCTCTCGCAGCCTTCGGGGTTTGGATGCGGCTGACTCTGAGAACCTTGAATAGACTGCTGTTACATCATGTGTGTGCTATGGAGAGATCTGTGCCAGGCAGGCCTGAAGGCCTCATTCTGTATCCCATGGGGATCCACTCACCCTGGCTGCCAGGCTCCAACACTGACTATCCATGACCTGTAATGGGTATTTTTTCACTCACAGAGATCCCTTGCTTTACAGCAACTATACCAAAACACTTGGGTTAGGCCATGCCATTGTCAGCTTCAGAGGGTCTTCCAAGACCCACAGTGGGTCACTTGTGTTCCCCTTCTGTTGCTCCTGTTCCCATGAGTGTTTGGCCTGATGAGGACCTTGGGTAGAACTTGGCTGGCAACATTAGCAAGAGCTGGAATCAGGAGTGGACCCAGGAGAAAGGGATGGAGCCCAGGGGATGAAACAGTCCAGATCTGTACTCATGTCTCTGATGGGACTTGGTTTCAGTTCCTCACTAATGGGTCACTGTGGTCTTCCCCTGTAGAGAAGTCCAAAATCCTCAAATGGGACAGTGCTTTCTTTGCTAGTCCATTCGGGTGGACTTTGCTCAGTATCCCTGGTGGGAAGAAAACACGCTTCTGAGAGCACAAATTAAACACCTGCTCATAGCCTAACTGAAGAATATACGAGAGTTCGTTCATTCCTGTGGAGGAGAAAAGAAGGAATAGCAGATGCTCTTCCTTTGTCTAACGTGGGGGGGACTGAGGCACAGAGCCCGGGAGCCACTTGCCTGCTCAGGGTCCATCTGAGTGTGACGTTCAAACGCCAGACCCCCAGCACCAGACACAGACACTCCTCAAGAACTGAGAGTTCAGGTTTACGTCTTCTGGGATCCCTGGCTTCCTTTTTCCCATTGGAGAAATGAAACTGAATTCTCTGCTCACCCTACTCACTTAAATAAAAAGCTACCTAGGTGCTCTTTCCATTCATCCTTCCTCTTGGTGACGGAGGCTGGTGTTCAGAGCGACCCACATTCCTGTATGAAGAGCCAGCACTCCTCTCCCCCTCCGTGTGAAGAGCCACCACATCTATTGGTAGTCTCTTGGCTAATCATCCTGTAGTGTGGTGGGCGTGGACGGACCTGAGTTGACACGGGGGCCACTGGGGGATAATCCGTGGAACAAAAGGTGGCGGCCTCAAGGAGCAGGGTGAGGGTAGGGCCCGCTGCGACCAGGATCAGATAGCTAGAAAAAACACAGCGGTTATGTAACAGTGTTTACTATGGCTCAGGTGGCCCTGAGAAGGCAGAGGCAGTCCCCTGACAAAAGACCGTGCCAGAGATGGGGAAGACTCACAGGAACAGAGGTCCCTGTCAGGCGATAAGCGAGTTGGCCAGAGGAGATAGTGCATTGGGATGAAAGGAATCTGCTCTGTTGTTGACAACAGCTAGGTCACCTAGCACGGCCTTCCCTATCTTCAGCTTCTCCCTAAGCCATGCCAGCTCTCTGCCCGGTCAGGCCAGCCGCAAGCAGAGCTGAGGCTGGGGGGAGGAGCAGAGAAATCAGACACCTGGTTTTTGGCTGAATCTCTGGATTTCACTCCTCTTTTTCCTTTAATCTCCCACTTTTCAAAGAGGAGGGATTCTTCTCCCTAAACATGGGCAGAAAAGGAGGCTTAGGCTCTGTGCTCCCACCAGTCTCTCATCCTGTCTCCTGTGAGGCTGTGTGTTGGAGGGATCCTGTTAGAGCTCCTCCTTGGTCCAAGCACACAGCCTGTGACTCTTGAGAGGGAGAGTTATTTCCAGCGGTGCCAGGGCAAAGCAGGTTCTGACCTGAGAGAGAAGGTGATGAGCCCAGCAGGGCCTAAGCGGACAGGAAGAAGTCAAAGCAGCTTAGGAGGAAGGCTCCAGCGGGGCCTACCACACCTCCTCCTCCGAAGCTGTTTACCGGACTCCCCATCCCCATAGCGATGAGGCTGGTAGCCAGTCCCCAGCTCTTCGCCCATGGCTGCCACCTCCCCTTGTGAGAAACAGGAAGTTGGGACCTTTGTCGGCTCAGCTGCACCCTCTACATTAAATATTTATCTTGGAGTCCAGGTCAGAGCCCTAGAGAATAAGAGAAGCTCACTGCTGGTGAGAGGGGGTATGGCCGGGATTCCTGGAGTTGGAAGATCGTCAGCTTCACCATCTTTGGAGAAAAGGAAGAACATGAAAGAGATGTGGCCCTTAATCGCAAGGATCCTGACAGGTGGGGAAAAAAACTGGTGACGGGGGAGGCAGGCACATACTTTGTCCCTGAGGGAGGGAAGAGGATGGCGCCTAAGGGTGGGCAGGTATCCAAGCTTTAGGAGAGGGGAGATGCACTGCTGCCTGCCCTCAGGTAGTCCCAGATCTCCTCCCTCCTTTCTGAAGCTGACTTCTGTGGGCAGGGGCTACCCATCCCTTCAGCTTTCCTGGTGAATCAGAGATTCTTGGAAGGGGCCTTAAAGGGGGATCTGGTTCAGTTCCCTTATTCAGTGCAACAGTTGCCTTTACGAAGATGCCCCACAAGTGGCCAACTTGGAACCTCTGAAATCTCTTTCTTGGAGACCTTGGATCTGCTTCGGAGAATGCAGCCAGTCTGCTGGTGCAGCCAGTCTGTTGCCACACTGACAGCCCTGCAGACACTGGAAGCTAGGTGGCATGCCTCTCTCTCTCAAGCCTCTTCTCAACCTAAGCCTCTCCTTCCGCTTTTCACATGTGAGACTGTTTCAAGCTGGTTCCCCACAACCCGGATAGCTCTTTTACCTGAACTGGGAAAAGATATAGCTGATAGCATCAGTGATGGTAGGGATTTAAAAATACGGTTTCATCTTTCTCCATTCCCTTTCTTCTCAACTTTTGAGTTGAATGATGTGCTTGGGAAACACTCTGAAGTGCATGGTGACCTTAGGGCGCCAATCTAACTCCCAGTAGGTCTGCGATAAACATTTTCATATTTTCATAATCTATAATTGATCACTCCCAAAATAGATCTGAGATTGTCCAGCAGGTATTTGCTATCTGGTGGGCTTGGGGTCCCAGAGCCAAGCCAGGGGCTAAGAAGTGATACCCCAGAGTCTGTCCACTAGCAGTTAAGCATTCATTAAGTACCCTCGCTGTAACAGGCCCTATGCCGGCACAGAGGCTGGGGGGAGAAGGGGAAGATGGGATGGCCAGAGGGGTTGGGAGCCAACTGGCGCGCGCGGGCTCTTGGGACCCGTTGTCAGAGCAGCAGGAACAGCGGAAAAGCAGCAAGATCAAAACAAGGACGGTGTATGGGAACACCAAGACCCTGGTAACCCCATCCCCGCCAAAGGGACCCCGCCCTCGTCCTCTTCAGGGGCGCGGCACGCCCAGCGAGTCGCTGTTTTAGGCCGATTTCCTCCCGCGCTGTCCTCCGCGGGCCTTGCACGTGTGTGAGCATCCGCCTGTTTGCCAGTGCATGCGCGCATGTGTATGTGTTTGCACTCGCCCGGACGCGCGCTCACGCAATCACAAACTCTCTCCGCAAGTGGGCAGAGAGGCGGCAGGGCCTAAACTCCGCCCGCTAGGCCACTCTGCCTGTGCGGCGCCTTTATCTCGGCCCCAGCCTGTCTGCATCCCGGTCCCGTTTCCGAGGCCGCCGGCTCCGTATCAGTTGCTGGCTCACCCCGGTTCTTTAATCATTCCTGCCCTCTGTCCTGGCTCCGCCGTGCAGCGGCTCCCTTCCCACCCGCTGGAAATGTCGCTGGAAACTCTGAGTGGCGCTCGCTGGCCCCCGCCCTGCGGTGGGGGCCGGGGAAGCAGCTGGGAAACCGGAGCGAGCTCCCCGGGGACCCTGGGCGGTTCCTCCCGGCGCCGCCTCGCGGCCGGCCCGGCCCCCGGCAGGGCCCACGCCGTCACCTGTCTTCTCGGGCGTCCTCAGTCCCCGCCACCTGCTCGCCTGGGAAGGGAGGTGCCGGGAAGGAGAGGCGGTGGAGAGGAGACGCGGCGGGGGGGCGCAGTCGAGGAGGGACCCGCATCCAACACGAGGGGAAGGCAAGGAGCCCCTCCCCCCGGGGTCCTGGTCCCAAACTCCGGGGAGGAGAGAGGTGAGAAGTCCCCCCCTCAATCCAGATAAGGTGAAATTCGAGAAAACCTGTCCTTGTCCACGTGGACTTGTAGCTGGAAAATACCCCAGAATGCGCCTAGGGCCAGGCCCCCAAGGTCAGGGCAGTACTTAGAGGGAGGAAGGCGTCTGCCAGCTACAGCAGGGCTACTTCACCACTTCTAGCCCTTTGGAGCTGGCTGCCGGGGTGAAAGGCTGCCTGAATCCTGGGAGGACCCCAGGAATTTCCTGGCACCCCTGTCCTCTGCCAGATGCTGGACCCATTGACCCCCGTGCCTCCATCTTCCCTGCGAGAAGTCCTCCTTATCGTCTCCTGGTGCAGCCGCCAGGAGGAAAACTCAGCCCACCCTTCCCCACCCACCCCTGCATATCCTGAGACGTGCGCCCCCGGGAGCTGTGTTGGGGAGGGTCAGGCTGGGCCACCAAGGATCAGCAGACCCTGGAAAATCAGGTGGTGTGGGCAGAGCTCCTGCCCGCCCCTTCCTTACTGGAGGGCCCTTCTCAGTGAACACAGCAGGGTGGGCCGCAGGGAGAGGAAAGCAGGCTGGGTCAGCTGATGGGCAGGACTGCCAGTGCTGACCTCGCAACTTGGCCTCCGGTGGTCAGCTGGCGGGGGAGGTGTTGCGGCTAGGAACCAGCCTGCCCCAGCCCTCGGATCTCCCGCTCTCCCCCGCCTCAATTTCCCCCGCAGAGGGAGGGAGAGCAGCAGGAACAGGGGTGTGTCTGCCTGTTTCGGTTTTGGTAGGAGTCCTAATTGGATCCAGCTGGTGAGAGGCCCCTCCTCCAGCCTCAGCCCTCTACTCCCCTCACAGCCAGAGGTGGGCCCGGAAAAGCTGGGTCCCAGCAGGTCTTTTCGAATGTCAGAGGGAATCCCCACTCAGACTAGAGTCAGGGAGCTGCCCCCAGCCTAGTGGTACCCTGCAGCACCGCCCCCTCACCATGGCTGAGCAGGAACTGCGTACAGCAGTAATCACAGCCCCCATTGCACCTTCATCCCCTCTGGCCTCCACAACACTTGTGCTGCTCATATGAGCCCCCCACTGCACACACATACACCCACTGCACACACACCCGCACTGCACACACCCCCATTGCACACACACACCCCACTACACACACACACCTTCACTGCACACACACACCTCCACGGCACACCCCCCGCCTACTATTCAGCTGACCCCCCTCTGTACCCACAACACCCATGCTGCTCACATCACCCCCCCATGGTACCCCCTGCGCAAGTCACATTCGGAGCACTGTGTTTACACTCTACCCTGCACACACAGCACCTCACAAGGCCCTCGCCGCCCTCCTGTGAGTCCCCAGACCACACAGGCACGCGCAAGCCTTAACTCTGAACAAAAGTGCCAGAATTGGTCCAGCGCCGGAAGGTGGCAGAGGTTGGCTCAGCCTCTGGCCATGTCCAATAGGACAGGTGAGGCGGGACAGCTGAGCTCTCTGGTGGAAAAGCCCCACCGGCTCCTCTCCCGGCTGCTGGGAGCCCTCTCCCCTGACCTAACCTTTGCCCGGGGCAGAAGAACCCAGCTGACCAGTCAGGCATGGTACTCCCAGGAAGACCCTCTGTTCAAAAAACAGCCTGGAGGTGTAGGAGAAAGAGGGTCGTGTGCGCACATCTGTGCGTGTGCGTGTGCGTGACACTCAGCACCGCCTGCGCGTGAGCAGGTCCACCTTCCTGCTCCCCCGCTGCTCTGCTCCCGCCCCACCCCTCACGGGCACCCTGAGCCCTCTGAGGCTTCAGCTCGAGCAAAGAGGCCAAAGAAGAGAGAGCTGATACTCCACTGAGCTCAGAAGGAATGGCTCCCGCGGCCTGGAAATGCTCGGCGCGCTCCGCCTCCCCGGAACCTTGGCCCTGTTGGGCAGTGCGCGGATGGCCTCACCGTGGCCCGGGGCCTCTCCCCGCCCCCCCCCCC
>NW_020173550.1:2769093-2777327 GCF_003031525.2 Neophocaena asiaeorientalis asiaeorientalis
CCCCTTGTGCCCGCTGACAAGCAGATGCCCACACAGGGCCTGGGGGTGGCAGAGGGAACTGAAACAAAGTCCCAGTGCCCAGGCCCTTCCCTGCCAGCTGCCCCAGTTCCCTCTGCCTTCGCTCCGGGGGAGAGGGCCCCGCTGTGCACTGAGAGCCCCAGAGAGGCTGGCCAGCAGGCGCACTCCCGGCCAGCCTCCCCTCCTCCCGGCCCGGCCTCCCCTCCCCCACTCCCACCCGGAGCTCCTGCCCGCGGCCTAACAAGCGGTCCATTGTGCCTCTGGGAGCCGGCCCGGGCAGCCTGCAGGCGGGTGCCCGCACTGGCCTTTCTCCCGGGTCCGTGAGCTCCCACCCAGCTGGCCCGACCCCGAGGTCGGGCCCAGAGGGCACGGGCAGCCTGGATCCAGCAGGGCTCTCCCTTCCCCCTCCCTTCCCCACAGAGGACACGCAGAGGAGCAGCTGGTACCCCCGGGGTCCCCCCGCCTTGACCCAAGCATGCAGGCCTCAGCCCGCAGCCTCCCAGCTGCGCTCAGCCTGGATGACTTCATCCCCAGCCACCTCCGCGCCCATGTAGGGTCATCCCCCCGGGGGACACGGGTGAGTGAAACAGCGAGGGAGAGGGTTACTGGGGGCCTGTAGTTGGTGGGGGGCTCTCAGGACAGGTTGGGGAGCAGAGGGAGGATTAAAGGGATGGAGGGAGGGAAGGAGGTGGGTGATCGCTCTAGAGAGCCTCGCTGGTTTCCTGGAGTGGGTCAAGCCGTCCCCATGGGGTATGGCTGTGCCCTAGTAGCCGTCCCTCCCACCCCTCTGCAGAACCCTCTGGGCCTGAGCTGCCTACTGCTCCTGGCCCCTCCCCACAGGTGCCCGTGATCCGGAATGGTGGCTCCAACACCCTTAATTTCCAGTTCCATGACCCTGCGCCCAGGACTGTGTGCAATGGGTACTTCCCACCAAGGAGAGATGCTTCCAGGCACCCAGGTGGGTCTGCTCAGGAAAACGTGCTCCAGGAGCGCCGTGGAGGTGGGGGTCAGAGCTTCCTGGGCCCTGCCTTATGGCCCCACCCTGGGTCAGGCTGGAGGGGCAGGAGGTGGATGGAGGCCTCTCGAGGGCCTGGGGCCAGTTAGCTCAGCGAACTGCCCCTCCCGTGTGAGCCTGCTGGCCTGTGAGAGGGAAACTGCTGTGGGAGAGACCCGGCTGACACATCCCTTCCCCTGCCTGCCCCACCCAGTGCCAGGGGAAGGCCCCGTGCAGGGGACATAGCCTTAGGGGCCCGGCGGACCTCCAGATGGCCAGGAGATAGCTTGGACTGGGGATGGAGGGTGAAGGAATGCGAGCGTGTGTTGCCTATAGAAGGGGAGGGGGCTGAACTCAAGACAGGCCCCCTAAGGTCTGCTCCGGTCTGTACTCGTTGGCCCAGCAGAAGGCCGGAGAAGCAGCTCTGGGAGCCTGCCAGCTCCTGGGATCCTGTGAGTCAGCCCCGCCTGGGCCACGGGGTCTGGGAGATCCTGGGGCCTCCTGGGTGCAGGCCCACCCCAAGGGCCCCTCTCCTGAGGAGGGTGGCAACCTTTACTGAGCATTCCCTTGAGGCAGGCCCTGTGTCAAGTAGTTCGTTCATTTAACAAATAGCTGTTAAGCACGTAGAGAATTCTGTGACACTGTAAAGGCACTTTACAGGCCTCATCTCACGTCATCCCTTGATATCCTGACAAGGTAAGGTGTGATTATCAACATCTTCCCCGTTGAAGAACCTGAGTCTCAGGGATGTTCAGTCACAGAGGCTGAACCGAGATTCAAACCCTCGTCCATCCTGCCCTGAAGCCCTTACGTTTTCACACCTGGGGGCTGAAAGTTCTGGTGAATGAGTTTCTGTCCCTTGCCCGTTGACTGTGTGTCAGGCACTGTCCTGAATACAGTCACACACACTAGCCCTCCCTGCATCTCTGCCACGACTACCCTCATTTTACAGAAGTGGAAACAGGCACTGAGAGGTTGATTGCTGTGCCCATGGTCACACAGCCGGTAGGCGGCAGAGCCCAGGTCTGGTTTCAGTCTTTGCCCCCAGCCCCAGGGCCTTTTCTGCCACAGCCCGCTGCCTCCTCACCTGGATTGTCTCCCCCCAGCATCCTCTGCTAAGTGACGATCCTGGCTCTCGTTCTGAAAACTTTGAGGACATCCCCAGCGAAGCAGGGTGGAGTGGGGACGGGCACAGATTTCTCAAGATAAAATCCATTTTCATTCACTTTAACTACTAAAAAATAAACAGAGGCCTGTGGTCCTGCTGGGGATGGGGACATTTGGACAATCTGTGTCGTCAACTCAGACAGACAAGGAGATGTTGAAGCTTTTGAACCCACAGGGGTCAGCGTTCTGAGGAGCTAAGGGACAAACAAGCCCAGGTGGGACCCCTGCCCTTTGCTAAAGCTCCCCCTGTACATGCCCCACAGACCCTGCCTGGTATCAGACCTGG
The DNA here is from genome assembly GCF_003031525.2 of Neophocaena asiaeorientalis asiaeorientalis. Classification (NCBI taxonomy): domain Eukaryota; kingdom Metazoa; phylum Chordata; class Mammalia; order Artiodactyla; family Phocoenidae; genus Neophocaena; species Neophocaena asiaeorientalis. Next base: position 2,771,559 of record NW_020173550.1, read on the forward strand.
CCAGGTCCTGGGAGCCGGCCTTCTGGGAACCAGAAGACCCCTGCCTCCCAGCATCCCCAGAACTGGTCAGCCACGTGGACCAAGGATAGCAAACGTCTGAACAAGCGCTGGGTCAAGTATGAGGGAATCGGGCCTGTGGATGAGAGCGGCATGCCTATTGCACCCCGATCTGTGAGTCCAGGGTTGGGGCCACTGATCGATGGGGCCCAGGGACCCACGTTGAGCTCCACCTCTGACAACAAAGGCTGTACCCAAGCCGTGCCAGACTAAAGCAGGGGTTCAACCATGATGGGTTTGGGGGATCATGAGCCCCATAAAATTACAGGCACTCTTGCATGTCTGAGTTGCACAGTGGTTTTTTTTGGGGAGGTTCTAGACTGCCCACCAGGTTCTCAGTGGTAGAGCGCCACTAGTGTAAGGGTTGAACCCCATTTTCACGGCCCCAGGACCTGGCACGGCACTCGTGAAATGGGTGCTGAGTAAGTTACCGGCTGAAGGGATGAACGGGAGAGTCCTGATTGAGAAGGCCTCAAGGGGTGGCAGGCGTGGGAGGATCCAGGGGTGGGGTCCAGGCGCGGGGGACCTGCCCTTCCTCCACCGCCAGGCCTGTCCTGAGCCAGTCGCCTCCTCTAGTTCTCCACCTCCTCACCCTCAAGTGAAACTCAAGTAGGTAACATGCCCTTCTGCCTCCCAGGGTTCTTTAGCATCACAGGTAAGGCAGAGGATGTGAAATACCATTCCCACCCCATCCCCCCACCGATACTGTTGCATTTATTTTTCATTACATAGAAACACATGTTCTGTGTGGAATCATCAGGAATACAGAAAAGCTAAGAGGAAAAAAATGTAAACTACCCCAAGTCTCACAGCTTAGGGACCATCACTGGTGGAGATCCTTCCATATATCTTGTTCAAACGTAACACGCTACACGAAGTTATGGTTGTTAAAGATGTCACCACAGCCCACCCACTGGGGCTTCAAGGGTGGCCAGAGAAAGGACTCAGGGAGGAGAAAACTTCTGTGGTTTGATATTGGGAGGGTAGCCTGACTTTGCCTTCTCTCATCCCAGAGTGTTGACAGCCCCAGGGACTGGTACCGGAGAATGTTCCAGCAGATTCACCGGAAAATGCCGGGTGAGACACCCTTCCAGAGCCCTCTCTCTGCCTACGTGGGCTCGGACCCCTGGGGCTTGGGGAGTAAGGGGTAGAAAAGGGAACTTACCTGCCCAGGGAAGTCTCTCCACCCACCCCAGGCTCTGTGTTGAGTGGTTGCTAAAACAGGCCCAAGGAAGGAGCCGCCATTCTCCTCTCTGTACTCGGGGTACAATGACCAGACACTGTTCCCGGTGTCCTCTGAGGACCTGGGAAGCCGTGAGGTCACACATTTGTTCAGTCAGTCCCTTAACCAACTGTTGAGCACTTGCTGTGTGCTGAGCACTGTTCTAGGTGCTGAGGACAAAACAGGGAGCAAAAGAGAATGTCTCTGCCCAGCGAAGCTTAAGGCGGGGGTGGGCGGGGGTCACAGAATAAACAGATAAGTATTTAACATGGCAGGTGGTGGGAAGGGCTAGGGAAAAAAAGCCGGGGGATTGCCCAGTGCAGGGAGGCTACCACCTCACGCAGGCTAGTCGGGAAAGGCCCCTGAGAAGTGGCATCTGAGCGGAGAGCTAAGGGTGTGAAGGAGTTGGCCTGCAGGGCTGGGGGAGGAGCGTTGCCGCTTTGGGAGCACCAGACACCCAGAGGCAGAGCAGGCCGGGCATGTTCTGGAGCCGCAGGGAGGGGCTGGACCACAGTGAGAGGGGCACGTGACAGGAGATGGATCACAGAGGTGCTGGGATCTGGTCGCCCAGAGCCTTTGGCTTTTACTCTGTGAGAACTGAGGAGCCACCCAGAGGCTCTGAGCAGAAGAGTGAGTGACAGGCTCTGACAAGTGATGGCTGAAGAGGCTCCCTCTGGCTGCCAGGCGGGGAAGAGGTGGGGCTGGGCGGAGGTGGGGGACCAGTCAGGAGGCCTGGCTTGAATCCAGGCTAAAGAGTCTCGGACCAGGGCAGTAGCAGCGGGCCTGGTGGGATTCCGGAGACAGAGTCATGGGAATTTGCTGATGGATTGAAAGAGGTGAGTCAGGGATGACTTTAAACCTGAGTGAGTCGATGGAGTTGACCTTTGTAAATGCATGTACACACAGGGGAGGCTGCGAGAGGTGCAGGCCTAAGGGGCGTTCAGTTTTCGATAAGGTTCACCCAGAGTGGCAACTGATATACAAGTCTGCAGTTCAGAGGCGAGGCTTAAGCTGCAGGTGTTAATACCCGGGACCCACTCAAAGAGATTTTGATTTAAAGGTTCCCCCAAGTAACTCCGATGTGCAGCTAAGGTTATGAGTCCCTGGAATAGACAGTGATCTTTAAGGTAGAAGACTAGACCAGATCACCCAGGGAGACAGAGAGACAGAGGCCCAGGAACTGAGCCCTGAAGCACTTGGTTTGAGAGATGGGCAGGCATCAGCTATGCAGCCTGGGAAGGGGCAGCCCGGGGGGAGGCAGGAGGAAAACCAGAGTGGTCTCCCTGAAGCCAAGTGAAAAGGAATTTCAAAAGGAGGAAGTGATCCACTGTGACAGATGCTGTTGATGGTCAAGCGGGACTGCCCTTTGGTCTGGTAAGGCGGAGGTCACTGGGGTACTTGATGAGGGTGGCTCAGGCTGAAAGCCTCCTTATCGGGAAGGGGAACTGGAGACACTGAGTTCCCTACGGCCAGCAGTTTGCTGCAAAGGAAAGCAGAAAACTCCGGGAGCTGGAGGAAGGTGTGGGATCCGGAGAGGGGCATTTTGGTTTGCGTTTAAGGTCAGAACTGTGGTCGTGTGTCTGCGTGCCAAGGGGATCAAGTGGGTTGCCTGGTCAGTAGCTCTTCCTAGGAGGCCCCAGAAAGTCCTGAGCACCTTGAGGAGTGGGTCTGGGCAAAGGGGGCAGGACAGGTGTTTAGAAGAGGGTGCAGAAAGGGAAAGAGGGCGAAGGGGAAGTGGGATTCCCCAAACTGACCTGGTGAGGGCAGGTCTGCAAAGGTCAGGGAGAGGGTGTGTGTGGGAACGCCGGGAGGGAGGGGCAGGAGGGTTTGGGCGAGGCCACTGCCCCTGTTGGCTCACTCAGGCCCTAAGTCGGCCAGAGGCATTTCAAGCCCTCCCAGAAACCTAATTCCTTCCCTCCCTCGGGACATTCTTCAGGCTCTGACTCAGCCCCTTGGCCCCTGCTCTAGGCAGGAGGGGTGCTGGGAGCCTCTGGGGCAGCCTCATGGGGCTCCGCATCCTCGCTTGTTGCCCCAGCCCTGACCTGGTCCTTTCTGCTCCCACAGACCTGCAGCTGGACCGGACCTTCAAGGAAGCACCCAAAGGTGAGGGGGTGCGGGTGTCCCACCCCAGCCCGGCGCCTGCATCTGCCCCTCCCTGCAGCCACACCTGGCTTTGGGGCTCCCCAGTTGGCTGAGCTCAGCTTGAGAAGTTTGTATAGCCCATTTCCACGAGTTCCAAATGCGCTGGTAGATGGTAATTAAGAGCCTCCAGCCTCCGCTTCACTGTCCAGCGGATGCCTAGCCCTGGCCGTGATTTCTCTGGGCCTTTCTTTCCTCACGTGTAAAACGGGAACACCCCAGAGATGTTTGGAAGGTTCAGTAAAGAATGTAAAGCTCTTGGCCCCAAACCCATATTTCGTGGTCCAGACTATCACCCCCATTCCCGCCAGCCATCCAGGAGCACGGGTGGGTGTGGGCCAGAACTTTCAAGGGGTCACCCAGGCGCCCATAACCCCAGCTCTCACCTCCCACCACCCCTGCTTGTTTTCTCCCACTTTCAGTGGCTTCTTCCTGTGCCACCTCAGCAGACTCAAGGCATCCAGGGCCCCAGCAAAGACCTGCTGCCAGGCCAGGCCAGACGTCGTCTCTGAGCGGGTGAGCCAACGTGGGGAGGAGCTGCAGAGGGGCGCTGGCTTCCTTGTGGGGATTGGCGCCCCCTGGTGGCCACAGCTGGCACAGTCTTGGAGCAGGGCGGCTGGCTCCCCTCCATGGCTCTGCCCCTTCTTAGGGTCCCCACGGCTCCAGATGCTCCCCTCCCCGCCAGAGCCAAAGGGGAATGGCGGGCAGGGATGGACTTTGCGCCATTCCCGGTCAGGACTGCCTGTGATGCCTTTGTGGTTGGCAGCAGGAACTCATCACCCCAAAGATCCACTCATCATATGGGGTGGAGAGCGGGGCAGCCCATGACTAGGCGTGGACCTGGGACCTGTGGCCATCCACTCTGAAGCCTGGAAGAAAACAAGGGGCACAGAGGATCCCAAGCTTTCTCCCAGATGCCGCAGAGAGAGGAACCCTCCAGATAGGTCAAGGACGGAGTTCCTTTTCTCTGTGCAAACCACCTGAGCCCAGCCCGGGCTGCAGGGCCCTGGAGGAGCTCAGCCCAAGCTTAAGAATCAGGACCTTGTCTGTCACAGTGTAATCAATGAGTTTCTGATTCCTTTATGGGGAGGGGGTGACCGCATCAGCATGGTCTTAACTGGGCTGTGGCTCTTGGCATCATCGATAAGGTAGAGACTAGGATTTGCTCAAGATTTGGACCCAGAGTTCTGGATTAAAGGCGGTGTGCGGCCACTAGCCATGTGACCTTGACCGAGGTAACCAGTCTACGCCCCACTAGCCCCATCTGTTAAGTGGGCATCAGAGGGTGGTCGTGAAGACCAAGGTACATTGCAAGTCTCCACAAACATTATAATTATACAGGCTTAGTTATGACTAGAGCTTCCTTAAATTAGGAACAATGTATTCCATTCTCATTATCAGTGTTATGACTGATGTTCTTTCTAAAATAGAGAATGGAGTCATAGTTACAGCCAACAAATACTGACCCTCCCGTCAGACATTCCATCATTTGATAAGCTTGGTACAACGGTTCTACTTGGTGGAAACATTCAAACGCAGCAGAGGCTGGAACATTTCAGCCAGCCAAGAAGGAAGCCCTGGAGGGGAACTAAGGCAAATGTGACAGATGACATCACTGATCCAGCACCTCAGGGAACTGAGGCCCACGGATCAGAAGTAACTTGCCCAGAGCTCCAGGGTCAGGCCTGCAGGCTCTTTGCCCCGTCCTGGGTTTTCCTGGGGCTAAGACATAGTCCCACACCGTTGGGCATTGGTGCAGGGCACTTAGTCATGGCGATTAGCTTCATCGAAGCTGCCCAAACATACATACCCACAGTCACGGGGCCAGATGGAACACAAATGCGGGGTATTCCAAGGCCAGCAGGAAAGGGACTGGCCACTCCTGGAGCAGATGTGTGTGTCAGCCCTTCTCCTGGGTGTCTCACATTATGTTCCCCCACCTAAGCTTTACCACACCCTTACGAAGGTGGGAATCATTCTCATATTATAGGTGTTGAATCAGAGACTCTGAGAATTCATTAACTTGCCAAAAGATGACACAGCTAAGTGGTGGGGCCAGCTGGGATTCGAACTCAGAGCTTATAACGTTTTACTATTTAATACTGCTTCCACAGCCCGGAGGCAGGTGGGGAGGGGGTGCAGCTCCCTCCCCAGGATTGTGTGCTCACGCATGCCTCAGTTTCCCTAAAAGGAAACTGAAGAGATGTCCTTCCCTCTTTTTAGAAGAAGCTGGGATATCTCCGAAGAGTTCCTTAGAAACACCTTCAATTGCAATGCTGGAGCATCCTCCTCCCTGCACCAGACCCCAAATCAGGTAGCTCGCCCAGCATCCCCCCACTGCCCTCCCCGTC
>NW_020173550.1:2777370-2807078 GCF_003031525.2 Neophocaena asiaeorientalis asiaeorientalis
GCCTGGGGCCTGTGCAGCCAGAAGAGCCCAGAATTCTTAGGAGGGCACTGATGGGGTGGGACAGTGGCCTGAAAGCCTGCTTTCTGAGCCTGGCCAGTGTCCCAGTACCTCTCTACTCAAGCTGATGCCTACCCACCCCTATGCAGGTGTCCAGGCACCGAGAGAAAGCAGACAATGTCTGGACGGAAGAATCCTGGAACCAGTTTCTGCAAGAACTAGAGACTGGGAAGAAGGTGAGTGTAGGCCTGGTTCTCTAGAATAGGATGTACCCTCAGCTAGTGCGTTTGGGGAGCGAGTTCACCCCCTCTGACTCACTCGTCCCACTCTTAGCCCAAGAAACCACTGGTAGATGACCCTGTTGAGAAGCCTCCCCAGCCCATCGAGGTGAGTGTTGCGGGCGGGTGGGCAGGAGGGGAGACCGCATGTTGGGGGAACAACGAGGGAGATTATGGGTGGTGTTGGTCCCAGTGACCATGGGCAAAGGCCACGGACCCAAAGCTCTGACCCTCTCCAGTCCCATACGGTTTACCTCTATACCCCCAGCGCCCAGGACAGTGCCTGGCGTACAGTAGGCGCTCAGTAAATGTGTGTTGAAAACTGTTGATCAAAGCAGGAGCTGAGAAGGGAGTGATTAGTGTGGACTGGAATTGTCAGGAAATGTTCTTGGAGGTGGAGCTTGGAGGACAGGCAGAGAGAGGGGCTCAGGATGGGGGAGACACAGGCAAAGGCTGGAGGGACGTGTGTGTGTGTGTGTGTGTGTGTGTGTGTGTGTGTGTGTGTGTGTGTAACACTCAGCCGGCTGGACGGGCAGTGGGAGGGAAAGCAGGTTGTGTAGCGTGAAGCCAGGCTGTGGAAGGCCGTAGAAGACTTGATGGGCGAGGAAGTAGGGAGTCCTGTAGGCTCTTGAACAGAGAAGTAATACAACAGAAAATGGTACTGAGGCACATCAGGAAGTACTAAAGTATTACTATGGGAGTAGGGGATGGGTGAGCTTGGTCAGCGGGCAGGGCCCCCCTGACACCCTGAGACGCACCTCCTGGCAGGCCCAAAGGTAGGCAGCCTGGCCTGGCCCTGTGCCCTGAGCCTGCCCTTTACCCAAGCACCGTGTGCTTTGTCCCGCTGCCCACTGGGCTTCGCACATCTGACCTTTGACCAGTGCCCCCCACGGTGCACTGCCCCCCGCCCCTCCCCGCTGTCCAAGTCTCCCCCCATAACCCGCCGCCAGGTCCTGCTGGAGAGAGAGCTGGCCAAGCTGAGCGCCGAGCTGGACAAGGACCTGCGTGCCATTGAGACCGGGCAGCCATCCCCCAAGGTAGCGGCCTCCCAGCCCCCTCCCGGGGAGGGGGGGCACATAGAAACCCGGAGACGCGGCTGCCGGGCTTGGGTGGGAGGCGCAGGCCGACGAGAGGCGTCGCCTCCAGCTGCACTCGCGACCTTGGGAGACTTCATCCCTGTTTGCTCTCTCCTTCCTAAAATGCAGGGCGTTCACTGTTCCTAGTGACCCCTAAATCGGGACTCGGGTAGTGGCGGCGAGGGGATCCTGCCGCGCACTCCCGCCTCCCCACCCCGGGCCGCACCCTTTCCAGGCCTTTACCGCTCGGGAAGTAGGACATCCTGCTGAGAGCTCGGGACCTGGGAGACGCCTTGGGAGGAGGCGGCGGGAGATGGGAGAAGGGGGTGGGTGGGACATCTGGGTGGTCAGGGGTGAGCCGAGTAGGCTGTGAAGCTCCAGACAGGTGGCTCACTCGTGTGCCCCCGCGCAGCCCGGCCTTCGCCTGGAGCTCCAGTTCCCCGAATGCACTTTACCAGGGTTCCTCCCTGAGCGCCCACAGGATGGCGGACGGAGGAAGCCCGTTCCTAGGTCGGAGGGACTTCGACTACCCTTCCTCAACCCGAGGTAAGAACCAGACCTTGCTCTTGTTGTCACCCAGGCAGACGCCCACCACCACCACCAGGCACCAGATATGCTGGGGCCCCGGGGGAGGTGGCAGGAAGGTCATGGAGCCCCCTGCTTCCACTGGTTCCTGTCCTGGGCGGGGAGGGGGAGCAGAACCCCATCCCAACCCTGCCCCCCAGACATGGCCTTCCCAAGCTGAGGTAGTGCTTCTCCACAGACCCTAGTGCCTCTGAACCAGGGGGCAGCCCAGCCAGGAAGGAAGAGAAGAAGGTAAGGGGGGTGGGAGCGTTAGGGTCAGGGTGCAAGGAGGGCCTGGGGTGGGTCCCGGTGGCTGCTCTTCCCGACCTGCCAGCTGCTTGACTGAGGTCAGTCCCTCTGTCCTCTCCCCCTGCCCAGAGGAAGGCCGCCCGGCTCAAGTTTGACTTCCAGGCACAGTCCCCTAAGTAAGTGCCCTTCACCTTCCCTCCCCTTTCCTCTGGGGCAGTCTCTGGGAGGACAGAGCTGCAGTGGGCCCCCCAGAGGGTGGAGGGGACTCTGGGTGCGCTGCGCAGGGTCCGAAGGGAAGGAGGACCTGGAGGACCTCAGGTTGCTAGATGTCCTTGCTCTGGCCTTCAGGGAGCTGACTCTAAAGAAGGGTGACATTGTCTACATCCACAAGGAGGTGGACAAGAACTGGCTGGAGGGGGAGCACCACGGCCGGCTGGGCATCTTCCCTGCTAATTACGTGGAGGTGAGCAGGGCAACAACAAGCAGGGGCCTGGTTGGGCGGGCGGATGGGTTTGCAGAGAGTGGAGACCCCTTTAACCATCCAGGGCCCCTCTCTCTGGAGCTGGCTGCTCCCTCACAAATGGCAAGTTTCCTAAGACGTAAAACTGTGAGCTCCGGGCAGGGGCCAAGTCTCAGCCTCATTCATGCTCTCAGGAAATGTTTGTTAAATGAGGGCTAAAGGTGGAGCCCAGCCCAGGGGGGAAGAACCAAACAACTCAGTTCCTGTACCAGAGGCCACCAGCCCTGTCGGCCTCCCCCACTTTCACCACTCAGAATCCACCTCTCTCAAGCTATCTTTGGGAAGAATTCTAATTGCAACTGGCAAGAGTACGAATCATGTGACAGTTCACAAATCACATATACTTGCATCACCTTCTTCACGTGTTATTACTTCCCTTGTTCCCCTCATTAACGTGGGAAAGTGATAAATCATCCCCATTTTGCAGATGCACTTGCTAAGGTTCAGAGACAAGTCGTTAAGTAGAAGATCTAGAATCTGAATCCAGAGACAGGTTCTGGATTTGATAAATATAGGGCTACAGGTTATCTCGGGTATTTGCATCTTTTAAGGAATTTTAAATTATCTAATTTATTGGCATAAAGTTGTTCATAATGTTTTCTGATTATCCTTTTTCAAAAAAAATTTATTTATTTTTGGCTGCATTCCGTCTTCATTGCAGTGGCTTCTCTTGTTGCGGAGCACGGGCTCCAGTAGTTGTGGCACATGGGCCCTAAAGCACAGGCTCTGTAGTTGTGGCACACTGGCTTAGTTGTTCCGCGGCATGTGGGATCTTCCCGGACCAGGGCACGAACCCGTGTCCCCTGCATCGGCAGGCGGACTCTCAACCACTGCGCCACCGGGGAAGCCCCGTGGCTTCCTTTTTGACTCATGGATTGGGTCATCTAATTCAGGCTCTTCATCTCATAGGCATCAATAGACCTCCCGTATCCTCAGAACGATGTCCCTGATCCTGAAGTTCCACAAAGTATATATAGTATTCTTTGTCATCAATCATTTACATATTAGTAGGAACTAGTTTATTAGTGTCTTGGTTTCCTGGGTAGGGTGTGGGGACTCAGGGCACCTGGTGGGGTAGAAGGGGAGGAGGAGGAGGAGGAGGGACACTTGGTTCTCAGCAGCAGTGAAATGGTAGATCCTCATTTTTAGGTAACCAGGAGTTCCCTGCTCCTTGGAACTCCTCATGTCCTTCTGCGCTCCAATTTAAACTGTCTCCTATTTGCACTGCTGTTGTCCACTCTAATAATGCCCACTCCACATACCTCTGACGGAAATTCTTCCTCCAGGAGCATTCTGGGACCGACCACCCCCTTGCCTGTGCTCACCCCTGGCCACCCTCAGTCTTGTGTCTGGTGTCTGTCTCCTCTCTGGGCTGGGGACAGATCTTGCCCATATTGCCTCACCCTCCCAGGAGCCCCAGGTCTGTGCCCAGTTGATGCCCAAGGTGACTCTTTCTCATGCCCTGTCTTCCCACAGGTGCTGCCTGCAGATGAGATCCCCAAGCCCATCAAGCCTCCGACCTACCAGGTGCTGGAGTATGGAGAAGCCGTGGCCCAGTACAACTTCAAGGGGGATCTGGAGGTGGAGCTTTCCTTCCGAAAGGTGCGGCCAGGCAGGGAGTGTGGGTGCAGGGCAGGGGCAGGTGAAGACACAGGTAAGTATGTGCAGTAAAAACATTTTTTAAAAAATCGGGTGTGCCCATCTTCAGTAGTATTTCAGATTTTTTTCCTCAGTCTCTTTGGATATCTTTCACTTAATTTTGCCCATTTTTTAAATGTTCAAAACTTCTAGAGTAGTTGTGCTTTGTTCAAATTGCAGTTTGATAGGCTGTGAGGATCACAGTCAGCTTTTTTTTTTTTTTTTTTTTCTCTGGTGGCGGGATCCTCATATTTCCCCAACCAGGGATCGAACCTGGGCCCGTGGCAGTGAGAGCATCGAGTTCTAACCACTGGACTGCCAGGGAATTACCTCAGCATATTTAATAGAATGGAAATCTTAGAATGCCTTGCATGTAGAAAGATGTTTTACAGACTTTTAAACAGTTACGTATATATGTTTGTGTGTGTACTAGATTGTTGTTACGACATAATTTTTTACTATAGATCATGGTTCAGAAAGCTTGAAAAATGTCCTGGAAAGCAGGGAACTGGTCTCCCTTGGCTGGTTTTGGGGGCAGAGGCCATGACTGCCACCAGCGAATGTTTCCCCAGAAGAGCTGGCCCAGGGGGAGAGGGGGAAGGAGGTGGCTGGATGGAGAGAGGTGGGGGCAGGTGGAGGCCAGAGACCATCCTTCCCAGGGCAGCCCCACTAACACTAGTCAGCATGGGGGCTTGAGGACGCAGCAGCTGCCCTCAGAGAGTTTGTTTCTTTATGCAGTGGTGACCGGATAACCCAGGGCGGAGGCAGGGAAGGACCCAGTCATGGCAGGGGTGGCTAATGCCTGCCCAGTGCTTCTTACCAGCCTGGCATTGAGCTGTGTGACTTCTGTATAACCTGCTGACACACTCTGAACCTGATCCCTTCGTGCAAGGTGTTAGGTTTAAATAACACTGTTCCACGTAGGCTAAACTCTGGTACGTGGCACCAGGGAGGGCCCTGCAGGTACTAACTCCCTCTCTGCGACCAGGGGGAGCACATCTGCCTGATCCGCAAGGTGAACGAGCACTGGTACGAGGGCCGCATCTCAGGCACCGGGCGCCAGGGCATCTTCCCTGCCAGCTACGTGCAAGTGACCCGGGAGCCCCGGCTTCGGGTCTGCGACGACAGCCCCCAGCTCCCTGCATCTCCCCGCCTGACCACTGCCCGCCTGGCCCATCACCCCAGCTCCCCATTAATGCCGCGCAGCCCATTTGACCCCACCGACTGGGGGGGCCGGACCTCCCCCCGCCGCACTGGCTTCTCCTTCCCCACCCAGGAGCCCAGACCCCAGACCCAGGTAAGGTGACCTGCCTTAGACCGGAGAGCTGAGCCCCGCTCTGCGCACTGTATCTCCCATTCCTGTGATGGTCTGTGCTTCGGAATCCCTCCCAGACTGCTCAGGACAGACTAGTGGGGTGACTGGGCAGAACCTTGTGTTGCAGCCCCATCCTGGCCTTGAGGACCTCAGACCCTTGGTTCTGTCCTTGAGCTGCAGCCCAGGGAGGCAGGAGTTTCTAGGTAGGACCCAAAGGCAGCACCAACCTCCTGACCTTCCAGAATCCACTCTTGGGATTTCCCTATATCAGCCTCTGCGACAGGGTGTGCCATGAGTTGGGGGTCTGCCATTCACCTGCTGTGTGACCTTGGGCAGATGGCTTGCCCTCTCTGGTTCCGGGTTTCCTCGCCTGTAGAATGGGGATAGTAATCCCCACTGCAGAGGTGCAGAGGGTAGTTGGTAGGTAGTAGCTGATGGGTAAATGTGATAGCCATTGGTCCTCGTGCTGACATAGCTCACAGACAAGTGCATCTGCTCCTGGGTTCATCCACTCACTCAGCAAACTGTTATGGGCAGACAGAGCCAGCGCATAGGACTTCTCCTGCTCCCGGCTTTGTCCGTGCACGTGTTCAAATCAGCCATCTACCCTACCTGGGCCCAACTTCCCAGCACTTGTGAAGTGAAACAGTCAGACAGATCTCCCTGTGCTGTGGGGATTGCGAGATAAGATGAGGCATCATGGGAAGCTGCTCCTGGGGAGGTGGGCAGGCCCGTTCACTTCTCCTCCTTCATGCTTGCATGTGTCTGCCTGCCTTCCTGTGGACCCCAGAGTCTCAGCACCATTGGGTCAGCTCTGTCCCATCCTGGAGGCTCCAGCCGTCCCCTGGAGCTGGGGACCTCGTCCCCCAACACCACTCAGATACACTGGACCCTGTGAGTACTGTCTGGGGTGCTTGGTCAGGGTGGGGGGGCTCCCTGCCCGCAGGGAGTGCTGAGCACACGGACCCCCTAACCTGCTCTTCCCCCCATCCCAGGATGGAGTTGGTAAATTCCTACTAAAGAGTGCTTGTCCTTACAGTGCTTACGGGTGATTTTGGTGGGGTCAGGGGCGCGGGGGCGGGAAGGTGCTTGTCTGCGGTGTTCCTGACCTGTCCCTGCCAGCCCAGGACCTTAAAGCAAGCCTCCCACACTGGGTCCCCTGACCTCCGTCTCCTCACTGCGTTTCCAGCCCTGAGGTCAGCGCGTGTGTGTGCAAAGTGTGGGAAGTGGTAGGACAGATTTGAAGGCACTGGGGACTCAGAGGAGGTGGGGTTTGGGTGATTAGGGCTTGGAGAGCAGGGAGCAGGCCTGGGGAAGAATGCACTAAAGCCAGACACAGTCGCCATCCCTGGAACTGGGCCAGGGGCTAATGGGAGCATGGAGAGACGCTGGGAAATTCAGAGGATGTGGCTACCTTGGTTTTAAGACACTCCAGGCCTGGTCTGGGGAAGGGGTGAGGGCTCTGGTGGTTGCCATGGCGATGTTTCCTGCAGGTACCGGGCGATGTACCAGTACAGGCCCCAGAATGAGGATGAGCTGGAGCTGCGGGAGGGGGATTGGGTGGATGTCATGCAGCAGTGTGACGACGGCTGGTTTGTAGGTATGTGGGCTGGGGCCAGGTGTATCTCAGGGTGCTAGGGGGATGCGTTGGGGGACAGGCCAGAAGGGGTATCTCCAGGTCCTGTGGGGGATGGGCTGAGGGCAGTTCAGAAAGGGTATCTCAGGGTCCCTGGGGGGATTGGGGTGGCTGCTACTGGCGGCCAGTGCTGGTTCAGCAAAGGTTCACGGACTGACCATCCCCCACCCTTCCGGCCGGGCACTGGCTGCTTCCCCAAAGCCAGCACTTCTGTTGCCTGCCTTCATTCCCTGAAGAGGGGTGAGGCCTGGGAGGAAAACAGACCAGCTCAGGATCATTGGCGAAGCCAGCTGGACTCAGGGCAGCACGGTTCCCAACCCCCAGGCCCCTGTTCCTTCCATCATACACCTCTGTCTCTGGAGCAGTCCTTGCAGGGGAAGGGTCCTATCTCCTGAGACACTAAGCCCCCGATGGAAAGGAGCAAGTCTCACACCTGTGTATCCCCACCCCCAGCTAGCAGCTAGCTCCTCCCACCCCCAAGAGGAGAGAGAGGAGAAAGATCCCGGCTCTCGGGGCTGGCCCAGGGGCAGCTCAGGCAAAGGACTAAAGCAGGAAGCCTCAGGTTGGCCTTGGCCTGGTTCAAGGTGACCAACCCAGCAGGCTTTTTCCCAGAGTGGGCAGGCCCTGTCCAGGCCTCAGCTTCAGAGGATGAGGCTGTCCTCAGAGAGCAGTGAACATCCTGGGGAAGCTCCCACTCAGCAGGCTGCAGGGCCTGAGAGGTTGGAGGGCTGGCTGCCTAAGGAGGGGTGGCCCCTTGACCTGGCAGCACCCCCCTTTCTCATCTGAATCCCAGCACCTCATTGCTGACTAAGCTTCGGACACACCAGTGATACTGAAGCACCACCTTGTTACCAGTCCTTACTTGGATGGGTGGGCTTCGGGACACATTCTCATTTTACTCTGTACACGTCTACTTTTGCATTTTTTTTTACAACTCCTAATAAAGACAAGAGGAAAAAGCACCACTTTCGTGGAATAAGCCACAAGTGCTTTTATTATTTTTAAAAATTTTTTAATTTTTTGCGGTACGCGGGCCTCTCACTGTTGTGGCCTCTCCCGTTGTGGAGCGCAGGCTCCGGACGCGCAGGCTCAGCGGCCATGGCTCACGGGCCCAGCCGCTCCGCGGCATGTGGGATCTTCCCGGACCGGGGCGCGAACCCGCGTCCCCTGCATCGGCAGGCGGACTCCCAACCACTGCGCCACCAGGGAAGCCCCACAAGCGCTTTTAGAGGAAAGGTTTAGAATGTTCGGTTTCTCAGTCACACTGGCACATCTCAAGTGCTTGGCAGCCACATGTGGCTAGTGGGTATCATTTTGGACAGTGCAGGTCAGGGAAGGCTTTCTGGAGGAAGTAGGGGAACAGGGGAAGGATTTGGGGAGGAGAGAGGAGAGGGGAGAGGGGAGGCACTCCGGGCAGGGGAGGAGTATCAGCAAGGTCTGTGGGCAAGATGGGCCTGGGCTGCTCAGAAGAGAGGATGGAATGGTTGCCTGCCGGGAAGGGGAGGTCCAGGACTTTAATTTCACTTTATATTCCTGTGTCTTCTAGCATTTCCCCTCCTCTACCCCAGCACACAGGTTTCTTTGGGGTTGTAGCAGACAGAGGCCTGGATTTTAGTCCCTCGTTTGCCTCTAAGCAGCTGAGTGCTTTGGGGGAATTCATGTGGCCTTACCTGCCCCATCTCTAAAATTAGGGTGTCATACTAGACCAGTGAGATTCCTCCCAGCTTAAGTTCTGTGATTCATCTTCCTGTGTCCTTGCTTTCCCAAGGACGGGTGGGGTTATTCAGTGCTGTGTGCAGAGCTGTACACAGTTGTTGAGTGCTCAGATTTCGTCCATCATTATCGAAATCATGAAGTGTGGCTTGTCCCGTCTAAGCTTCTGCCTCTAGGGGGCAGGAGCGAGAAAAAACAAATCCTCCCTGGGACCGGGACTCCACTTGCAGTTCTGGGCACTGCCAGCAGAGGGCAGGGCTCTCACTTCCCCCAACCCCATTCCTCTTGTAAAACGTGGGGAATGCTCTTTCTGTCTTTCCTATTTCAGGTGTCTCCCGGAGGACCCAGAAATTTGGGACATTCCCTGGAAATTATGTAGCCCCGGTGTGAGTGGTCTCCATGGCAACTCGGAGCCCAGCCAGGATGGGATGGGGAGCAGAGCACTTATGGGCGGGAGAGAGGACGCCCCCCCCATCCTCCTCCCCCAGGACCTGAGCCCCTGGCATCTGCAGACAACCTCAGCAGCCTTTCCCACGGAACCTCCCTCGAAGCCCCCTGGACTGATTCCCACCCACAATTCACAGGCATTCCTCTAACAGCCCTTTTATTTCCTCCCCTACCCCACTCCCCAAATATAGAGGTCTGCTTTGAAGTGGAGACTATTTCCAGGCCTTATTGAGACCAGACCCCCGCGTCCGCCACCCCACCCTGCTATGGCGTTTCCTCTAACAGGGGCCCGCTCCCAGCTTCACCCCCATGGGGTTCCTCTAACAAGGACCAGCTTCCTAACCTAATAGAGACCAAAGGCCGTCTTCGCCTGGAAGGGATTCCTCCCCTTTCACTCCAGCTTGCCTGCCATCCCCTTTGTCTTCCTGCCTCCAGCTGGGCCTGGGAGTGAGATGGACGATGGACGCAGCACTTCCTTAGCATTCGAGGCCTGGCAAGAGGTCTTGCCCGAAGGCTCCCTCTTCCCACAGGCTGCCGAGCCCTGGACCTGGGTCCTGCTTATCCTCCTGCTGCTGTAGCACCCAGGAAGGGTGGGGCCTCCGAGGACTGTCCTGTCCCAGATGCATTCCAGGGGGACTGATGGGTGCTGTCCTCCTGCCTGCCCAGCGGCCCCCAACCCCCAAGTCCCCTGTGGAAGAGAATGTAAAATAAATCTGGCTATCAGGGACCTTGCCTTCCTGTCCTTTTCCTTTGTGGTGGGAGAGGGCTCCACCTGCTTAGGGTTATGGGAATTCTTTATAATGTAGGGAATCAGGTGGGATGTGAGTGAGTGAGTGAGTGAGTGTGTGTGTGGTGTGTGTGTGTGTGTTTAACAGGAGGCTGCAAAAGAACCGTTATTATCTCTCAAGATCTCAGGTGTCAGGCACGATTGGGCAGCCCCAAGGGTTGGGCAGCTGTCTGGCAAGCAGTGCTGAGAGAACTAACGTCACAGGGATGAGGGCAAGGCCTGACTGTGGGGAGAAACCAGAGATGGGAGCTGAATGTGGCCTTGTTTGCGGGCTGTTTGGTTCTGGAGCTGCCATGGGGTTGCTGAAGTAAATGACATTCCTGTTTGTTCTGCTCCTAATGTTTTCCTTCTGTGTGCTCCATTTCCACACCGAAGTTCTAGTGTGTTTGTTGACTTTCTTTTTCTGGGCTCGGGTTTTTGAGCAATCGATGGCAGGAAGCTGGGAGTGGTAGGGCACAGCTAGCCAAGGCGACTCTTCTGGGGCTTGGTGGTTCCTGTAGGGGCATTGTCTGGGCCTGGCCGCTCTAATCGGGAAGAAGAGCTCCATTCCTTGGCCACTGCTGGGAGATGAGCGGGGCATACGGTGTTACCCACATGTTATCTGATGTAAGCATCCCAACAGGCAGGTTATGAGTCCATTTTACAGGAGGAGAGACTGAGGCAGAGAAATTGTCTGGGTCACATCATTATAGACCTGAAGTCAGATCTGATGACTATTGCTGCCTCTCTGCAGAGTCTACCAAATGCCCGCGCAGTCCTTGTCCAGAGGCCCTGGAGAAGAAAGGTCACGCGTGAGGTCCCTGGGGCGGCCCCGGGCTGGGCCTCTCTTACATTCTTCCTGGCAATCCTGTCAACTAGGCCTGTCACCTAGGGCACCCGCACCCCAGGTGGGCGGAAAGAGGCGATGGTGGCTAATTCTATCAGGACAGGTGGGAGGGGCCTGTGAATGACAGGGCTGTGGCAGGTCCCTGGCAGGCTCCTCGTGCCTGGGTGCGGCCCAGGCTCCACTGCTGGTTAAACAGCAGGTTGAAGAACAAGACCTGCTTTTCACTTCTCCATCCACCCCAGTCCCCACCACGGTCTGTTGCTAGGTTGGCAGGCCCAGCCCAGGCCATGGAAGTGACCATTCCTCATGAACCTGCTAGCCTGTCCCTGATCCCCCATCTCAGCTTCTTCAAGTTGCCTGATGCCCTCAAAAAGGACCTCAGGGTTGAGACTTCCTTTCCTCAGGGCAGAAACCAATTCCACACCCTCTCTTTGGCGGGGCCCTGGGGCCTCTGCAGCAAATCAACCCTATGCCCTGCCTGTACATGACCCCTTCTCTGCTTTGACTTGGCATGAGGTGGGAGGGGCGGAGGGGGGGATCAGAGCCAGAAGGGACCTTAGGTCGCCGGGGATGCTCATCCCAGTGAGGTGAGTCACTTGGCCACAGAGTTGCTAAGGGCAGAACCGTATGCCCTTCTGTCCCACAGGGACATGCCCTGGGGTCGGCTGACTTTGTCTTTGCTGTGAGTTTTGTGACTGCACAACCCACAGAGCAGAAATCCTGCCGATGAGCCTGCAGATCTTTCTAGAGACTCTCCAAGGCGAAGTCTGAGCAGAAAGGGGTGCAAAACTGAGTCCCTGTTACAAACTGGCAGGATGGGGATGGGCGGCGAGGAAAGGGAAATTAATCCATTTGATCATTCAAACAATATCCCTTCAACAAAATATTATGGAACACTCCAGGAATGGAGCAACACGCCAAACAAAACCCACCCTGCCCTCTGAGGAATGGGCAGCTTTAAAAGGAGGGCAGTGTGGACAACGGGAGGGTAAGCTGTGCATCATTCCCAGTTTACACAGGGGAAACTGAGACCCAGAGGGGCTGAGGAAACTGTCCGAGGTCACACAGCTGGGAAGAGGCAGACCTGGCATTAGAGGCAGCGCCCCCCACCCCGGGCAGTGGTGCCTGCCCTACCTGCAGCTTCCTGTTCCCTCAGGGACTTCCAGTCTAGTTGGGGAGGCAGAACAGGTGCATCAGGCGAAGAGGCCACACCAGGAGGCCTCTGGAACTTCTTAGTGGGAGAGTGGCTTACACACACCGAGGACAGCGGACGTAGCTGCATTGGAGGCAGGCTGGTCCAGGGCATAGGTAGGCGAGAGGGATGGTGAGGGCACACCTTGCAGACAGAACTCAGAGGGAATGACTCACACCTGAGGCAGGCAAGTTACAGCTGTGCCTCCAGGTGGCCTCCCCTGAAAACAGGCCAGCCTGACAGAGAGTGAAGTGGAAACCAGAGGGAGATGGGAGAAGCCGGCTCTGGTGGGCCCTGAGGTCCCCAGGGTGAGGGTTGCCAGGTTTGGCTCTGGGGGAACCATTTGCCAGATGGTTCTGAGTTGACACCTGGGGCCTCTCCTTGGCTGTCCTCTCCTGATCCCTAGAGCCGGGGATCCGTGGTTGGCAGAGGGCTGGGGGTTAAGGGGGATCAGGGCCATTGGTGGTTGTTGGTAGCGGCAGGCCGCAGGCAGGGCAGCCGAAAGGGTGAGGGGAGGGCAGCCAGGAACGGAACAGGCATCAGCCCGCAAGGGACTTGTGTAGCCCAGGAGGGGGCCCGGTCACTTCCAGCCGGAGTCTCTCTTCATCTCTTCCTGGGCCTGGCATGTCACCCTGAGTGGAGCAGGCTTACGGCGCATCTCAAGCAGGGAAGCTCTGCGCATCCAAAGCGCCGCAGCAGTCCGCGGCCACCGCCCCGCGAGCGCGCTGGCCAGGCAGGAAGGCGGAGGGGCGGCCTCTGGGTTGGGATTTATGGGTGGCGGGGCTGCATCTGCGCCAGCCTCGGAGCCTGGAGTGGGCGGAGGAGCCGGGCGGGCCGACCGCAGACAGCCCCAGCCTGCCCTCCCCCTCCCCCTCCCCGGCCCTGGACTGGGGTTGGGGGAGCCCAGAGCCCCTTTGAAGGAGGGGGCGCGCAGGCGGCCTGGGCGAGCTTCGGGGATCAGCAGGCTCAGCTGTCTGCGAAGTGGGACTCCGGACCCGTCACCAGGTCACCTCCCCTGACCTCGAGAGGATGGGGACACCCCGGGGAGGAAGGCCGCAGCCTCTAGGGGGCTCTCGGGAGAGTAGCCCCGGGGCCCTAGCGGGCGCGGGCCAGGTGGCAGCGCCGGGGCTGAGCTGCGCGGAGGAGGCGGCCTCCCTGGCCAGGGGCGGCGGCAGGGGCGGCCCTGGGATCACATGGGCGGAGGCAGGTCCCGGAGTCCCGGGCGGGCTCTCCCCAGAGTCGGGCAGACGGCTGCGGCGGGAACGGCGGCGTCTCCTCGCCTCCCTCCTTCCTTCCCTTCGTTCCCCGGCCCGGCCGCCCAGCCCGACAGGTGAGCGGGAGCCGGGTGAGCGCGCCCACCTGCGTGCGGTCCGCACGGCCGGCGACCTCCCCGGCCCCGGCGCCCTCGCAGCTCTGCGCGCCCGCGGCCGGCTCGGCGCCCGGACCTCTCCTCCGCGCACGGCCGCTCCCCGCAGCCTCGCCTGCGGTCGGCGCCCCCCGCTAGCTGGGCTTTCCCGTCCCGGGTGCTCCTCCTCCAGCCCCCGGCGTGCGCGGGTACTTTGGTCTCGGAGCTCAGAAGGAGCCAGAAGTGGGCAAGCCGGGCCGACGGTCTGGGCACCTCCCCGCGGTCCCCGGAGCGGAGTCCACTGGCCGGCTCAAAGGTCTGGGAATCCAAGGCATCTGCTAGCCGCCAGCGCCGACCTGGGGCCTGCGGGAGGGACAGAGGCTGGGCCTGGGCAAAAGGGGAAGCCGGAGGGCCGGGAAGAGGGCAGACAGCCCCGTCCGCCCAGGCACCCTCTCCCCAGGCTCCTAGACGCGGGAAGTGGCCCCAGTGTGCCTGATAGACTCGGGCAGCGTTTGTAGTCTGTGGGCCTCCCCAGGGGCGGCCTCAGGGTGGGCGCTGGGTAGGGCGGTGGCCCAGCCTGGCACTGCAGCTTCCTGCCTGGGTTGGCTCCTGACTCCAGAGCTAGAGGGTCAGGAAATCCTACATGGGTCTGGTCTACAGGGACACTCCCTTGCCCAGTGGAGGGGCAGTGGGTGGGAGGCCTGGGGCCCCAGCTTGCGGGCAGCATCAGTCAGCTCGCCCTTTTGGCCAGCGCCGGTGGTGGGTGTGCCCTTCTTGGCAGATAAGCCCGTCCTTCTTGCCGGAGCTGCTGGGAGGGCAGCAGACCGCTGGCGGAGGTGGGAAGCCCAGTCTTGCCTACCTGGACCACACGGCCAGGGGCGCGGCAGGCAGCCAGGAGGCCCCTCTGAAGACCCTGGCCTCACGTGGGCAAGCTGCCCCGTCCCCAGCCAAGTACTTGAGAGTACGTGGTGGTACCACCCCTTTCTGTGCTGTCACCTCTGTTCCCCGAGCGCTGCCCTCCCCCAGAGTGGGGAGGAAGTCCCTTGTGCTGTCGGTTTTGGGGACCGGAAACAAGCACTAGGGGGACTTCACCCTGATGGTGGAGAAGGGGAGAGGGAGGAAATGCTGACATCTACCACCTGCCAGCCCCGCCCGCCCGCCTGCCTGTTCTCAGCAAGCCCCTGTGTAGCACCCCGCCTCTCTGCCGAAGACGGGGCAAAGGGGGAACTCAGGAGTCCTGACTTCCCAGGGTGGGGGGGAAGTGGAACTGGGGCACGCGGGAGAGGTTAGTCACTTCCTCTACCCACCTCCACCCACCGCCAGCCCCTGACTGGCTCCTCCGGGGACCTGTCACCCGCTTCTGCCACCTCACAGAGTCCCTTGTGGGGTGAGGGGCAGGCTCCATCTCTCCAACCTCTCTCCCTCAGGTATGGCGCTGACGGTGGACTTGGTGGGACCCGCACCCTGGGGCTTCCGCATCTCCGGCGGCAGGGATTTCCACACGCCTATCGTGGTGACCAGGGTAAGGGCTAGTTCCAGGAGACGGGGAGGTACCCCCAAAGTCAGAGTCTGCCGCGTCCACTTGGTCCTCACAGACACCTTTCTTTTTCTGTTTTGAAGCCAGAGGCCTGCTTCTGGGATTGTTGGCGTGGGCAGGGCTGGGGCCCCGTTGCCATGCGGATGTGGTGGCCACTTCAGAAACAGGCTTCTAGAGAGTGAAAGGGAGCTGGGCCCAACGCAAGGCCTTCTCTTTTCTCCTTGGCCACTAACCCCATACGTGCTGGCAGCCATTCTGGGTGATTATTAGAACAGGAGCCCCGAGCTCTTGACAGTTTTCCCCTGACCCAGGCCCAGGCCAGGGAGTGTTCACGCAGAGGGCCTGCGTGCAGCCATGATTTGATTTGCATGGGCAGGGCTCTCTATCCAGAAGTATTTCCAAGCACAGTTCCTGAAATTCTGCCATTACACGTTCTTCGGGGAGCCCCGTTAGAAGGCCAGCGCTGAGGTGGGCGGCAGGGGGCTGCCACTCCAGCTTTTGGAGGGGATTGGCTGATGGGCTGGGTGGACACCGGCAGGCAGGGAGAGAGATATTAAAGGGAGATGCAGGCCAGCCTGGTTAACACCAGCTTCTGTGTTTCTTGGGCAGGACAAGGAAATCCCTTCTTCTCCATCCCTACCTACCTGAGTGTCACCTCAGACTACCTGCTCCTCACCCCCTACAGGTAACTGAGGAGGGCAAGGCCGAAGCTGCCGACCTCCGGCCTGGTGACATTATTGTGGCCATCAATGGTGAGAGTGCGAAAAGCATGCTCCATGCCGAGGCCCAGAGCAAGATCCGCCAGAGCCCCTCGCCGCTGAGGCTGCAGCTGGACCGGTAGGTCCTCCACCTCTGCTGGGCCTGCCGGCACTCTTCTGCCTTCTGCCAGCCCACTGCACAGTGGCCGCCCTCACCCCTTGCTCTCAGCTCCAACCTGGCCTTCCTGGGCCCTCATGGCTCATCCGTGAGAAGGTCCCAAGCTCTGGGGCTGCAGCAGGGTGGGCTGAGGGGTGTCCCTGTGCCCAGCCGGGTGTGCACTCACAGGCAGAGCAGGCTGGCATCAGCCACCTGGACACCTGGGTTTGACTGGTTCCCAGGTGTGCAGGGTACAGGGAGTGGGCGTGAAGTCGGTTGAAGAGGAGAAAGGTGGGCCTTAGGCTGGGTCTGCCGGGCCCCTGCCTCCAAGGGGTGGGGGGGAGAACCTTTGCTCAGATCCTGGGGTGGTGAGGAGTTTGGGGGCTCACTCCCCATAGAACCACTCCGTTGCTCCCCAAGTTGCCTCTCTGGGCCCTGCTGGTGAAGGCAGATTCCCAGGTTCCTAGGACTTCAGCCTGGGGGTGTGGGTGGGAACAGGTGGCTCCCTGGGGGTGGGGCATCCCAGTGAGTCACGGGGCAGGAATGCTGGGAGATTCCCCAGCCAGGAGAGCCCTCTGGGCGGGCCTTGAACCTGAGTCAGGTACCTCTGCTCCGTGCCCTCTCCTCGCCCCTGCCGCCCTACGTCACTGCAGAACCTGGCTCCCGTCTCCTGTGACGCTCTCACGGCCCCGGCCCCTTCAGTGACTATTTTGTACCAGTCTGGCTCATGAGTGTTTACAGGAGTGGGACCCAGAGGAGGAGGGTAGAGAATAGCTCATGGCATCTGGGAAGGGGACCAAAATCTACAAGAAGCTGCAAAGTGGGGCGGGGGAGGGGCAGGGAGCTGCTGACACCATCACTTCCTCTCGGGTCCCTCCAAGAGGGACCCAGCTCCATCAGAGAGGTGGGCCTGGCCGAGGACCCCCAGGCCTCCAGTTCCACGCTGGGCAGGTCAAGGCTCCCTGTCTCTTCTTTCTTTTGCCCAAACCCTTCCTAACCTCCCCCAGTAACCCACCCCCGGGAGACCTCTCCAGCGCTCAAAGCCCCAGGCAGGAAGCAGTGCTCTGGGCGGAGCCAGGGCCCAAGCTCCCCTGCTCTGGCCCTAAATTCTCCCCGGGGAGGGAGGCTGAGGCTGTGGCTGGTGTGGCGTGTGGTGACTGAGGTTCCTGCTGACCTCTCTGGAGGCAGTCAGACATCCAGAAACCGTGTAGTGGGACGTGGTGGGCTCATCCCTCACCCTCAGCAGCTCCCAGCCCTCCAGTCACCTCCTGTTCGAGACTTCAGCCAGGTTCCACTGGGCAGGGCTTTGGAGGAGGCGGTGGGGTGGGGTGGGGGTGGGGCGGTCCCTGGGGAGTTGAGGAGGGGGAGCCTTGGTGATTATCAGGGGAGCTGGGCCGCCTTGTTCTCTAGGTCCTTCAGCTGCCTTCGTGGCAGGAAGCGGGGCTGGCTCTACCCTCTGGTTTACAGGGGGTGGGGGGAGGGGGGAAGACTTTGGAAATCACAGGGAGGGATCCTCTCAAAGGCGGAGCTGATGGGGGACAGGCCCCTGGGCAGAGGGGGCAGCTGGCCCAGCCATTGTTAGCCTTTAGGAATTTGGGCAACTCACTTTCCCTCTCTGGGCTTCAGTTTCTCCAGGGGTGAAAGATAAAGGATCATTTATGTGCAATCAGCAGTCCAAATCAATCTACAAACTGATGCTGACCAGTGACAAAGTCCGGATGAAATGCTCCCCCCACCAAAAAAAAAAAAAAAGACTAGAAAAGGAAAAGTAAAGGCGAGGCAGGGGGAGGGGTGATGATGTGAGGAGCTCTTAAAGAAATTTTGAATTTATTGAACTTTTTGCTGAAATGATGTCCTTTCTACTTTTTGGTGCTAAATTGTCCTTTCTTTTAAGAAATGATGGTGGTCGTTGAGGACAGTTGTTTGTTGTGAATTTGACAAAGTTAAAAGTTGGCTACCCGATGTCCAAATGTTTTGGACATGTTCCTAATCTTGAGAACCCGGTGACACTCTGTCTCCCTCTGTCCTCTCTTCAGGCCTCAGGTTGCCTCTCCCGGGCAGACCAACGGGGAAAGCTCCCCCGAAGTGCTGGCCACTCGCTTCCAGGTAGGACGGTGCTTCCTGCTGGGAGCCCCACACCCTGAAGTGATGGGGGGCCCCCTTCCCTGCTCTTCCCGGCCCTGTCCTTCCAGGCCCCTCTCTCTGCAGGGCTCCAGGAGGACACACACCGACAGCCAGTCCTCCCTGCGGTCTTCCTGCTCCAGCCAGGCCTCCCTCAGCCCCCGGCCAGGCAGCCCCTTCTCCACCCTGCCCCCGGCCAGCCCCCAGGCCCCCGCGGGAGAGGTGGTGACCAGCCACAGGTGAGTGCAGCGGGCGGGCCCCCTGGCCACCAGGTCCAAGCCGGCCTCTCAAAGTCTCTGTAGCTGGGTTTAGGGGGCCCTAGGGTCACCTCTGTCTCCCGGGGCAGCCTGGTGGCGGGGCCCCCGGCACACACTGTTCATTTCCCCATTTCAGTTTCCAGAGCGTGGCGTACTCCCCGGAACCCACTACTGCTGACCACTTGTCCTACAGGGGCCGCCCCGGAAGCCGACAGGTGAGGATACCTGAGGGGAGGAGAGAGCCTCCTGTCCTGGCTGGTTGCTAGTGGTGCCCGTGGGGCTGCATGTGGCTGGTCCCACCTAGGCGGCCAGCACCACGGTCTCCTGGTAATAGGCACGCTCCTCTCTGGAGCCGGGAGGCCAGAGCTCCGGTGAGGGTCACACTCACTGCACCGGCCCTACCCGTCCAGGCCCAGGTGTCCTTCTACCTCTTACATTCAGACCCGCCACGGCCTCCCCCCTTCCTGCTGGCTTCCTCCCTTCTCAAGTGTTTCTCTTGGGCTGGGACCGAAATAGTTTAGCTGCTGTTGTTGGGATGATTCCCTTTGGCTGTATCTCTTGAACACATTCCTCCCCATTCCAAGCCCCATGCCCGCCCCCAGCTCCCATCACCCATTCCCCCTCTTCTTCCTCTGACTCAGCCCCCGAGAACCACCAGAGAAGCCCCAGCTGGCCTGTGGTTCCGACTCCAGTTGCACTTGGCTTACTCTCTGTCTGCCCCCCTCCCCTGCCCTTTTCCCCTGGACACCCTGCCAGGTCCCACTGTCCACTAGTGGCAGCCCAATACCGCCTTGGTGGTATGTCTCCTCTCTAAGGGCGGGGGTGGGGAGGTGAGGAGTGAGGCGGCCAAGAGTCCTGGACCACAGCTGCTGGAGGCAGAGTTAGTGGGGGCATGTCCAGCCGTTGGGGTGAAGGGGATGAGGCCCAGCTGCTGAAATCCTACCTCGGGTAGATTCTGCATTCCAGAAAGCAGAGCCTTTGGAGATGACTGGGGGAGGGTGCTAGAAACTGGGGGCTCTGGAGAAGGAAAGAACAGGGTCCTCTGGGGGATGCATAGTAGTGGCTCCCTGGTGACCCTCTGTTGGCCTGCCCAGTGACCCTCCAGGAGATGTGGGCATAGAGATGTATGTATTCAATGAGATCCCGTCTTTAAAGAATTAAAAATGCAGTGGCAGAAATAAGATAAACATGCAAAACAATTTTGGGAAAATTAAGCACTAAGCAGTATGATCTTAATTATAAAAGCAGGAGGCGGGCTTCCCTGGTGGCGCAGTGGTTGAGAGTCTGCCTGCCGATGCAGGGGACACGGGTTCGTGCCCCGGTCCGGGAAGATCCCACATGCCGCGGAGCGGCTGGGCCCGTGAGCCATGGCCGCTGAGCCTGCGTGTCCGGAGCCTGTGCTCCGCAACGGGAGAGGCCACAGCAGCAAGAGGCCCACGTACCGCAAAAAAAAAAAAAAAAAAAAAAAAAAAAAAAAAAAAAAAAGCAGGAGGCATTCTGGGAGGGGACAGCTGAGTGTGGGCTGGGGTGGCCTGAGAAAGCTTTGTCAGGAATTTTGCTGGATGTCAGAGGCAGGATGGGGTAGGTTTCGGATTAGAGAACGATGAGCTGGGGAGATGGGAACTCCACAGTACAAGCAAGACCTGGCGTGTTGGGGCCTGGGGGCCTTCTCCAGAGAGCTCCGGGCTGAGATCAGCTGGGAATGAGCTTGGTCCACCCTATCCTCCTTCCTCAAAACCGGGGCAAAGGGGAGAGGCGGGTGGGACAGGGAGTGGCTCTTAAACCAGCAGCAGCACCTTGGAAATTGTTAGAAATGCAAGTTCTCAGGCCCCAGCCTAGACTTACTGGATCGGACGCAGGGGTGAGGGGCGGGGCGAGGGCACCCATCCCTGTTCTGAGGAGCCCTCAGGGATCTGATGCACGCAGAGATTTGAGGGCCACCCATGTGGTGTGAAGGGGAGCCCTGAGCTGGGTGGCAGGGAGACCTGGGTTAGTCCCACCTCTACTGTGTCACTTTGGACAAGGCATCCTTCCACTCTCTGGGCCTCAGAGTCAGACCCGACGCTCTGAATTCCCTTCTTTCACCCTGAGGCCCCTGGTCATTCTTTCAGCAACTATTTGTGGAGCAGCTGCTTTGTGTCAGGCACCCTTCTAGGCTTTGGGGATGCATAGGTGGAAAAACAGAGAAATTCCTAACCCCGTGAAGCTTGCATTCTGTTCTACAAATGAGGCTGTGGTCAGACGGGGTGGGAGTCACCGGGTCCCACAGCTCCCTCTTGGGAGTCACGGTGCACTTGAGCACCTTAAAGGCTCTGAAAAGTCCTGCCTGTGAGGAAGAAAGATGTTTAATTTCCTGAACTTACTTAACTGCAGAATTTCTTCGGGGATCCCCCTGCCAATCGCTTATTAACATCCCCCCAACACATTTTGAGAGGGGTTGGCTGGAGACAGCTCTTGATGGACAGGTGAGCAGCTTTTCTAGATCTAGAGATGAAAGGTCGCTTCTGTGAAGGCAGGTGTCACCTACAGGTGACTGTGAGGGAGGTGGGGAGAGGAAAGGTGAAGCTACTCCAACTAAGGGCGTTGGGCTCCCCTCCACCGGGGTGAGGTGCTCTGGCAGGAGAAAGGTGGCAGAGGTGACTACAGATGAGGTGTGCCCCTACCCCAGGCTCTTGTGGCCATGGCCTTGCTGCTGGCTCCTGAGTGGGCTGAGGCTGCGCTGGGCCCAGGGCGAAGAACATCAACAGACCTTACAGAAACCGCAAGTTGCCCCCACTGGAGA
The DNA here is from genome assembly GCF_003031525.2 of Neophocaena asiaeorientalis asiaeorientalis. Taxonomy (NCBI): domain Eukaryota; kingdom Metazoa; phylum Chordata; class Mammalia; order Artiodactyla; family Phocoenidae; genus Neophocaena; species Neophocaena asiaeorientalis. The sequence goes on from NW_020173550.1 coordinate 2,798,506, forward strand.
GGCACACACTTGGGTGAGCAGATGTAAAGTGAAAACAACCCCTGTCCCTCTGGCCGGCATGAGGACCTGGCCTGAGAAGGGAGTCAGGGTGGATTTCAGCCCTCCCTCCTGGCTGGCCGGTGCCCCCGTGCAGGGCACACGCTGGCCTGTCTAGGACAGCGAGATGGGACATCATTCTTGAGTACCTGGTGCCAGTTGTCCTTCCTGAGTTGACCGCATGGAAGCAGCTGGGCACCCAGGAGCCTAGGCGTGGACTCCCAGCCCTGGCTCCCACTTCCCAGGTGGCTTGGATTGGCCACTTTGCTTTCTGACCCTTAATCCCCTTACCTGTAGAAGCCCAAGAACAGAAGAAGAATGCAGGCTAGTGCAAGAGGGCCAGTGGGGTGAGGGTCTAAGGGCTTTTTGTTTTTAATTAAAAAAAAAAATTTTTTTTTAAAACATTTTTTAGGGCTTCCCTGGTGGCGCAGTGGTTGAGAGTCCGCCTGCTGATGCAGGGGACACGGGTTCGTGCCCCGGTCCGGGAAGATCCCACATGCCGCGGAGCGGCTGGGCCCCTGAGCCATGGCCGCTGAGCCTGCACGTCCGGAGCCTGTGCTCCACAACCGGAGAGGCCACAACAGTAAAAACCCCACATTTTAAATTTATTTATGGCATGTGGGATCTTACTTCCCCAACCAGGGATCGAACCCTTGCCCTCTGCAGTGGAAGCACGGAGTCCCAACCACTGGACTGCCAGGGAAGTCCCTAGGGCTGTTTTTTTTAGCTCTGTGAAGTTTCTGTTTTCAGGTTAAGAAGTCATGCAGCTTTTCCACTTGACCCCATAATTCATCCCCAACTTTGAACTTTAAAATCGAGGGCATTTTCCTTTCCAGGAGACCATGCCCTCAGCCAGTGCACCTTGGCCGGCCTGGTCGTCTCTGAGGCTGTCCTTTCCATTGGGGTTGGCCACGGAGAGGGAGCAGAGTAGGGGAGGGTGCAGAGTGCAGGCCGGAAAACAGGGAGACTGAAGGCAAGATTTCCAGGTAGAGAACAGGTGTAGGAGCCCAAGAGGGACAGCACACATCGAGCAGGGGGCTCTGCTGTGGGGACCTGGCTCCCCAAGGCTCTGTGGGGCAGGACCAGACCTTCCAGGGCAGCCGGGAGAGGCTGGTAAGCCCAGACCCTGGCCATTTCAGAGGAAGGACCAGAGGGTGTAGGAGACAGGACTTTTGTGCGGCCTGAGCCCTGACTCCAAGAGGGGTCTTGGCCCTTTATGTTTCCCGTTCCTCATTGCAAAAGGGTCAGCTTACTTTCTCTCTCCTCATTCTGCCTGCCAGGCCCCAGTGTGCATCTTTGCAAACACATCGTGTGAGATGGCAGAGGAACAGCCATGGTGGCCCCTCGCGCTCATCTTCATCCTGCCCCTTGCCCAGTCCCCTTAGGGCAGCAGGCTCACCCTTCTAGAGCTGGGCGCTGGCCTCCCTCCCCTCGGGGACTCAGCAGGAGCCGTTGCGAGCGGCTGCTGACCCCCGGTTCTGCGAGCTGGTTGGGTGGGGCTACTGGTCAGCGAGGGCCGGGGGCCCCCTGGTGGTGGGCCTGGGGAACAGCTGGGTTCGGCTGCCCAGATGGGTGTGCTGGCCCCAGGCCCGGCCGCTGACTCCTCCTCCCCTGGTGCCGCTCCTTCCCGCAGGCCGGCCTGGGCCGTGCTGGCGACTCGGCTGTGCTGGTTCTGCCGCCGCCGCCTTCCCCAGGTCCCCGTTCCTCCAGCCCCAGGCTCAGGTACCAGTGAGTTCTGGAGGGTGGGGTGGGATCTTGGAGGGCCTGGGAGGGGCAGGAGACAGGCTTCCCAGAGAGCGATGGGGGGGTCCCCCCTCCCTAACCCCCGTCCACTTTCCTCTGGCCCCCAGAATCCCTTTTACCCCCCCGGGACACTCATGCTCATCCCAACCCCTGGGAACGGGGCCCTCACTCCTGGCTGCCTCCTTCCCATCCCTGCAGCGTGGCCTCGGAAGGGGAAAGCCACCTCCTGAGAGAGGACTCAGAAGTCTTCAAAATGCTGCAGGAAAATCGCGAGGCACGGGTGGCCCCCCGGCAGTCCAGCTCTTTTCGGCTCTTGCAGGAAGCCCTGGAGGCTGAGGAGAGAGGTGAGCCCCCGGGGGGCTCGGGTAGGAGAGGGATGTTCCCCCAGGACACGCTGGACCCCCGACTGGACATGTTATTAAATCAGTATTTGTTAAGTGCTCATCATGGGAGTGGGCTCTGACTCGTAGAAGCCACAGCCCCTGCACTACAGGAGCTTACGGTCTGGTAGGAGTTACTGGGGTGCAACCCAGAGGTGCTGGCTGGGATCAGGGGAAGTGCCAAGGGAACGATAAATGTGGGCGGTGTGTACTGGGTCTCCGAGGACGGCTTCATGGAGGAAGAAGAATCTGACTGGGCCCTTGAAGAAAGATCAGGACTTTCACAAATGGCCTTAAGACGGTGGCCGGGAGCAGTGTGGAATGTGGAGGCTGGAGCCGCAGGGCTCTGGGGTGGGACTGACAGGACACTGGGGCCTGGCTGCGTGGACGGTGGCCACGAAGGTTAAGTCCTGGCTGTGAGGCCTCGCGTGCCAGGCCTGAGGAGCGTCCCAACCCAGGAGGACCTGTTAAATAACGCCAGGGGGTGTGTGAGGTGCCGAAGTGAGCAACAGAGATACAGGCTTCTGCCAGCCGTCCGGTTGCTCATTCGAGACGTTTGCCGAGTTGTCTGATGGACCAGTCATGTGCTGTGTGGAGATCGAAGGCGGTCAGGACCCACGTCTGCCCCGCCAGGAACTCTGTTTATTGGGAAGACTGGCTGCCCAGCTGCCCAAGAAGTGGACCGTGCCTCAGGAGTTCGTGTGGGTGCATGGGGAGTAGGGGGTGAGGGGGGCACTGCCATGGTCCAGGGGAGAGATGAGGAGGGCCTGGCCTGGGCAGTGGTATCAGGGAGAGAAAGGATGGGACAGTCAGAAGTATTTGACTGGCACAATCACTGGTACCTCGGGGCTGGTTCCAACTCTGATGTTTCGGAGACAAGGTGAGAAGGTTTGGAGCAGAGCTTGTCCATCAGTACCCTGAGGCCTCGGCAGGCCCTGGGAGGGGGCGCGGGGAGAGGCAGAAGGGTGGGGGGAGGGCAGCGCAGACAGATGGTGACTTCGCCCCTGGAGTCACGGGGTCCTCGGCTACAGATGGGGACCACACCTGATAACATCCGTGCTTCATCTTAGTGCGGTTCCAAGGCTCAGGCACAATGATGCACGTGAAGGCCCCTTGGAAACTGTACAGAGGTGCTGTGGTGCTGTTATTATCTATTATTATCATCTCTTGGTATCATCATCACTGGGTCAGGAGAGAGGAAATGCCTGCTTGGCCTGACGTGTCAGACACCAAGCAGACACTGCTCAGGCTGCCTTAGCTTGCTCCCTGCCCTTGACCAACCTCAGCCAAGGATCTGGGGTGATCACTTCCTTCCCCCATGACCCCCTCTCATGCCCAGGCTTACTTTAGAGGTCCGCTTGTAAGTGCACCTTTGACAAGGGTCTCTTTGGAGCTGTGTTGGAGGAGGTGGAGCGGGCATCAAAAATACAGCCTGATGGCACTGCCGTGGGCGAGCTCTGATGTGTCTGTCTGTCCTCCCCACCCTCATCCCCCACCCCCCACAGGTGGCACACCCGCCTTCCTGCCCAGCTCGCTGAACCCCCAGTCCTCCCGGCCCACTTCCAGGGCCCTGGCCATCCCACCCAAGCTCCACACGTGTGAGAAGTGCAGCGCCAGCATCGCGTGAGTGCTGGCGGCCTGGGGGGCAGGGCACACCCCGCAGGGCGGGGGCCAGGGGCCAGGACGCTCTCAGGAGGGGCCTGCATGGCTCCACTAGCCAGGGACCCTGCGGGGAGCATTGCTACATTGGATCTGTGATGGGCTCAGGGGTCACTTCAGCCCTCTTAGGGTGCCTGCACTGGCTCTTCCCTGCTGTCTCTCCTCTTCCTCGGTTTCTTTCCCTGCCTCCCTGGAGGAGGAAGAAATGCTACTGCTTTCGATTTCTCTCCAACCATCTCAAAGCCTCTGCAGATCTGCCTCTGGATGAGGTGCCTCCTCCTGGAAACTCTTGCTGTTACTTCCTCCTCCCCCTCTTTGGAAGGGGATGCGTTTTCCAGAGGTAGGCCCATTTTTCTCATTACAAGGCGGCCACATTCTCTGGAAAATTGAACCCTGCCCCCCCCCCCCGATAAATTTCTTCCGTGCACAGTGGTGAGGGCCAGATGACTCATTTCAGGCAAATCCCTAGCCTCCGTGGGCCTCCGTGTGTCATGTGCGGAACGCGACACTGCCCAGCACTGCTGTGCCGGCCCAAGGAAGGGGTCCTATACGGTGTTTCTCAAAGATCAGCAGCTGGACCTCTGAGGGATTTCGGGCCCACACCCCCAGAGTTTCCTCTTCGGGAGGTCCCTAGCCCCAGAGCTTGCATTTCCGATTCATCGCCAGGTGATGTGATGCTGTGGGTCCTGGCACTGGGACCGCATTTTGAGAATCACCGCTCTATTAGCAATCCACAAGATTCAGGATGGTGCTTGTCTGCCTTTGTGTGTGGGAGGAATGACTTTTTAAAAATCGGGTTTCGGGGATGTGGGCTGGGGGTTTGTTGAACGGAGATTCCTGAGGGCAGGCCTGGGGAGTCAAGTGACTGAGATTTTGGGACCTCACCGGGTCCTGACTCTGGGCTGGAAACTAGGTTCCCTGAGAATGGGAATGGTGGCTTCGTGCTTGGTGTTCTCCCCTCTCTCCTCCCCCCTAGGCTAATGGCTCTCTCCTCCCTATCCGGGCTGCTACACCTGCGCTGACTGTGGGCTGAACCTGAAGATGCGAGGGCACTTCTGGGTGGGGGACGAGCTGTACTGCGAGAAGCACGCCCGCCAGCGCTACCCCGCACCGCGCACCATCAACTCCCAGGCCTGAGCGCCCGGCTGCGCTCTCAGACCGCCCTCCACTCTGTAGGCACCTCCGCACCCGGGCCGCGCCAATATCAAGTTGGCCTGGAAAGGCGATGGGGGCTGGTGAGGCCCCTTCCTCCTCGCTGAGTGAGGCCAGAGGCTAGGACCTGCCTGTGCTGTGGGTGAGGGCAGCCTCACCTTCCCAGGCCTCTGCTGGATACCCTTGCGTCCCCCTGCTGGACAGGCTCTGCGTCAAAGTGCGAAGTGGGTGCTGCCTTGGACACCTTTGTGTACCAGGGGTTCAGCAGGCTGGGACATGGAGAGAAGTATCTGGAAGGAGAGGGCTGGGCCAGAGGCTACAGGTATTCACTGTGTAAAGTTTTCAACATACGAGCTCTATAAATATATTCTGTACGTGGACAAAATAAAGTAGGTGCCCCTCTTTTCTCTCCTTCCCTGCCCCAGCCCCTGGGGATGAGCTTCTCCCTACCACTGGGTGGAGAGTCTTCCTACATACAATTTTTCTCCCCTCTTATTTCCGCCTCCCTCAAACCTCCACCCTACCAGATGCTTCAGCACGTGACACTCCCGACTGAAGACACCCACTCCTGCTAGTGGAGGGTCGTGCTCTTCCTGCACCCTCTTTTAAAGATGTGTGTTTTATTGGGATGATCCCTGGTAGAGGAATGAGTTTCTCACTGGGAGCCCGAGAGGGGAAGGGATGCTAGAGGGCCAGCAGCAAACAGGAAGCAGGCCCTGAGACTCCTGCCCAGGCCCATCTCCGTGAGACAGTATCTGCGCTGGTGCTCTGTGCTCCTTGCTTTACTTGGTATGGAGGCTGCTTGCCCTGCTGACGCACCCAGGGGAGCTCGGTGGGCCAGAGAGGGGGCAACATCTAAAGAACCTCCTGTGCTTGCCTGATTCTGTCTGCACCCGTTTGAGAAAGCTTATCCCAGGAGTAACCTTGGACAGGGCTGTGAGTTAGCTTTCCCTGGGAGGGACAACCCTGCAGCACCCCTACCCTGAGGACCAACACCCTCCAAGCCAGGGTTGGTCTGCCTGCCCCTTCCCTGGGAGCCCCAGCTGGCTTCGCTGGTGGTTGATTTGAAAGCTGCCGCTAGGCAGGGGGACAGTGGTCCTCTGCCAGATTTTTGGCTTGATTCACCCATCACTCCCAGTCCTAATTCCAGAGGACACTTCAGAAAGGTGCATGGGTGCTGCTGTGTGCTCTAGACCTACCTTATCGTCCACTCAGCCTGAGGGAAAAGATCAAAGCTGGGCTTCAGAGGGTGCTTTGTGCTATCTGGCTCTTTTGGGAAGGAATCTTGGCAGAGACTGTGTAGTATTGCCTTCCCAGGCACCTTGATGTAATTTACACCTTGCTATAATTGTCTCACCTTTTGCCTGGATGGCTGTCTTTATTTTCATAGGAAAGATCAAGGCTGTCTGCGGCTCAGGAGTTGTCAGGCCAGAGCTGTCTGGTCCCAAGTGGGATGGGCTCCTTGGCGCCACCTAGTGTCAGGTGTAGCCCTTGGCGGGGAGAATGCTCAGAAAAGGGGATTCACTCTGTAAATTCTCAGGTCCTGGCGCAGTGGGAGTACAGAGATAGAGCACTTTTCTGGCTTTGCTAAAGATAATAGTCAAGTGGCAGCGACTGAGATGGCATGAATGAAATAATGTTACATGGTAGTGAGTGTAAAGAACTCGTGCGGAACAGACAGGAGCGCCCTGAGAGTTCAGAGCAGGGGCCGTGGGTGTGAGAGGAAGAAAGGACACAGACAGATGGGAGGAGAGAAATGCAGAGTGAGGGGCTGAGTGCCAGTGGCATATCAGTTTAGGGCAGCGGCTGAAAGCGACACTGAGATAAGATTGGAAAGGAAGATGGGAGCCTTGAATGTTGCAAGATATGGTTTGAATTTCTCCTTGCGGCTCTGGGGACACTGAAAAATTTTCAGCAGGTAAGTGACAGGTTGGAAAAGTGTGTGTTAGAATCTTAATATGGTCATATCTTCGCCTGTAACAAACCATTTTGGGCTAGCAGTGCTCTAAGGAATGGAGAACCAAGGGGGAGTGGAGGCCTATGGGAAATGGGTAGGCCAGTGAGTTGTTGAATGCCTTTCGAAGAGTGGATGGGGGTTCAAGCTAAAATCCACCTCTCTGTGTCAGCCAGCTCTCCTCCCCAGGGCCAGAGGGTTTCAGCATCAGAGCTCTCTGCAGCCACACAACTAGCCCGAGCTTGGGGGTGAATTTCTTCGGAAGACAGAGTTATTAGTCCATCTCATTTGTCAGCAGAGAAGTTTGGGGGAGGCCTTTGGCCTCTGCCCAGCTGTGTACACCCACCCCCTTTGACCCAGACGTGCTGGGGTGGGGAGGGGGCACCGCCCAAACATGCGGCCGTTATTTGTCCAGTGCTGTGCCCTTTTTACTTTTTCTTCATTTTGGGGAATAACTTCAGAAATGATGACAGATTGAGCTAGAAGCGACCTGAGAGAGCGTCTGATACAGGCTTCTATTAGAGATGAGAAAACGACTTTCCCAAAGTGACACCAATAGATAATTCTAAAGTGCTTTAAACTCCAGTCCTCACCATTCTGAAGTAGGTACTGTTGTCATGCTTGTTGTGTAGATGAAGAAAGCAACGACAGGGAGGCTAAGTCGCTGTGTCTAAGAGCTCCTAGCAGTAAGGGGAGGGTGCAAAGGATGAGCCAGGAGCCTGACTCCTGGGTTTCTGGTTTGCCCTGGGGTGCGCTTGCCCTTCCCTTCCAGGCCATAAGGGAGGTCACCACAGCTTCTAGCCATCTCTAATCTGGCAGGAGCTGCCCTAGGCTCTTGGCTTTGCCCTTCCTCGCACAGGGCCTAGCTCAGCGCTGAGCTGGCAGGAAACATGCTTCCTGAAGCTGGGATTTCCCCATGGAGGCTGGGAGGCATCGAGCATCCCTGGCCTCAGCCTGAAGGATGACTCTGCTGGGCTACCATGTGTCTCAGGAACTCACGGTAGCTGCTCACCCCTCAGCTGGGCAGCGAGCGGGTGGCTGTGCTGCCCCTCCCATTCCTTGAAGCATCACTCAGAGGGAGATGATTCTCCTCTGGTAGAAGATGGGGTGAAGGAGAAACAGCCCTCCGGGCGGTGAAGGCCTGGCCCAGCTCCTGGCCTGGGCCTGCCACAGTCAGGGCAGCAGAAGGCAGATGGGAAGGCAACATGTTGGCCCTCAACTGCGAGGGATCCCAGCTGCATGGAGAGGGGAGAATGGCCTGGAGGGGAGTGTGCTCTGTGTGTGTGTGTGTGTGTGTGTGTGTGTGTGTGTTCTGTGTGTGGTTTGAGCCCACACAGAGCCTCGTGCTGAGACACTGCATTCCTGATGGCTGGGCTTCCTGCTCCAGATGCATTCCTGCCCCAGAGTCACCACGGAGACTGCTTGGAATCTGGCCCTACATTCTCCAAATTCAGGACAAGATCTGGCAAAGGGTCCCTCACTTTACCTCCCCATCCTCTGACTTTGGAGGGAGGAAGCCACCTGATGGCCAGCCCTCCTCCTCTCCTCCCCAGGGAGGCCTGGCGTGGGATCTTCACGGGCTGTTGGACTTGGGTAAAGCAGTTCCCCCAGGCCCAGGTTTCCCTCTCTGTACCTGGGAAAGAGGAAGG
>NW_020173550.1:2807091-2815839 GCF_003031525.2 Neophocaena asiaeorientalis asiaeorientalis
AACCCAGAGAACCCGCAGCTAGCAGGGAAGAGGTTGGCCTGAAAAATCAAGGTGTTAAGAGAGGCTCTCATTCTTCCCCGGGCTTAGCTGTAGGCCTGTTTCCCAGAAGTTAGAATGCTGTAGTTCGTGACTCTGATTGCTGACGGCTCCTGCGTAGGGTGCTGGCAGAAGGGAAGGAGGGAGTTGGAGGTGGGCAGACTGTCTTCTCCCTCCCAGTCAATAACCACTTCCAGCTCCGGCCCCTCCCCCAGAGGCTCAGGTGCAAGTTTGCACGTCCGCCAGCTCCCTTATCTCCCTCCAGGGAATTTAGGTCCTGCTGGGAGTTTTCCAGCCTGGTGGTCGCCTTCCTCAGGAGGCTGAGGTTTCCTTAGAGGCCACCATCCCATCTGGTCACCAGGCTGTCTCACCGTCAGTGTCTGCCTGGGCTGCCGGCCCCCTGTCAGGGTGGTTGGGGGGTGGAATCCCACGGACCCAAAGAGTTCGGGGGCGGGGACCGGAGAGCATTTACACTTCCAGCACCTCAGGCTTGCCCTTCTGTCCCCGCTGTTTCGCTTCCCCGGATCCTGAAGCCCCCTCCCCCCGCGCCAGCCCCCAGCTTTAGGGTACCCGGGTGAGGAAGAGATGTGGGACGAGGAGGGGGTTCAGATCTAGCCCAGAACCCAAGGCGCTCTGCAGTTGTTGGAAAGGATCTTCCTGTGTCGGGAGTCACTTCCCCCTTTGATCGCGCCAGGTTTCTGAGTGGCTGAGTGACTTGCCCCAAGGCACACAGCCGGGAGCGCGGGTACGCCGGTGTCCAGGTCCTCTCTCTTCCCTCCGCCTGCACGTGCGGCTCCATTTCCTTCCGCGCTCGCGTCCGGTCGCCGCCGCCCCTCATCCCCGCCCGGGTTCATTTCGGCGGCAGGAAGACAGACCCCGCTTGGAAACCGAGGGCGGGGTGACCCCGCGCCACGAACCAGACGGCGTCTCCGGGCAGGGCTCCCCGCTCCACGTCCGGGGTCGGCAGTGCGGGGCCGCCCGGGGCCCGAGCTGGGCGGCCGGGGTGAGTCGCCCACCCCGGGGCCGGCCGGGACCTTTGGCCTGGAGCCGACTCCCGTGCCCGGGCCCCTGTCTGCGCTCCCCGCCCCACCGGGCACAGCCCGCCCGACCTCGCTGCGCCCTCCTCGCCGCTTCCCTTAGGAAGGGCCGGGGGATCGCGCCTTGCCCGTTGGAGACCCTCTGGCTTCTGGCGTTAAACCGACCGCCACCTCCATCCCCTTTCCTCCGAGTCCACTTCCCTCTAATTCCCGGTCTGGATCCTCCTCTGACCGGCCCCTGCTCCAGCCCGCAGTTGCGAAAAGCTCTCTCCGCGGCGGCGGACCCCTTTCCAAAGGAGCCGCGCAGGGGTGGACTTCCTGGTCGACTTCCTTGCCCAGAGGGGCCTGGTTTGGCATCCCGTTCCAGCTCTCCCGCGTGGCGGGCAGGGAGACGAAGGCGGCCCTCCATCGTCTCCAGCCTCCGTTTCTGCATCCTTACAGTCGGGGCACCCAGATCGCAGGAGAGCCTGGCACAGGCCAGGAGAGCTGTGGGAGAGGACAGTGAATGGGCGATCACGCTGTTTCTCCTCCTGCCCGCCTGGTTCCCTTTCTTCCGTTTAAGTTTTTCCTTTTCAACTCTCCAAAACCTTCTGTTTCTCACTTAAAAGAACAAAAGTCCAAAATGGTTATAGCGATTGTTATTTTTACTACCCATCTCCCCCCAGGAATTCCAGGATGGACTTCCTTTTGCATCCTGATGCCAGTTTGGGCCCAGGCTTCCCTCTTTGCGCCCTTTCCCCTCTCCCTGAGGCTAGGGCACAGTCATACTTCCCCATGGGGAGCACTTGAAGAGGCTACCACTCCCCAGTTATGGCTCAGAGGTCTTAGGCCAAGCTCAGGGGCTGGGAGCACAGGGCTCCCTGGAAGAAAAAGTGCTCCCCCCTCCAAGGCAGATATCACTAACAATTACTTTTGTAAAGGGAACCCCATTCTAACATCTCCCAGCCAGGGTTGGAGAGAGATCTGGGCGGGGCTGTCGCCAACCAGTCTCCTCCTGTCCCCTCTGGCCCAGGACACTCCTCAGGGAATGTCTCCAGCTGCCAGGAATATCGGGGGTGTTGGGGCAGCCTGCCCAGCCTGATGACTGATTCTCCTTGCAGATGGGGCTGGCGAGGACCTGGCACGTGGTTGTGTAGTGCCTGGAGTCACCAGCACCTACAGACGGATCCCGGATGCCGCTCCGGGGTGGCCGGCAGACTCCTGCAAGGGGCATGGCCGGCTGAGAGCACCTGGGAGGCAGGTGCCGCTTCTCCAACTGGCCTCCCAGGACTCAGGAGTGGAGATGGTGGTTGGGGACAGGTCCCTAGCCACCTCACCGGGCCTTTCTCAAGACTCTCTGAACTCTGAGCCCATGCAGAACGCTGAGCCCCTGGCCCTGGGTGCCATGGAGCCTCCTGCCCGCCTAAGCCGGCTTCTAGCCAGCCGTAAGCTGGAGCAGGTGCTGGAGCGGTCCCGCCAGCTCCCGACTTCCTCTGCCAGCTTGTCACATTACCGCTCCCCAAAGCCGCCAAGCAACTCTGAGTATGAAATGCCCCTTTTTGGAGCAGGAGGACAGGAGGCCACCAAGGCAGAGAGTGTCCTAGAGGCAGGCCTGGAAGAAGCAGAGGTGGTGAGTGCCAACTCTCAGGCGTGGGATGGAGATGCCTCCGCCCCCCAACTTCTTCTCCCTTACGCCTCATGGATGTGTTGTGTGAGAATGTCTTGCCTCACCCTGCCCCCAGCTGTGTGGAGGTGGGCAGGTCCGGGGCCTGCCCGGCACTTTGCCTGGCTGGGCACTGGGAGGCCAGCTGGGTGTGCGTCCCTCCTCTCACTCATCCTGCCCCCATCTGCTGGCCCCTTAGGGTGCGAGTCTGGTTGAGTTCAGAATTCTCCCCTACCTCACTACGTCCCACAGGTGGGGGGCTTGGGGCCTGAAGCCTGGGCCTGCCTCCCAGGGCAGGGTCTTCGCTACCTGGAACACCTGTGCCTGGTGCTGGAGCAGATGGCGAGGCTGCAGCAGCTCTGCCTGCAGCTGCAGACTCAGAGGGCCCCTGGGGTGAGTGAGCTGTGGGCAGTCGGGCCAGCGGGCAGGCAGGTGAGTGGGGGATGCAGAGGATGGGGGGGACCCCTGGAACCAGGACTCCCTTCAGAACAGCCTCAGCCCTCTAGCCAGGCCCTGAAAGCCCATCTCTCCTGTGCACAGGATCGTAAAGAGGAGGAGCCGGCCCTGGCGCCTTCACCTCCACCCTCTCACGCCCCGGGCAGTGAGGTACACGGGCGGTGGGAGCGGCTCAGCCAGACAGAGGAGACAGGTGAGGCGCAGTTGTGTCTCTGTCTGTATCTTGCCTGCCCAGGTCCCCATAGGCAGACCCCCTGAGCTCTGGGCTTGATGAGTGCCTTCCTGTTCCTGGCCTTGGGTAACTGGATTCTCTTTCCGAAGGAGCAAGCACAGCTTCACCCCCAAAGGTAGGGGTGCCCAGCGCCAGCCCTTCCAGGCTGTCAGAGGCCCTGGCAGAGCCAGCTCACACCTTTCCATCCTCCCAGGGGCACAGGGTAGGTGAGGGATGTACGTGGGGGCAGGTGACAGGATGCGGTGGAGGTCGGGGGTGGTTGGGATGTGTGCTAGAAAACGAGAGGATTCCTGTTTGGAACAGGTGATCTGTCCTGGCTGTGCTGACAGCTATCTCTGGGAGCTTGGTCAGGGGTATGTTTGGGGGAGGGGCCCTGGGTGACCCTCTCACCCTCTGCTCAGCGGGATCTCTCCCACTGGAACAAGGTCAAGGTCCTGCTCAACCGGATCCGGTGGAGGAGCCCTCGACCTGCTGAAGCCGCTGCCCCTCCTGATGGCTCTGCCCCCAGGTGAGTCCTGTGGCCCAGTCCAGGGCAGAGGGAGGAGGCTGATGAGCTAGGATGCCAAGATTGCGCTGCCAGTTGTTATCTTCGTCCCTGCAAAATTTGAGACACGTAGTCTTGGAGAGGGTGCTGGAAGAAACAGAAAGTGGTTAAAGCACCCCGTTTATGGACGAGGAGGCTGAGGACTGGGCTGGGGACGGAAGTCATTTTCCCGAGGCCACACGGTGGCAGAGCCAGGACAAAAAGATGGGAAATCCTCATATAAGCCCAGCAAGCCCTCACCCCTCAAAGCTGAAACTTAGGTCACCTCCCTGGGTTTCCCCAGGAAAGCAAGGTAGGGCACACAGCATGCCACAGTGGATGCCGGGGGTTGGGGGGTAGGGGGTCTATACTGAGTAATTCTGGCGCCTTCAGGGTGGTCACGGGGGGATTATCCCTGTCAATATCCCCAGGCCTCCCACAATGCTTGGTCAACTCTGGGACCATCGTTACCTTTGTTTCTTCCTCCTAGCCTAGTGCCTCCTTTCTTTCTCCACAGGATTGCATCAAGGGACCTCCCTGAAAGGCCTCCAGGCCAAACCCTCCAGAAGACCTTTATGCCATCATTAGTGGTTAAGAAGCAACGAGCAAAAAACCTTACTGTATGCTGAGACTTCCTGGTGCAGGGATGTAACCCCAGCTGGGGGGAGTGCAGTGAAGTCTTCTTCCTCGCCCTCTGCCCTGTTGCTGCTTCTGGGCACTGCCAGGAAAAGCTGTTGACCCTCAGTTTTCTCTCTGAGGCAAGGGCTGAGTCTTTCTCCTCTGAGCAGCCAAGGAACCCTGGGTCCCCGAGAGGCCCCAAGGTGCAGCAGCTCTCGGGCTCCTCCCTGGTTGCCAGAAATCCCTGGGCTTAGGCAATGTGAACTTACTGATTCATCTGGTGTCCATGGAGTGTGTTTGGCTTGGTGATCTGTTGGGGCCCAGAGTGTCGCTGGGGACTATCAGTGTTGTGAACTGGCTGGATCCAACCATCTCTCTGGAATCATGCACTCAAAGCGTCAGTCTTCAGGGTGAGGTAACTGCAGACGATGGACTTGACCTTCACTCCTGAGCGGACAGTTACTGATCTGGCGTCCTCCCTTCCTCCTCATACTTGCACGGGCAGCCCCAGGACAGAGAAGGGTGCTCTCTTGGCTGCCTCTGCATTGAATCTTGCCTGAAGACTGCACCAGGGATGGGAGTCAAGGACAACATGGGGAACCGCAGAGTAATCTTCAAGGTCTATTCTCAGCTGCTTTACTCCTTACTAGCCTTTCCACGTCACAGCTGAAACCAGAGGCCCATACTAGCTTTTAGACCTTGACAAAAATCCCTTAACTTTTCTGAGCCATAGCTTCCCACTTAATCTCCCAAATGGTATAATGATGCCTGTCCTACCTACCTCACAAGCTTGTTTTGAGGGTAAAGTGAGATTAAACTGTCTCAAAGTGCTTGGTGAATGTTAAATGAATAGGAAAGGGTGTTGGAGGGAGGCTAGACTGGAGGGTGATGGGAAGGTCAGAGGGTAAGGGGGAACTGGGATTGCTAATGGGGACTAAAATGGCCAGTGATTAGCGGCAAGGCTTTGAGCAAGTCATTTCATTGAAGTCTCTCAGGTTTCATAGCTGAGAATTAGGACACTAATTCCTGACCTCCTTATCCCCCAAGGGTTGATGTGAGGACTAAAGGAAATGATTGTGAGAACTCTTTGTAAATGTATACCTAAATATTGTGGAGGTTTATCTTACTATATAGCCTATTAGGTTCCTAGCTCTTTGTTAATTGAGAAAGGGGGAAAGTTTAGTCTCCTGCAGGTACGCAGGAGGTGTGTGGGGAGGGGTGTGCCGCCAACGGAAGGGTAGGGCTAGGGATGGTTGAATCAGACACAGGGATGTCTTCTGGAAATGGCCACTGATCATGCATCCTCCTCCTCCAGTCAGGAGGAGGTCAGATGGTTCTCCTCCTCTTCCTCCAGTCAGCTGGTTCTCTTGCTGCTGCAGTCTTGGGATCTGCCAGAATGAGGCATAGGTAGGTGCTCCCTTAGGTTTGGGGCTCCAGCTCCAGCAGTCTTGGGACCAGGAACCAATTCTCCGAAGCCTGCTTTTCTAATGGGACACGTAAGAGAGGACACCACCGAGGCGCGGCTTCCTAACGCGCATCCGATCGGGGAAAGCGCACTTCCGCTCCACAGTTGGAGCGGGATGGCAGGCCGGGGTGGGGGAAGGGACAGGTCAGTGGAGAGGAGGGAGGGACCATATCCGGGAGAGAGGCAGCTTCCGACCAGTGGTCGCGCTTCCGGAGAGGCGCTTCCGGTGGCGGCAGCAGCAGCGGCTGTGGTGGTTCCGGGTGTCTTTGTCCCCCCGGTGTCGCGGCCCTGGCCCGCAGGTGGGTTGCGGGGCCTTCCGCCGCCCCTCTGCCTCTTCGCCCCTCCCCTGGCCGAGGGGCTGCGAGGGCCGGGCCTCGAAGATGAACCGGGCGCGGAACGGGCCGAGCCCCCCTTCGGCCTGCAAGTTCCGTCTCCCTGGCAACGGTCTCGGCCCTGGGGGCGGGCGGGAGGAGGAGAAGCCGCGCGCCTTCGTCCTCCCACGGTGGCCTGGCCGCGGCCCGCCCCGGGAGACTCGGCGCCGGCGGCTGATGAGGCGGGAGCCGAGGGCCGGGGAGCGCGGGAGCAAGAGGGCGGGCGCGCAGCCGGATTCGCGTTCGGCCGGGCCACGGAGCTGTCTTCCCACCCGCCCGTCCGGGGAACAACGGGCCGGGCTTCCGGGGAGAGGGCCCACACCATCTCCTCTCCGGCAGCAGTCTCCTCCATTTTTCCGGGCCTTGCGTGGAACTCTTTGGCGGATGCATTGAATGAATGAATGTCATCGGGGCTCTTTCCAACCCTCCACTCTCCCCAGCTATCTGAGGGTGGCGTGGCATAGTGAGAGGAGCTCTAAGTTGTCGGGAGATCTGGGTGTGAGTCCTAGTTTTGTACCTACCTGGTTATGTGGCCTCGGGCAAGTCTCAGTCCCTCCGAGCTTCAGTTTCCTTTTCGTTGAAAGAGCATAACAGTATCACCCACCACTAGATTATTGTGAGGGCTGACTGGAACATTGTAATTTCTCCATTTCCTGCTCCTTTTCATATTCTCACCATCCGTCTCCTCCTTTCCTTCTCAGTATCCATCTCTCCATTTTCCTTAAGATCCTTAGTTCCTTTTTTGGGGTAGATGGAAAATTTCCCTATGGGCTGTTAATTTATTTCTTTTCTGATTGAAGGTTTTTCCCCAAGACCCTGAAAGAGGACAGCATTCCCAATGTCCCAGTTTAAGCGCCAGCGGATCAACCCACTACCAGGGGGGCGCAACTTCTCAGGTGAACACCTTTATCTCTACCTGGCCTAGTACTGGGAAGTGTGTGTTTTGGAGTTACTCTTTCAAAATGTGGCTTTTGGGGTTTCCCTGGTGGAGTGCAATTTGCTGCTGACTATTCTTAGGAAAAAGCATGACCACAGTAGTTGTCGGCGAAACCCTGTGTGGGACATGCTTGGATCCACTTTGCTCTTTGGGTTTACCGTTTCCTGTAGCTGAACTTGTGCTTAAGATGGTAGGTGCAGTTTCTGGATTGCTTCTGTGTTCCAATAGGCGCAGCTTCAACATCTCTTTTGGGTCCTCCTCCTGGTTTGCTCACTCCTCCTGTGGCCACAGACCTGTCCCAAAATGCCAGGCACCTTCAGGTAGGTTGGGCATCCTATCTAGTGAGTTTCGGCCCTCGGGACTACCCCAGCATGCATGGTTGCCCGATGCTTTCATTCTTACATCACAGTGTTCATCCTTCCTGACACTCCTGTCCTTGGCCAGTCCAGAGGCGACTAGACATCTGTGACTGGGGAGTCCTAGGTTCTGGCTCTAGGGAGATCTCTAGGGTGCTTCTTGGAATTAAAGAACTGGAAATCTTAGAAGAAGCTTATGACCCAAGAATCAATATGACTCCCCCCAGTAGATTGATTGTGTCCACTGTACACATGCTTCCTTCTGTATGTATGCTTCCTTCCATGGGAATCCGTGCAGTACTCTGATTGAGCTGAGGGTGGGGCGGGGTGGATGAAGATGAGATGCTAATGGCAGAGCATGGACAAATGCTCCCTATTACCTTCAAACTGCACTCTTCTCTTACAGGGTGGAGAGAAGCAGCGGGTCTTCACTGGCATTGTTACCAGTTTGCATGACTACTTTGGGGTGGTGGATGAAGAGGTCTTTTTTCAGCTAAGGTAGGCTTGAGGCTGATCCCCTTCTGGAAATGCTTATTGGATTCAGTTCTGTCACCATGCTGGTGGGTCCCCTATAATGCCATTGCTTTGCTGTTGTTATGCAAGGTGTGAGAAATCTTGATGGCAAGGGCCTCATAGGGACAGTCAGGGTGGCTTGGCCAGGGTTTCTCTCCTGACTGGGTCTCCTGGCTTGTGTGCTGGCAGTGTGGTGAAGGGCCGGCTGCCCCAGCTGGGTGAGAAGGTGCTGGTGAAGGCTGCATACAACCCAGGCCAGGCAGTGCCCTGGAATGCTGTCAAGGTGCAAACGCTCTCCAACCAGGTATTCATCTCTCCTTGGCATGTTTATTGGAAAGGCGTGGGAGGGAACCTTACTTTGGTCAAGGGGTTGGGGCTGCATCTTTCCAAGGTAGTGAGCAGGTCGGCTATGGGATGCCCTGAATTTCCTGGTTGCTGTCTTGCAGCCCCTACTGAAGTCCCCAGCACCTCCCCTTCTACATGTGGCAGCCCTGGGCCAGAAGCAAGGGATTCTGGGAGCTCAGCCCCAGCTGATCTTCCAGCCTCACCGGATTCCCCCACT
>NW_020173550.1:2815849-2860120 GCF_003031525.2 Neophocaena asiaeorientalis asiaeorientalis
TCAGAAGCGTGAGTACCAGTGGCATGGATATTGGGCGTGTGGCTTTATGGGGTACTTGGGATGAATGGACTTGTAACTGTTAGGTTGCTGCTCTCAGAATAGACGTGGATATTTCACGCGCTGGAAGAAAGGTACAGGATTGTTGGGCAAATATTTAGGGGGTTTTGAGTCACCAGCCATTTCCTTTCTGCAGCTCTGAGTCTCTTCCAAACATCCCATACGCTTCATCTGAGCCACCTGAACAGATTTCCTGCTCGGGGCCCTCATGGACGATTGGATCCAGGCCGAAGGTAAGAGGATGATCAAGGAAGAAAGGAAAGGTGTTTTATTTTATTCGCCTCTAAGAGAATGTCCCTTTTTTTTTTTTTTTTTCACCTGTTGACACTAACATTCTCTTTCAACAGCTAGATCCTAGTCCCTTTACCCTGAAATAGGCTGATACATTGAGATGTATATACAAATATCGGAACTTCATAAGCTGGTTCAGCAAGTAGGGATTTGGTGTAATTCATTTTTCAAAGTACCATATTGAATTTTTTAATGTATAATTTTCCTTTTTATTTCTTGTGCATAAGGTTGAGACACCAAGAATCAAAACTCTCAAGAAAATAGTAATTGTCCAAAAAAAGTAACTCTGCAGTGTATTTTTTAAATTGAAGCATAATCTACAATATTATACCAGTAGATTGGCTATTTTTATATATTACGAGGTGATCACCGCAATAGGTAGTACCATCTGTCACCATACAAAGCTATTACTATATTATTGAGTGTATCCTCTGTGCTGTATGTTACATCCCCATGACTTGTTTTGTAACTGGAAGTTTGTACGTCTTAATACCTCTTCACCTATTTTGCCCATTCCCCCAACTTCCTCCCCTCTAGTGACCACCGGTATGTTCTCTATACCTGTGAGTCTGTTTCTGGTTTTTTTATGTTTGTGCATTTGTTTTGTCTTTTAGTTTCCTCCAGTGCGTAATTTGATTCTTAGTTTAAAATGTGTTTCTTTAAATACACTGTACAGTTCAGTGGTGTGGCAGACTGTGTGTGTTGCACTCTGCCCAGAAATCCAGGTCTGTGCCGTGGATATGCAGACACGGCCTTTTGTGGAGCAGGCGTGGTGGATTTGGGCCTTTGGGGCATCCCAGGCCGTCCTGTATCATCTGAGCGTTGGGGGCTGCCAGGAGGAGCATACTTCCTGTTCTCTCTGGCTCCCGTGTTCCTTATCCTGCCTTACTCTCTCCCTAAAAGCTTTTGTTTATATCCCTAGGGCTTACGCTCTAGACTAGTTTGCTTTTTAGACTTGTTCTAGTTCTGTCCGTCTTCATTTTAAATTTTATTATGAAAAATTTCAAGTATAAGCATAGTAAGTAAAAAAGGATGATGAACCTTCACATACCCGTCACCCAGCTTAAACGAGTATCAGTGTCTGCCATTCTTTTTCATCTGCTCCCTGCCTCGTACTTGATTTTTTTTTAAGGTAGAATTTATTTAGGTTGATGTGCACAAATCTTAGATGGACAGTTTTGACGAACGGAAAATCCTGTGTAACTCTCACCCCTATTACGATATAGGACATTTCCATCACGCTAGAAGGTGTTCTCATGTTCTGGTTCTCTTCTGAAATAAGAACTGTTCCGAGAAGGAAACAGCCCCCTATCCCAGAGGCCAGTAGATTATTACATGGTAAGGGCTGAGAATGCAGTCCACTGAGAACATGTAAAAGGAGCACGGAGTTCCTCAGAGAAAAAGTTTAGGCAAAGTGATTTAGCTAGTCTCTGTGCTGAAGCCACTGTTTGTTCCCTCGGGATAGGTCACGTGAACACTAAGGAGGCGGGAAGGCTTTGATTGTGTAGGATTGTTTTCCACTGTGTCTCTGCTTGAAACACTCTTTCATTCTCAAGTTACTGGTATACATCTTGCATACACCCATCTTCTTGGTCTTCCAAATTTACAAGGACTTTCCACCTCTCACATTCCATGAGTTTATTAAAGGCTTCATTCAGAATCACAGCAGGTGCCCTCAGGGATAACGTAGCCTGGGTGGAAATCAGTGGCTGCTATTGACTTCCTGCTTTAGGTTCACATTCAGCCTTTCTATACAGCCAGTTGCATTTGATTGTCCTGGACATGCCAAGCCCCGTGCAAGACCTATGTTCTGTTACTTTGGCCGTAATGCTTCAGTGTCATGGCTTCTCGAGAAAGGAGACGTGACCATTGGGAGGGAGATATTACCATCAGTCAGGAGAGAGAATCTGCAGACTCATTCTGCAAAGGGGGCAGTAGGAATGAGGTCACCCTGAGGGGGAACAACAATTTATAATGGAGTCGCCCATGTTAGCGTTTGACTGGAAACCAGGTTTTATTTTGAACTTCAGGTTTTGGGAGGCAGGAAACAGTGTCTCCTTTGGATTGCTAATGCTGAACTACTGCGGTTTTTGGACAGGGCTATCCAGCTGGATATACCATCTCAGTATCCGGCTGAGGTTACGGAGATGGCTTCCACTGGTCATGCCTTATGACCTGTTCCTGGCAATTCACAATAAGGGGCGAAAACTGCTCGCTGAGTTTACAGGATTCAGTGGAACGTCCACTTTAACTTGAGGTTGACAGCATTTACTGAAGAGTTCACTTCAGTCATGGGTGAGCCGAAGAGAGTTGTCAAAATGACTGGAACAGTTCTTCTGTTAGAGACACAGGAGCGCTGACATCCCACAAGGGCAAGATTAGAAGGCAGCTTCTGGAGGGAGATGCTATGAGCAAGGACATTACCCAGGCAGAAATATGAGAAAAGAAAAACTTTGTGTTAAATATAATCAAGTTTGTTACTCGGGGGTGTAATGACTAGGGAAACAACCCAGGCAGGCCTAAAGGGAAAGAGTAGACACCTTCTGGTAAATATAATCAACTTGGCATTACCTCAGCACGAAGAATTGACAATTGATTTTATTTCCCTTGTGAGACATGGGGGTTTTTTCCCCTTATCAGTCTGGCGTTTTATGATGGTCTAAAGGTTTTTTCTCTTCTATTATTTTTTTTATTGCCCCTGTAACATAGTGATAATATAATAAGTGATTTATTACAAAAATGTATAAAGTAGTGCATGCTATTATATAAAGTTAAAAATACTATAAAAATATATCATTCCCTCTTTCCCTTTAAAGGTAACCATTTAAAAACTTTTAAAGTATAGTTAATTTACAATATTGTATTAGTTCCAGGTGTACAACATAGCAGTTGTACTCCATTTAAAGTTATAAAATGTTGGCTGTGTTCCCTGTGCTGTGCGTTACCCCTTTGTATCTTACTTATTTTGTACATAGTAGTTTGTACCTCTTGATCTCTTACCCTTATCTTCCCCCCATCCCCAAGGTAACCATTCTTAAAGACTTGTAGAAAATAATTTTGAAAAGCAAATTTACTTTCTGCTACTTTTCCCCCCATGTTCTTTTCTAGTCTTTGTCTATATATATGCATACTTTTTATAATTTAAATCTGAGTTCAGATTTTTTTATACGTTCTTATCGAACATCTGTTCTGTCTTGCGCTGTAACCCTCATAATTGTTTTAATGGCTGTATGATTACTGTACTTATTTACTATGAAAATTCAGGATTGCTAGATACACACATGGCTTTTTTTTTTATAAATTTATTTATTTGATTTTTGGCTGTGTTGGGTCTTCGTTGCTGCGTGCGAGCTTTCTCTAGTTGTGGCGAGCGGGGGCTACTCCTCATTGCGGTGCGCGGACTTCTCATTGTGGTGGCTTCTCGTGTTGCAGAGCATGGGCTCTAGGCACAGGGGCTTCAGTAGTTGTGGCACGCGGGCTCTAGAGCGCAGGCTCAGTAGTTGTGGCAGACGGGCTTAGTTGCTCCGTGGCATGTGGGATCTTCCTGGACCAGGGCTCGAAGCCGTGTCCCCTGCATTGGCAGGAGGATTCTCAACCACGGCGCCACCAGGGAAGTGCCACACGTGGTTTTCTTACTCAGCTTGAATTTCTTCTACTATATATAACCTTTTTTCTTCTTCTGAATTAACTTCCTTAGGATAAATTTTTAAGAGTGAAATTACTGGATCAAAGGGTTTCAGTATTTTTATGACTCTAATGTGTAGTGTTAAGGGTTTTTACCAGAACTGTCTTTTTTTTTTTTTTTTTTTTTTGCGGTACGCGGGCCTTTCACTGTTGTGGCCTCTCCCATTGCGGAGCACAGGCTCAGCGGCCGTGGCGCACGGGCCCAGCCGTTCCCTGGCATGTGGGATCCTCCCAGACCGGGGCACAAACCCGTCCGTCCCCGTCCCCAGTCCCCTGCATCGGCAGGCGGACTCTCAGCCACTGTGCCACCACGGAAGCCCCAGAACTGTCTCTTTTAATGAAACTTGACAGAACCCGTAGCATGGTGCCATATGTATATATATCTTAGTAAAAAAAAAAATCAGTTAAATTCTCCTCATTTCAAAAAATTATATCAAATATAAGAAAATTATTCATCACCTTTATCTGTCAGAGGTATCCACCATTAATATTTCTTTTTAAAGCTTTTTTGGGCACATTTGAGGCACTATTGTATATATAGTGTTCCATATAATTCTTTTTGTTTAACGTGAATGGTTTTCTGTGTTATTAAAAGCATTTAAATATCTTAATGTCTTCTGTAACACTCTTATATGACTGTTAGCATGGCTTCTTTATTTTTAAAGTTGGGGATTCAGATGGTTTCCAGTTCTTTTTAGGCCAGTATGTACTGAATCTATATGTAACAGTGTGGTCTCTTCCTTCTGGTAATGGATCAACCTCCAGCGATGACTATGACTCCAAGAAACGCAAACAGCGGGCTGGTGGAGAGCCTTGGGGTGCTAAGAAACCAAGGCATGACCTGCCTCCTTACCGAGTCCATCTCACTCCCTACACTGTGGACAGGTGAGTGGTGAGGCTGGGGTGGGGGCTGAGACTTGTAGCTGGTAACAGTTTCTTGTGTAAGTGAGATATAGTCTGGGAGTAAGAGTGAGTGTGTGTGTGTGTGTGTGTGTGCGCGCGTGCGCTCATGACCTTTTTGTTTCACTTTTGTTTTTTAATGTGACAGATTTTTTACTTCAAAATCTCAAGTTCTGACCAGCATAGCACCACTGACATGGGTGTCCTTGATAGAACTTTATGATTTGATCACCAGAAATTGTTATGCCAGGCTATAATTAAGGCTTATCAATCAAAATCCAGGTGCCCAATACCAGTTGTAAGTCAGGTAGAAACTGTGGGTCATAGGAACCGTGGGACTGGTTTCCCAGGGAAGCTCTGAATTATTTTTTAAGTGCTACAGCATGTATGAGGACACTGGCCCACAAGCTTACTCCGCACACGTAGAAACTCACTGACTGAGAGGTGGATGAGCAATTCCAGATTCCGTCTAGCAGGGGAGATGCAGGGCTCCAGCTGCTGTATTAGAGATAAGGCCCCAGAGCCAAGTCCACCTAAGTCCGAGCTGAGGTGAGGGCAGCCTCCTGGCACCACCTCCTCAAGATGGCAGGGAAGAGGGCTGCCACTGCTCTTCCCCTGTCACCGCTTCCTCTCTCCAGGCCCAGGCAGGGCTTGTTTTTCTCCATGCTGACCCACCTGCCTCCCAAGGTTAATCTGATGAGATACTGGTCCCCACGTCATCACCACTGGAGGGGTGAATATAGAGCCTCCTCATGTGGTCAGAACATGACTGCTAACAGTTAGCCACACACACACACAGCTGTGGTTTTTTTCCTAAAACACAGCTGGAAACCTATTGTACATACCGTTCAGTACTTTGCTTTTTCACTTGTCTTGGAGTTTATTCTACGTTAAAGTTGATGAGACTGATCTCATTCTTCTTAGCTGGAAACCTATTGTACGTACCGTTCAGTACTTTGCTTTTTCACTTGTCTTGGAGTTTATTCTACGTTGAAGTTGATGAGACTGATCTCATTCTTTGTAGCTGGAAACCTATTGTACGTACCGTTCAGTACTTTGCTTTTTCACTTGTCTTGGAGTTTATTCTACGTTAAAGTTGATGAGACTTATCTCATTCTTCGTAGCAACTGCACAGCATTCTACTAAATGAATGGACCAGAATTTATTTAACCAGTTCTCCATTTTTAGTCTTCAATTATCCTAAACATTGTTGTAATAATAAACATCCTTCTCTAGACATCTGCGTGGACAGGTGCAAGCATTTTGTTGTGCTCAATTCCTAGAAATGGAGTAGCTGGCTCACAGGTCTGTCAGCCTTGACAGGTATCGCCAGGCCGCTCACAGAGGCGGTATCGGTTTACGTTCTCACACGAGGTGTGAGGTTCTTGCACCCCCAGCCTTTGCCAACACTGTGTTATCCAGCTTTGTGATCTTTGTCAGTCTGATAGGTGAAAAGTGATACCCTGATTTGAATTTAATTATGAGTGAGATTGAGCATGTTTTCATGAGCTCGTAAGTCTCATTTCTTTTTCTAAGTTATCTGTTGCTGTGTCCGTTTTTCCAGTTTTCTCTTAGACTTGTGAACTTTGTTAGTGACTTGTGGGTTCCTTTTATATTAAGACAGTGACCCTTTCTCTGTCACATATTGCAGATGTCTTTTTTTGTTTTCCTTCCCCAGGTTGACTTTATTTTGCCACTAGAGGTTGTGACATTTTAGTGGTCAAGTCTGATCCATTTTTATTTTTTCAGAAGTGTCTTAGAAAGCTCTTCTTTTCTCAGATTATAAAATAATCTGCTCCCTTTTTCTTTCAAGTCTTTTATGGTTCCATTTTAAAAAATAATTTAGTCTTGGCTCCATCTGGACTCCCTTGCTTTCTTCCCATAGCTCCACCTGTGACTTCTTAGAACTCCAGCGCCGCTACCGCACCCTGCTGGTTCCCGCAGATTTTCTGGCTGTGCACCTGAGCTGGCTGTCGGCCTTCCCTCTGAGCCAGCCCTTTTCCCTCCATCATCCAAGCCGCATCCAGGCATCTTCTGAGAAGGAGCCAGCTCCAGACGCTGGTGCTGAGCCCACGTCCACAGACAGTGACCCTGCTTACAGTTCCAAGGTGAGTTGGCTGGGGTCCTGCCTCTTTATCCCGTTGTTGGAGGCTGAGAAAGCTCTCGGGTGTCTCCTTTATGCTGTCCCTACCAGGTACTGCTGCTCTCTTCCCCGGGGTTGGAGGAGTTGTATCGTTGTTGCATGCTCTTCGTGGATGACATGACCGAGCCAAGGGAGACGCCAGAACATCCTCTGAAGCAAATTAAAGTAAGAGCTGGAGCCCAGGAGGCAAGACTCACTCATTGACGGTGTTCAGTTCCTGTCAGCTCTGCTCCTGCTCAGGAACTCATAGAAACGGGGTTTCGGGGCTGAGATACCAGTCGTTTTACCAGGAGGACAGCATGGCTGAGAGATGTTCTTTCTTATCAGAATTATGTGGGGTTCACATTCATGGGTAGAGATACCCCTCCCGCCCCCAGTGTGGCGGACCCTTTGTTCCCCACTGGTGGCAGGTTGCCTCCCTGTGGGAGACCCACATGATTGGTTTTTCATTTCTTACCCCTGGTCTCTTTTTGCAGTTTTTGCTGGGCCAGAAAGAAGAGGAGGTAGTGTTGGTGGGGGGCGAGTGGTCTCCTTCTCTGGATGGCCTCGACCCCAAGGGCGACCCGCAGGTGCTCGTCCGCACTGCCATCCGCTGTGCGCAAGCCCAGACCGGCATCGACTTGAGTGCCTGCACCAAGTGGTGAGTGGCTGCCCGAGCTGTTGTCTGTGGCTGCCCAGTGAGTGGCGAGACCCGGCAGGGAGCCAGGCTTCTGCTGGGCCTTTCTGACCTGTTAGTTCCCGTCTGTTCCCTAGTCCCTGCTCATCACCCGCTCCCCTCCAGCCCTCGCAGTGGTCGTGAGCGCGGTGAGGGGTGTGTAAGTGTGTCGAAGGCCAGCTGACCCTCCAAGGCTGGTCAGATGTGGCCCCAAAGCCACATTCCGTGCTCCTTCTTGTTGCCATGGCACCTCGGATAGTAACTGTCCGCTTACTTGTCTCTCCCCACTGACTAACCATTTCTTGAGGACTTGGTCTATATCTTTTATTTCTGCACTGTCAGAATTTGGCACACAGTATGTGCTCATTAAGTGCTGATCGGAAACTGAAGCCCTCACGAACGTCATGGGTCAGTTCTGCATCTTTCCTTCTGCTGTGAGCAGGTGGCGCTTTGCTGAGTTCCAGTACCTGCAGCTGGGACCCCCGAGGCGGCTCCAGACCGTGGTGGTGTACCTGCCGGACATCTGGACCATCATGCCTACTTTGGAAGAGTGGGAGGCCCTGTGCCAGCAGAAAGCTGCAGAGGCAGCTCCCCCGCCCCAGGAGGTGGCAGTGGTGAGGCTGAGCCTTACGAACACGTGGGGAAAGTAGGGGCCCTGGGCCCTAACCCCTGGACCCAGGTGGTCATAGCTCTTGACTTTTCGTCACAGGAAACAGAGCCTACAGAACAGGCAGCTGATGCATCAGAGCAGGCAGCAGACACCTCTAAACAGAATACAGAGAATCCGGAGGTCACTGCACAGCAGGAAATGGACACCGATCTCCCAGAGGCCCCTCCACCCCCTCTAGAACCCGCTGTCATGGCACGCCCCAGCTGTGTAAACCTGTCCATCCATAGTATCGTGGAGGACCGGAGGCCAAAAGAAAGGATCTCTTTTGAGGTAGGTGTAGGAGTCTGGGGCCTGTGGGGCAGGGCGTATAGGATGGTGGGGTTTGGAACACCCCGTGTTTTGATGCTCGTGACCCGTGCCTCTTCCACCAGGTGATGGTGTTGGCTGAGCTGTTTCTGGAGATGCTGCAGAGGGATTTTGGCTATAGGATTTATAAGATGCTGCTGAGCCTTCCCGAAAAGGTCGTGGCCGCACCTGAACCTGAGAAGGAGGAGGCGGCCAAGGAGGAAGAAGCGGTCAAGGAGGAGGCCAAGGAGTCCAAGGATGAGGTACAGAGTGAGGGCACAGCTGCCGAGTCAGATGCCCCGCCGGTGAGTACCTCTGCCCCTGTGCACGGGCACTGGGGCTGCACATGGTAATGCTGAACACAACTGGGGCTGCGTGGCACCAGCGCTGCTCCGAGTGCTTTAGGGCTCTCCTCTCATCACCCCTCGCTCACTGCGCACACGCGCTCGGTGACCCTGGTGTGACTCGGGTGCGGGGCGCCTGACTCTCCCACGTGGCCACACAGCCCGGAGGTGGTTGGTGTACCTGGGAGAAGGGAGGTGGGCCTGGAGCAGTGAAGGGAAGCGTGGCTGACGCGGCAGCATGGAATTCTCCATTAATAGGAATGCTTTGATGGGTACAGGTGTTTCGATTACCTGACGGTTAACTAGAACGCTGCATTTTCTTAAACGTTTCTAAAGCACATGGGTCTTCTTCTTGCCTAAATACTGTCAAGTAAACAAATTTCTCACGGGACTGAGATTGACTCTT
The DNA here is from genome assembly GCF_003031525.2 of Neophocaena asiaeorientalis asiaeorientalis. NCBI lineage: Eukaryota > Metazoa > Chordata > Mammalia > Artiodactyla > Phocoenidae > Neophocaena > Neophocaena asiaeorientalis. The sequence goes on from NW_020173550.1 coordinate 2,825,285, forward strand.
GAGGAGAACCCAGGTATCTGGAACTCGCCCTGGTCTGCTCTGTGACCCCCATGTAACGAAGTGTGTTAAATGAGACACCGCGTATGCGCCTTCGGCGCGGTGCCTGAACGCGGCTGCCGCACAGATGTTAACCGTTGTTATTGTTGGTAGTCATAGGGGCAGTTCCTCTCATCATCTTGGTCTGCTTCTCCTAGAAGGAAGACGGGCTTTTGCCCAAACCCCCATCTTCTGGGGGAGAGGAAGAGGAGAAACCCCGGGGCGAGGTGTCCGAGGACCTCTGCGAGATGGCCCTGGACCCCGAACTGCTGCTGCTGAGGGACGATGGGGAGGAGGAGTTCGGTATGTCTGGCGCCTGCCCGGGTGGCAGCTTCCTGGCTCTGTGGCTCCCGTCCTGGCTGTGTGCGGAGCCAGTCCGGGCCTGTGTGCTCCCAGCTCCAAGTTCATCTCTGGCTTTCTGTAGCAGGAGCCAAGCTGGAGGATTCCGAGGTCCGGTCGGTTGCCTCGAATCAGTCAGAGATGGAGTTCTCATCCCTTCAGGACATGGTGAGACCTCTGTGCCTCTCTGGGTCTCAGTGACAGGGAAGCTTAGCAAGGCCTCTGACTCACTCCTGGGAAAGGGGTGCTTTTCCTAAATGACCTCTGGCATCTTCTGATAGACGAAAGACGAAAGGTGGTTCTTGGCTTATGGGATGGCATGCTCGTAGGATCCAGGAGAGCACTTTGGTATCTCCATCAGGGCGGATCTGAGCGAGCTGTCTGACCTGGGAGCACCCAAGATTCCTCTGTGTGTGACAGCCCCTGGGGCGAAAATGCCCCAAAGAGGCCTTTGGTTACAGGCCAAGGGACTTGCCTGGCCCAGGGTCCGGTCTCTAACTGGAAGGGTGTTGAGTGTGTCAGCCAAGCTGCTTGATTTTTTTTGTTTTTTTAAACTTTGCTTTTTATGTTGGAGTATAGCCAATTAACAATGTTGTGGTAGTTTCAGGTGCACAGCAAAGAAACTCAGCTATACATGTACATGTATCCATTCTCCCCCAAACTCCCCTCCCATCCAGGCTGCCGCGTAACACTGAGCAGAGTTCCCTGTGCTCTACAGTAGGTCCTTGTTGGTTATCCATTTTAAATATCAGGCGGCTTGATTTTATAAGGGCTTCGTCCTGGGTGATTGAGCATCAAGGGACCTGTTTGTAAATCCTGTTCATCCTTGTTTCTCTTTTAGCCCAAGGAGCTGGACCCCTCTCCTGTGCTCCCTCTGGACTGTCTTCTTGCTTTTGTCTTCTTTGATGCCAACTGGTGTGGCTACTTGCATCGGCGAGACTTGGAGAGGATCCTGCTTACCCTTGGGCTCCGGCTCAGCGCAGAGCAGGTGCCTTCTCACGCCCCGCCCTTCTCACGCCCCGCCCTTCTCACGCCCCGCCCTAGGCCTCTCTGAGATGCCTCGCCCGAGGCTCGGGATGCTGTGGTTCTAGGTTCTTGCACGCCATTGTGGGGGGACTTGCACCTTCTCATCCGTGGGCATCTTGGGTGTGTGCTTCCTACAGGCCAAACAGCTGGTCAGCAGGGTGGTGGCCCAGAACATCTGCCAGTATCGGAGCCTTCAGTACAGCCGCCCGGAGGGCCCGGATGGGGGGCTCCCAGAGGAGGTGCTCTTCGGTGCGTACTGTGCTCTGCGGCCTTCTGGGGACAGCGGAGCAGGCTGCTTTGTCCCGGGACCGTCCCTGAGTCTTTTCACGGCCCTTCTAGGAAACCTGGACCTGCTACCTCCTCCTGGGAAGAGTGCCAAGCCGGGCGCTGCCCCTGTGGAGCACAAGGGCCTGGTGTCCCACAACGGCAGCCTCATCAACGTGGGGAACCTGCTGCAGCGTGCGGAGCAGCAGGATAGCGGGCGGCTCTACCTGGAGAACAAGATTCACACACTGGAGCTGAAGCTGGGTGAGTGGCTGCTGGCGCGGGGACCTGTTGCGGCCGGGCGCAGATGCAAGGAGCCGAGCGGGAGGCCCGCCCCTCAGCCTCCAGGCCTCTGGCCCTACACTCCCCTCCTTAGCTTGGCAGTCTTTCCTGTCTTCCCCCGCCAGAGGAGAGCCATAACCGCTTCTCAGCCACTGAAGTGACGAATAAGACGCTGGCCGCAGAGATGCAGGAGCTGAGAACCCGGCTGGCTGAGGCTGAGGAGACGGCCCGGACGGCGGAGCGACAGAAGCACCAGCTTCAGCGGCTGCTACAGGAGTTCCGAAGGCGCCTGACCCCCCTGCAGCTTGAGGTGCAGCGGATGGTTGAAAAGGTGAGCCTCCTGGGAGAGCCGGCCGCCGGGCGGGGAGGCTGGGTCAGGGCAGCCGGCACGGGGCCGGGCCCAGGTTTGCCTTGCTTCCGCCTCCATGCGCCAGTTTCTTATGGAATCGATCAGTCAGCAGCTGGCACCCTGGACTCTCCCAGGAGGAAGTGCTCAGTAGTCCTCGGATCTCGGCCCTTCCTCTGAGTGAGACCGATTCTCGTGACATCTGTTTCAAACAGGCAGACAGCTGGGTAGAGAAGGAGGAGCCAGCACCTAGCAACTGAGGGGCCTGGTGCAGGAGCTGCCATCCTGTGAGGTCAGCGATGGAGCCTGCTGAAGTTAGAGCCCTTTTGGTTCTAGAAAGAAGCTGGAGCAGGACCTGGGAGCCATAGGCAGGGGTGGCTGACCCCTGTGCTCGGCCTCTATAGAGGAGCTCAGGCCGTCAGGGTGGGGTCTGTCTGTGCCGTGTGGGACGGATGAGTGAGGAAGCCGGTTCCACTTGCAACTAAATCCAACATCTTCTGCACCCCTCGAATGTCATTTTGCCCTCTACCTTGGGATTCCTCCTGGGGCCCTTTCGTCTTGTGCTTTCTCCTGTCCTCTTCCAGTTTAGAATAAGACGGGAGGAAAAGGCTTTTTGAGTCTGTTGTAAGGTCTGATGCCAATAAACCGAAGAAACAGACGCGGAAGCTGGCTGGGGGTAAGAGCCCCTTCCTCCGGATGGCACAAATCCTGCCAGGTTTCAGGAGCAGGTTCTGGGGGGAAGGGTCTCCCGTGGCCATCGCAGGAACAGAGTCAGTCAGTGCTAGCGAGCGTTTAGCGTTGGGCAGTGTTTGGCAGTGAACACTGTTCCAGCCACCCCAGACTTGCCAGAAGAAACCAGCACCTCTTTTCCCTGGCTCCCCATGTTCAGAATGTGGTATTGGCTCTGGCCCAGCCTTTTCCCTGTTCCCCATAAGTCTCACCTCTTTCCATAATCCGTGGTTTCAGTTTGACTTTGTATATAAAGTGTTCTGTTTTGGTTTTTTTTTGGCTTTTTGTTTTTTAAATAAACCAAAGTCAAAACAAGCTAAGTGTCCTCTGTAACTCTCCCCTCGCTCCTCTTCTAGGTCTGCCTGCGCTCCGCCCTCCTCCCAACCCTCAGCGCAGCCTCTGCTCGATGCAGGTGTCACCTCCGGAGGGTGGGGGGGGCGGCGTGCAGCTCTGGGCTCTGCTGCCCAGGAGAGGGGCTGCCGCGGGGTCTGGGAAGGACTTGGGGTGGCTCCTCCCCGCCTCTCTTTTTAGTTACGGCACAACGATATTTTATTGAAAACTTTTTACTTGGAAAAATAAAATCCCAAATAATGAGGTGAGACATAAACCCACTGTTGTTGCTCTGAGGCCTGTGACTCGGTCTGTGACATTTTGTGGGGTAGGCTGTTGACACGCGTCGAGTCCCAGCTTCCTAGGGAAGCTGCAAGACTTGGGGCTCTGCCCTGCAGTTGACCCAAAGTCTAGAAGTGGCCAGAGCCGGCCGCTGTCTTGCCGAGAGGCTGGGGTGAGGGGCCTGTTGCGGCTGGGAGACCGTGGCTTTCACATTGCCCAGGGCAGTGTCGAGGCCTCTCCCAGAACAGGCGAGTCTGAGGTGAAAAGGCAGCAAGGGTGGGTGACTCCCCAGGGTGGCCCTTTTGGAGGTAGACGTGATCCCAACCGTGTGAGCCAGGCTAAGACTTCAAGGGAGCAGACAAGAGCCCAGGCTCTGGCCCTAGGCCAGGATGTACTTTGGACGGTTCTTTAGGGACTAAAAGACAGTCTACACTGCTTACCTGTCGGTGGGTTCTTGCTACGAGTGGGGAGGTGAGAGCCTGCTCGGGGCTCCTGGTTCCAGGCTCATTCCCAAGGGCTGGGGTGGTGCAGCGGGAGCTGCCGGTATCCCCATCCTTCTCCCAGGCAAGGGCCCTTTGCTCCCTGATGCCCGAGCCTGAGCTCGTGAAGCGTAAGCTAGAGAGGCCGACTCGTGTTTCAGAGACTTCCGAGGGCCGGGCTCAGTCATCGGCCACGATGGAGAGGGCTCTGAGCTCGCTCAGTCTGGCCTCGTTCTCCCGCTCCCGCTGCTCATCAGGACGGCCGGGCTGGGCAAGCTGCTGGGTCAGGTCTCCGAAAATCTTGTGCATTTCCGAGTAGTACACGACCTGGGGTGGGAACGGGAGGAGGTGGGCGGTGGGGGGGCTCCAGGGTACCAGCCGCCCCCCCCCCCCGGGGCACGGCGGGTGGGCGGGCGGAGGGCCGGAGCCTGTGGGAAGCGGAGCGCAGGTCTCGACTCCACTCTCCCTCCACCACCGCCCCTCCCCTTGAGCTGCGTGGCAACCACAGCCCCGGGTCCTTCAGGAACATTCACTGCCCACTGCCTGGGTGGCAGAGGGAGCGACGGGTCCTTGGTGAGGCGGGGGTGGGGGTGGTGGGGGTGGTGGTGCTCTGCCCGGATCCGAGCTCTCCAGGCAGCTGAGGGGGAAGGGCTGGGGGGTGTGGGTGGGTCCTCGGCGGGTCCTGGGGGCGCCAGTGAGTCAGGCCCTGTGACCAGGGGCTAACTGCTTTACAGAAGCTAGGAGAAGCTCTCATCCATGGGAGAGGGCACAGCAGCTCCCAAAGCCCTGGGCCAGCCTTAGAAGTAAAGGTGAGAGAGGGGACACGGTTCTAGCCTCCGTCCCTTCCCAGCTCATCCCACGGCCAATCACTGCCTTAGCTGCAGAGCCAGGAAAGCAGGGCCCAGAGGCCAGGCTCACTTCTGCATTTCCCTCTGCACAGGCACCAGAGGCGGGATGGGAGAGGCGCACAGGAACCAGGCGGGGGCAGGCCGAGGAATGGGGGGACCCATGGGCAGCCCTAGATGGCTGAGAGCTGAGCAGGCCCAGGGGAGGAGGGCAGGGACCATTTCTGCCTCAGTCTCCACCTCACGACCAGATGAAGTCACGTACTTTCAAGAAAGTGTGCCACACCACTCAAACACCCCTACGTGTTACCACCTCCAGCCCCGAGTTGTCTCTGGGCAGAAGGAACTCTCCTTCTCTAGCAACCTGGAGTGCCATTACTGGCCAGGCCAGGCCATGTCTTCCACACTCGCACAGCTGGGCCGAGGGGGAGCTAAATCAAGGTCTCCAAACAGGGTTGTCACCTGAGGGGACAGGGCCCGGGCTAGTGCTGGAGCGGGGAGCGGGATGCCCCCCCACCCCCACCCCAGCTCCCTGCCCTGAGCCGCACTGCGCAGGCTGAGTCACTAGGAATGCTCACTTCTCCAGTGACTAATGGCAGCAGCAGCCGCGGGAGGGGGAGGCTGGCGCTGACGAGGCAGTAAACATCCCTCCGCCACCCTGCTGCCTGGTTACATACAGGGTATCCCTGGCTCCCAACCTGGGCAGCCTGGAGCTGTCTCCTGTGAGCAACAGGGTGGAGGGGGCAGGGCAGGTGACTGCGGGTCCGGGAGCAGCGGCACAGGACAGGGGAGTCACAGGTCTCCTGAAACACACCGTCCCCGGCCCAGGGCGAAGCTGCTGAAAGGAAGCCCGCACCTCCAGGGGCTGTGCTCTGGGGCAAGCGTGGGAACCTTCCACGTCCCTATGCACGTAGCTCTCTGCCTCATTTTCCCTGAGCCCCTAAGGACACGGTCACTAGCAAGTCCCGGATCCAACATTAATCCTGCTCAGGGGTCCTGATCCCAAGTGTCCGGATCCCATGATTCCCATGGGGTTTGGTGTTCTCTGAAGACACAGGCTGGGAGGCAGGAACCAGGCTTTTCCTGGGTATCCGTGATTGTGGACTGTGTAAGAACGAGAGTGCCCACTGGAGGGCGCCAGACACTCAGGCCCAGCGCCGAGGCGGGCTGGAGGCAGACGGGGACATGTTGAGCCTTCAGCTTTGTCACCTGGTGGGGAAGGTGGCAGAGTGCTGAGCGCCTGCAGTCACCTGGCGGGCGGGAGGCGGGGGGTGTTTCCCACGTGGAGAAGACCTCTTGGTTTTGGCACCTCAACCTTTTCTCTTTTACAGATGGGGAGAATACTCCCTGCTAAGAGCTTGAAGGACGTGGGGGAGGGGGAAGGAGGGCAGGAGCCACACTTTGTCTTTACACCCCTGAGTAGCAGGAGGCATGGGGTCTCGGGCCCGATGCTACCATGGTGCACGTCCACCCGCGCCCAACCCGAGCGGGCCTGCCTTTCCGCTGGAAGATGCACCACGGCCTGGCGCCCAGGTGGGGCCCCTGCGCATGGCTCTCGCCGGGGTTTAGGGACCCCTCCAAGGGTTGCTAAAAGTCAAGACACCCCCTAGTCTTCCACCAAAAGAGAAGGACTAACTAGGGAGGGGAGGGGGTGCAGGGTCCTCGGAAAAAGGCCTTCACCTGTGGCCCCTGTCCCTGACCTGGGCCCACCAGGCAAGCGACCTGCCCATCAGGGTGAGGCGCTGGAGGTGCGGCCTGGTTTCCTCTTGCTGCTCGTGGAGAGAGAGAACTTCAGCGAAGAACTCTTGGACGACAAGGGACCTCGTGCGAAAGTTGGGATTAACCAAAGAGCAACGGAGAGACCGAAACGGGAATTCCAGCCAACAACCGGGGGCGCCCTGCATTCCTCCCTTGGGGGCAGGGCTGGGGGCAGAGAGTGGCTGAGCCCCGCTTCCGGTGTGGGGAGCAGGGCGGGGCTGGCATGAGATGGGTCTCCAAAGCCCGCGACTGCCTCCTGAGGGAAGAAGTGTTGGGCCATCATGCGGGGTGGCAGCGGCCTCACCTGTGCTCGGATCAGGGACTCAAAGCTGGGCTGGAAGTAGTCCAGTCGGCTGTTGTAGAACCGCGGCATCTCATCCAGGAGCTGCTTGTTCTTGGCCTCAAAGTCATCCCGCACGGGCCGAAGCTCTTCTCGGGCCTGAGGAGCAAGACCCTGGGTGGCACAGCTCTTGCTGGCTCATCCAGCTTCCTGAGTGGGGCACGGGGGGTGGTGGAGGTGCTGTGTGTGTGTGTATGGTGGTGGTGGGGGGAGTCAGGACATCTGGTGTCTTGGTCCCTGGGTGAAGGAGGAACTTGGCCTCCTGTCCCTGGGTGAAGGAGGAACCACGTGGCCCCCTGTCCAGCCCCAGCCCCTTCTCCCCGGTACCTGGTGGAGTTTGGCCAGCACCGGCCCTGTCTTCTCCTTCTCCTCGTACTTCTCCACCTTGGCCTGCAACCTCCTGTAGTCCTGCAAGGCCTGCTCCCGCCGTTTCACCGCCATGTTGAGGCTCGGGAAGACACTGCCAAACCTGCCGGACACAGTGGGTTGGAGACGGGCCTGTTCTTGGAGCTGCAGGCTGGCAGCTCATCGCTCATTCAAAAATATGTATCGAGCACCTACCAAGCGCCAGACTCTGTTCTAGGTCTTGGGGATCTTGCTGTGAATGAGATAGATGGGGCCCTGGCCTTGGTGGGGCACAGGCTGAGAATGTCGCCTTGGGGTAAGGCCAGGGCAAGGAAGACGGGGTAAGGGCCACTCCACCGACCTGGGTAAGACTCAGCAGGTCATGAATGCATGGTGCCACTGATGCTGCCACTGCCCTTTAGCCCCCACCCCACATTTCAGAGACCTGTGCTACAGCATGGAGGAGCTGAAGACTCCTTGGAGTCTTTTCTTTTTTTTTGACCTGGTACAAAAAGATTCAGGTTCTATTAATTAGCATCAGGCATCTCAGAAGAAACAAAAGACAGATGAGCTAGCAGAGCCAGGAGAGCTCTCTGGACAATCACGAAGGAACAGGGGTGGACAGAGCTCAGGAAGCCACCTGAGCAGATGGAGGCAGCACCCCTTGGGAGTGGGCCCGGACCCAGGGGTGCTCTGGGAGCTAGGCCAAGGGCAGCTGCTCTGAGGGCTGCTATCAGAAAAGCTGGGAGATCAAGCTTCTGTCCAACATCTTCCATCAAAGAAGTGAAAAAACTGAGACCAGGGAGATGACATGACTTGTCCAAGGTCACAATTAGGTAGTGACGGTCCAGCAGATAACTCAAGTGTCCCAGCTCTCCCTCTGGCACCTCCCTACCACCTCACGCTGCCAACAGCAGGTGACAGACCTGCAACCGAAATCTACTCCCTTATTACGCAGCCGTTAACAACCAGTGAAATGATGCCATCTGCAGCAAGATGGATGGACCTAGAGATTATGACACTAAGCGAAGTAAGCCAGACAGAGAAAGACAAGTATATGATATCGCTTATATGTAGAATCTAGAATATGACACAAATGAACTTATTTACAAAACAGAAACAGACTCACAGACATAGAAAACAAACTTGCGGTCACCAAAGGGGAAAGGAGCGGGGGAGGGATAAATGATAAATTAGGAGTTTGGGATTAACAGATACACACTGCTATATATAAAACAGATGAACAACAAGGTCCTACTATAGAGCACAGGGAACGATATTCAGTATATAATCATCTATAACAGAAAAGAATCTGAAAAATACATATATATCCACACATACACATATACATATGCACGTAGACACGCCTGTATATATACATTATATGCACATGTATATCTACAACTATATATGAGAAACGGAATCACTTTGCTGTACACCCGAAACTAAGACAACCTTGTAAATCGACTCTACTCCTATTAAATGACGACAAGCTACTCCCAGCCTTTTCTACCAACTCTGCCGGAAAAACAGGAATCCTCATGTTCTACTGTTGAAACGGCCAAACTGTCAAACCAAAGGTTTGAGGAAAACGACTGCAGGAGCTCTTCCTGCCCCACCAGGACTACAAGAACCACAGGGCAGTGCTAGGGTAGCTGTTCAGCAAGAGCAGCAGCAGAGGCTCTGGCATTTTTGGCACCGTGGGCATAATCTTTGTGACTAGGATCCTCTTTGACCGGGAAGGGCAACACAGTCTTGGGGTGGACCCAGGGCAGGACCGCATTCCAGGCAGGAATGCTGCATTCTCCTTGACTAACGAGTGTGGGAGGAGGCCAGGCCAGCCTGCAAGCAGGTTTTCTGGAACTGGAGAGGAGATGGGGCAGCTTCCTTGAACACAAAGCCTGAGGGGCTGGAGCGTCTACCTCGCAGCTGGGAGCCCGAGTGGCCGGTGGAGCCCCGGCCTCAAGCCGAGGTGACGGCGCAGTGGCTATTCGGGGGGGGTTGCGAAGCACACAGAGGGAGACCCGGGACCAGAAGCAGAGTCAGTTCTTCCCAGAGCAACTCAGAGAAGATGAAAGATGGGGCAGGAAAAAGCCTCGACAAATCAAGAGTCCACGTGACATAAGAGTAATGGATACCTCTGCCAGAGAACAGAGGACAGACACTTGACGGACGCATAATGCCCCAAACAAAGCTATAGGCCCAGGCAGCAGTCTGATGAAACAGATAGAAAGGCCACTAACGCGGATTCTTCTCACTCTCTGGGTGTCTGTAATGGGCTCACCACGTAGCTGGAGATGCTAACGTGGGCCAGACCACCCACGCTTTTCCGAATCCTCTCCGAATCCTCAGTCGCAGGCCCCTATACACTGCAATCAAATCAACACCTGAATGACTGCTCTGCTGGGCAGAAGACGCAGGCCTACTTGGTGCTCTGCAAACTGGACCAGCCACGTCCAGGACACAAGGTCCCCCTGGGGTAGGGCTGAACACGCCTGGGACGGCTGAGACCCTCTGGGGGAGCTCGACTCACTTCACTGCTTTTGCCTCAGGCAGCGCTACGACGGGGTCTCGGATGCCAGGTGAGCCCCTCTCCCTCGCCGGCGGAGAGGCACGTGGCTCAGGGGAGCGGGGGCACCTGGGCCTGGGAAGCCGCCACGCCCCCTCCCCCTGCACCCCACGTCCTCGGGGAGGACGGCGGCACGAGTAAGGAAGGAATGTGCAGCACGGGCGTCATCCGCGGGTGGTCAAGCAGCTCTCGATACTCTGACCCCGGCAGCACTTGGACCAGTGCTCACAACCCTCTTCCCCCCAGAAAGTCCACTGGGCTTTATCTCCAGGGCCAGGGTCGGACACAACGGCAGGGCTGACTACAACATGCTGGGACTGGGCTGGCCTACAGAGGATGTAGAAATCCAGCCTCAGGGCAGGTCCTGAGCCGAGGGGGAGAAGGCGTGGATCCAGGGCTGACTGATTTCCAGGCAACCTCAGGGGATGGGTGCGTCCATAGGACACTACCTTCAGCCTTCCGGAAGCAAGGCCACGTATCCTCTGGGGGGAGGAAGCGGCTGCTCTGTGAGGCCCGAGGGAAACTTTGGTCAGCACGCTGACTTCCACCTCCCACGGCAGACAGCACCCTTAGCTGAACCCAGAGGCCGCGGAGGGCTCAGCTTGATGTCCGCCGCTGCCGAGGGACGCGACTCCTTGGGCCCTGGGCCTCGGACCGCCTGGGTAGGTGCCACGCCCTTCTCACAGTAAAGCAGGGAAGCTAAGGTCAGGCAGGGGAGATCAGACAGTGTAATCGGAGGTAGCTGACCAAAGGGGGGGGTGGGGACCGAACTTTAATCCCTGGCTCAGGTCACTGCCCCACTGAGGCCACACCGCCTCGTTTTCCGCTTAGAAGTAACAGGAAGAACTCTGCCAGCTCCACGTGCCGGGGGGTATAAACACCAGGGTGCTGTTCGGGGAAAGGGGCTCCTGGCAGCAGACACCCCTCCTCGTGTGGGGTGTTTAGTGCTGCCCCTACCTTCTCGTCAGGGCAGGGAAGCTGCAGGGAGGCAAGGACAAGCATAGGCTGGTCCCCAGAGCCCGGGCCCCTTCCAGACATGTCCCTGGGACCTGACAGGGTACCTGCTGACTTGACCTGAGAAGGATGGGGTGATCCAGCTCTCCCTGGGGCACCAAGTCTGCACTTTTATGGGGCTGCCACGAAGGAGCAAGGCTGCGGGCCCAGAACCTCTCTGCTCAGTGCCCGGCGTCCCCCTGATAATTAGTGGTGAGGGGCACATGGGAGTCCCTGGGCTAGGACCCCAGGAAGGACTCTGCCCTCCACATACAGCACCACTCCAGCCCACGATACCTCCCTCTCCGCTCAGGGGAGTGCCCGGCTCTGCCATTTTGAGAGTTCAGCTCCGTTCCTGCTTCCGCAGAAGGGGAAGAGACTTGGAGGAACAGGCCTGTCCTGTCCAGGGCTCTCCCCACTCCACTGCACTGCCCCGCCTCGGCAGTTATCATTCTGGTCCGTTTCTCGGGGGATGCCGCATGGCTTCTGCGCTACATTCTAAGCTCCTAAAGTTTGAATCGCAGAGAAGGGAGGACAGGGCTGGGCCTACCCCAGGCGCTCCTGAAGCTCTGCCCATTTCTTGCCTGGCCTAAGGTGGGGCAGCAAATGGCTCCTCAGGGTAAGCTGGGGTGAAGAGGCATCAAGAGGCAGAGGGAAAGGGGGAGGGAGGGAGGCTGGCTGGGAGGTGGGGCATGCCTGCCATTCCTCAATCTGTGCCCACACAGCCGGGATCTTCCACCCACCAGGAAAGGGAAATTGAAAGCATCCCCATCCCACCCTGTGAACACGGCCTGGAGACTGGGGGATTAGAGGCCGAGCCCCCTGGGGGGAGGCCGGGGGCGGCGGGGTGGCCATGTGGCGATGTTCCTCATCAGAGGACAGGAAAGCTGCAGCTTCCTGTTTCCGGTGCTGGGGTCCCTGGGAGCTTCTCTCCTGGCAAGAGGCGGCAACAGGCAGTGCCGGGTTTATGTGGTTGGGGGAGATCGCATGTCGGCCACGGGATACAAAGAAGCCAGCTGGGCGGGCAGGCAGGCAGGCCTGGGGGGCTTGGGCAGAGGTCAGCGGATCTGCTGTGGAGATGGTGGCCACCCCCTCGGCCACTCACCCACCTTCCTGGCAGGTGGTGCGCGGCTGGAGTGGTGGGAAGCAGCCGCGATTTCTCTCCATTTGGCTCCAGAAGCCAGGCATCAGATTTCAGGCCCGCCTCGGCGGCGGTGAAATCAAGGCGGAAGTCAGTCCCCAGTTCTCTGGGCCGGTGTCCCCTGCCTAGCTCTGCCAGCCATGGGTGTGCACGGCAGCCTCCGTGGCAGCCCCTGGGACCCCCGTGGGCACGGTCAGCTCGGCCAGGGGTCCTTCCCACCCAGTTCTGAACCCTCAGGCCTGGAAACGGGGTCACAGAGCTACAAGCAGCGGAGCTCTTTCCGACGCTCCCTCCTGAGCTACTGGCCTGCCCAGCACCCTGCTCCTCACATGACCCTGCGACCTGGGGCCGAGCAGGGGCTGGGGACAGGGGCCCGGGGCAGGAGCGGGGAGGAATCCCTGAGGGCCAGGTTCTGCCTGCCCTCCACGGCTAAGCCTCCAGACAGCCCAGCTTAGAAAGAGCTTTGCCTAACCCCACCCCTTGGACCTGAACAGGGAACAAGAGCTCAACAACCTGAACGCCAGGGGTCAGAGGATCAAAACCTGCTCTCTCCATCACCCTCCGGGCCCTGACCCAGGCCTCATGGTAATTAGCACAGCCTCATTACCCAGGCCCTGGTGAGGCACCTGCCAGGGACCACCACAGAAGAGGTAATAAAGTGCAGCTGCTGGGCTGGAGCGGGAGCCTCTCTAGGCCGGAGCCGAGCTGGGAGAGGCCAGGGAGGAAGATGAAGTGATTTGGGAGCTTCAAGGCAACGTTCCTGCCTGTCTCCCGCCCAGCGCCGCCCCCCTAGGGGACCCGGGGAATAGGCCTGTCTGATCACTGACCAGAGCCTGCTGGACAGAAGATGAGTCTCACAGAAGAATTTCTGACCCTGGCAGGTCATGAATCGGGGGACCTTCCCAGGCGGGACCCCACTGCAGCACCCTTTCCCGTGTGCAGCCACCCCCCCCCACCCCCCCCAACGCTTCAAAAGCCACGTGCGGCAGGCAGCTGCTTCTCCCAACCCGGCTGAGCGAGATGAAAGGCCTCACTCATCTCCGTGGAGGCCCGGCCAAGATCTCTGCTAGCTTAACTCCACAAGCTCTGGTCCCACTGGTTCTCGGTCAGGAACAAAGGGACAATGGCAGAATGACCACAGGAGCGCCGGCCGGCCACTGTGGAGGATCAGACAGGCCCTGCCACCACTGAGCGTGCCTGGCCAGGCAGGTGCTCTGGAGCTACCGGGAGTGTCAACCCCAGGGCCACAGAACAGGGAGCTGGTGTCCCCTGGAGGTTCCTGTCCACCCCGTGTGAGTCTGGGGACAGGCTGCCAGAAACGATATTCGGTCCCCAAGTGGCTGGTTGACCTGCCTTTCCAGTAACTGCCCTCAGGCCTGTGGTCCCCCCGATGACCTTTACTCACTTTTTTAAGGGTTCAATCACAGTCTTTTGTATCTGGTTCACCTGTCAAAAGAAAAACCCGATGGCGTCAAAATTGGGGGGAAGCCAGGGCTTCCCTGGTGGTGCAGGGGTTAAGAATCTGCCCACCAATGCAGGGGACACGGGTTTGAGCCCTGGCCCAGGAAGATCCCACATGCCGCGGAGCAACTAAGCCCATGCGCCACAACTACTGAGCCTGTGCTCTAGAGCTTGCAAGCCACAACTACTGAGCTCGCATGCCACAACGACTGAGGCCCACGTGTCTAGAGCCCGTGCTCCACAACAAGAGAAGCCACTGCAATGAGAAGCCCGCGCACCGCAACGAAGAGTGGCCCCCCGCTCTCCACAACTAGAGAAAGTCCGTGCACAGCAACGAAGACCCGACGCAGCCAAAATTAAAAAAAACAAACAAACAAAAAATACTGGGGGGAAGCCAGACTCTTCCCAAAAGGGGGAGCCTCCAAGTTCCTGAGAAGAGAAAGAAAGCAGGACAGGGGTACCCCGAGAGCCCCAGGCAGGGAGACACCCCTAACTGCCGCTGGAGTGAGGCAGAGATGACAACCGGGGACCCTGAAGGGTGACAAGGCGCACCGGCCTTGTCCCGGGTCAGTTCTCATTCTGTGAAGCCGACGATGGCCTTGCTCAGTGAGGAGGCTGGGCGGGCAAGTCTGAGGGGCTACAGGAGTGGGTGGGCAGAGCCGGCCTGAGTCTCCCTCGTGGCCCCATGTGAGTGATGTGAGCTAGTGGGAGCTACGGGAAGCAGCCGGTGCGGGGGCAGGGTGGCCAGGGGAGAGCTCACAGGGCTGGGACACTCAGGTGTCCAGAGAGGAGACCAAGCCCCGATAAGGACTCCATGCAGCACTCCACCCAGAAAGAAGCCTCGAGGAGGGGGAGACCAAGACCCCAGTCACCTTTTCCTGGTTGAAGGCATCCATCCGCTTCATGGCCGTGTCCAGGGCTGTCACCATGTTCAGAAAGTCCTGGTCTTGCTCGCAGAGGGGATTGGAGAGCAAGTCCAAGGATATCTTCACAGCGGACTTGGACATGGCTGTAAGAAGTCAAAGCTCAGTGAACCAATGACAGGGCATGCTTCAAGGTCTTGTCCTCAGGACTCCCTGTCATCCTTGGGGCCAGAGGCCTGCATCCGGACGACCTCCATCCATGGCCACAGGCCATAAACTACACAGTACCCCAGAGGCACAAGACACCAGTCCTTATGGTGTAATGTGCATTCCTGATACTGCTCTGGGTAATTCTTTTGAGCAGATTTACCTGTTGCAATGACTTACTTTCCAAACTCTGGATTATAACAGAATCATTTGGGCGGGAAGCTGTAAGAAATACGTATTTCTAGCTCCAAAGATTTATTTCAGTAAGCCTGGAATCCAGGAATATGCATTAAAAAAAAAAAAATCTCCAGGCGGTTTGGATGTGAAGCTTGGTTTGGGGCTCCCTCACAGAAAGAGTAGCATGGTATCTACACCAGAGAGGCAAACCTACTGTACAGGTAGAGATAAGATTTTAGGCTTTCAATAACTCAACTTTGCCATAGATGACACCCAAAGAATGGGTGTGTTCCAATAAAACTTTATTGACAAAACTAGGCCGGATTTGGTATGGTGAGGCAACCTGTTGGCAGCTTTGGAGTTCTTGGTCCCGTGAGAGTTTTCAGGCCTCCATTACCAGCAAACGAAATCCTAGAGGGGCAGGAAAGGCTGGAGAAGGGCCTTACTTGCCCCACAGTGTCTGTACCAGTTCCAGGGGCTCATGGGAAAACGTGTTTTTGATCTATTTCTTATTTTATGTCATTAAATTTAAGATGCTATTAACTGTAAGACACACCATTATTGCATAAACCGTGAAGAAAAAAAAAATGCTGCCAATGAAACCAGAGCACACTACTGTTATACACCTTGATTTCTCTTGAATCTGGGGGTGTGCTGCAGTCCCCTAGCAAAAGGGCAAAATATGAGAGAAGACTAGAAATGTGAACTTCCCAGAGATGTTGAAGCAACGGAGGCAAAAACCCTCTTAAGAAAAAGTAAAGTGACTTTGTAGGCTTAGGGGCAAACTCACGTGTCATTTGGGTTATGAAACGGTCACAGACTGCGTAATTAAAAGATAGAAAACAAGGACAAAACTGGAAATGTTTTTGAAAAATTTCTTCCCCTAATTTTTTTTAATAGTTGAGGGAAAACCCCCCAAAAGTCAGGGGTTGGGAGGGAAGACTTTCTTCCCAATTTTCCTTTTCTTTCCTAACGCCTCCACATCTTCAAGTTGATGTCTCTTTGCTAGAACCATCTGAAGTCAATGAACGGCGAGAGTCTGCGGGGTGGCCCTTTGTCTGGGAGCCCCGCCCCGAGGCATCACCGGCCTGTGTGAACACAGCAGGGTGCCGTGGCCTCCACTGTCCTCTGGAGCAGCTCACATCCCTTGTTCTACCTCTACAGGGACAGGGGAGGAGCATGGTCAGCCCAGCACAAACCGGGAGGCTGGCGGGCTTCGTACCTTAGGGAGCCCAGGAGTCCTGGACCGCACGTGCGTCTCTAGAGCCCTGACACAACCTGGGAGCGCAGGGGTCGACGAGGACCTGGCAGGGTCTGGTCACGCCTGCTTGGTCTTATTTTGGACCCACAGCTTTGGATGTGAGATCCTGTCCAGGCAGCAGCTCAGGAGTTTCCAAGACCAGGAAAGGTGTAATTTGATTCCTCCCGACCGTGTGGAGCAGTGGTTCTCAAAGTGGGGTCCCTAAGCCTCACCCAGACCTGATGAATCAGAGAGTCTCGGGGTGGGCCGGGCGACCCACACTGCAGCAGGCCCTCACTGACTCCGATGCCCCAGCCAACAGTGTGTGAGGCTCTCTGGCCTGGACTGGGGGATGCAGGCTTTGGGGTGGGTGAGGGCACCACTGTTTCAGGAGGGCTTCTGCTGCCCAGACTCCACGTCTGACTCGGGCCAGAAGCAGCCAGAAATCCTAGGTGCCAGGGGTCACCCATTTGTCCTGATTTCTTTGTTAAAAACCTACACTCTCTACAGCTAGACTCCAGTTCATAGATCCCTGACGTTCTGTCCTTTCCGTTCACGCTCTGAGATTGCAGCTGTGTGGAAAAGCAGGAAGGAAAAGAAGCACAGGCCACAGCATTTCTCTACTAGAAAGACAGCGGGAGCCACAACGAAAGATGGAATCCAGGCAACTCAGAGCTAACTACATTCAAATAACGGACAGACTGAAAATCAGACCCGTGGCTTGCTACACACACAGTCTGGAGACGCCGGGGTCAGAAGCAGGGGCGGTCATGGCCAGACACCCCCCTCGCCCCCCCATCCTCTGGAGGAGCACTGGCCGGAGGCTCTGGGGCGCAGACCACGGGAGCTGCCCTCCACCCGCCAGTGGTGGCTGCTGCCGCCCCAGGGAAAGCAGGGAGTGGTGATCTGCTAAGTGAAGGGTGACCTCAAGCCACTTCTCAGGGACATCTGCGGGGCGCCTACTAAGGGCACTTCCTTCTAAGCCAGCCCCAAAGGGACTGAGTGAGGAGGGTGTCCACCTCTGCCCCTCCCCCGTCCAGGCAGGGCAAGGGGGACGGGCCGCCTACCCAGGTCGGCGTCCGTGCTCTTCTTCATGTCCTTCTGCAGCCGCTTGGTCTGCTCCTCCAGCCTGCAAGGCAGGGGCACGGGCCTGGGGACCTGGCATCACCCACCTGCTTCTGCCCCCGTTCTGCCCATCCCCCTGAGCCGAGCCCCAAGCGACACTCAGGTCGCCTGCCAGGAGAAGGGAGGGCCTGCTCTGCGCGGATGTCCCCACTGACTGAAGGGCCACCGCGGGCTTGGCGCGAGGCGCCCAAAGGCTACGAGTCGACGACTGTCACAGAGCCACCACCCAGGGGGGAGAATTTCTGGCAGGTGGTGAACTGAGCTGCCCTTGGCTCCCAGGGTGAGTGGACGAGGCAGCCCAGGCAGAAGGCTCTCTTCCTTCTCGGAGCAGCCCCCTCCCTGCCCTCCCTCCTGGGGGTTGACACTCACTGCTGGAGTTTTCCATACTCCCTTTCAAAGTCTCTTTCCACCTGTAAGGGAAGCGACAACTCAATCACTGGAGGAATGACAGCAGGCTGGAGAAAATCTGTCACCTACGAAACTCCCTCCACGCCCTCCCCGCACCCGCTTCTGCAGAAAACACCACCATCCAGTCCACACAAGCACCAGCACACCGTTCATGACAGAAGCCCTGTGTTCCCAAATTAATTAAGTGTGTGACTTAGGTCACAGGACGCCCCTCCCAGACGGGCCAGCCAGGCAGGTACCAGCGGATCCCGGCTGGCTCTGTTCCCACCTCAGGGCGCGAGGCTGGGCTGTGCTCCCTCCCCTCCCCTGCGGGGTCTGGGTAAGGGGCTCAGAGTGTGATGGAAACTCATCATCAGGGAAGAGGCAGGGCGCTGAGGAAAGCGGGCGGGTTGGAGTCCCGTCCTGTCCCTGCCGCTCAGCAGCTCTGGGGCGGGAACGGCTCCCCTCCCCTCCCGGTCCTGGTTTCCTCACAGGTCCAGAACCTGCTGCGTTCAGGGTGGATCAAGAAAGACCAGGTATCCCCGCTCTGTGCGCTGGGATGCAGCCATCACAGATATGATTATCGACTCAGGCAAGGCTCTCTAAATTCTGGATGAGTCATCAGATTTCCCTGATATTTAGACCGAGTGGGTATGTGCCCTGACCCCAGTTCTTCGGCCTACAGGGCAGGTGAAGCCAGGAAAGTCACTTGCACTTCTACAGCCTGAATCTCCCCATCTGTAAAGTGGGGCCCAGGCAACGGCCGCAGGAGAGTGGTCTGCGGAGTCCTGACGTCTGAGGGCCGATAGGAGGACGGAGCCCCCGCCTCTGCTTTGTCTTCTTCCAAGGAGGCCGAACAGCTCCCTGCACGCCTTGTCGAGGCACCACACGCTCCCGTGACCGGCTTCTCCTCCATCACTCACCTGGCAGGCAGGTGCGCTGACAGCCCTCACCGCACTGAGGTCACCGGGACAGAGAGGGAGTCACCTGAGCAAGGTCACACCACTAGTAAGCGGCAGGCCTGGGGTCTGAACACGGGCCAGGCAGCCTGGCTCCCAGGCCTGCGCCCTCTATTGTCATTCTACCTAAGGGGGAAAAGCTCTGGCTGATGAACTAAAGCCATGACCTAGGAGAGCACCTTCCTGGCGGCTGCCCCGAGACTCCCGCCAGGGAGATCCGTAAATCCTGGCTATCACAGGCTGGAGGTGAAGGAGTGTGGATTTGCAGTGATCGTCAAAGCCCCGCTGTGCCTCACCAGGAGTCAGAATTCTAAAACCCCATTGGCCTCATGCTCCATGTTTGGATTAAGGTAAATTTGACAGTCGTAGACTGTCAGAACATTATTCAGGCCAATTATTTCACGAGATAAATGAGAATGCCACCCAGAGGGGAGAAGTGATTTACAGCAGGACACAGAGCTAGTGTGTGGCAAAGCAGGGCTAGAATTCAGACTCCTAATCCAGGCCTTTTTTTTTTTTTCTTTTAAACTGCATTCATTAATCCCACAAACATTTATTGAGCACCAATTAAGTGTAGTGCATTCTGCCAGGTGCCAGGGATACACTGGTGAATAAAACAGACACGGGGGCTTCCCTGGTGGTGCAGTCGTTGAGAGTCCACCTGCCAATGCAGGGGACACGGTTTGAGCCCTGGTCCGGGAAGATCCCAAGTGCCTCGAAGCAACTAAGCCCGTAAGCCACCACTACTGAGCCCGCGTGCCACAACTACTGAAGCCTGCACACTTAGAGCCTGTGCTCCACAACAAGAGAAGCCACCACAATGAGGAGCGCATGCACCACAACGAAGAGTAGCCCCCGCTCGCCGCAACTAGAGAAAGCCTGCGCGCAGCAATGAAGACCCAACGCAGCCAAAAATAAAAAAATAAAAAAAACCCAAAACAGACACGGGCCCTGGTCGGGAGATCAAAAGAACAAACACACACGTGACGGGGGGCCGTGGGGAGCCCCATGGAGGGCAAGGAAGGGCCCAGTGAGGCCTGACGCAGAGGCCCTACTTAGCATCCGACCTCAGGGCTTGACAATGGGGCTCTCTTGCATGGAGATGGCTCGCCTTCCTCGTTTGAACTGTAAAACTCAGAAGCAGAAACACATGGTCTTCCCCTTACATTATGATCCTAACATCTGGGACCTTCTACAAAGTTGAGAAGTAAAACTCATCCACTGGGAATTCCCTGTCAGTCCAGTGGTTAGGACTCCGCATTCTAACAGACAAGGGCCCAGGTTCAATCCCCGGTCCCAGAACTAAGATCCCAAAGCCACGTGGTGCAGCGAAATCAATCAATCAATCAATCACTGGTGCCCTAGCCTCCTGCCCTACAGTCTTTTCCTCTCTTTTCAACAGACCCACTTTTTCTCCATCTGGGAACCCAACATTTTCATCATCACCTTTTGTATGACCCACCAAAAGATTCTCTCAAGAAAAAATTCATAATTCACTCCCGCTAAAGTGCATGTGTCTGATAAAAGTTTAAAGTGCTACCTAAGCCGGGGGATTTGTAGCTGGACAGGAATCAGAGTCTTAGCTGAAGGTCCGAACAGCTGCTGGTGTGACCGTGGATGGGAGATTTGTTCTGGAGTAAATGGGCCTCGCCCTGCCCTTTGGAGTCCGCACTGAAGTTAGTCTAGTCCTTTTTTCAACAGCGCCCGGGGGAAGGCGGTGGAGGGGAGCAAGCAGACAGAAGATATGAACTCTGAT
The DNA here is from genome assembly GCF_003031525.2 of Neophocaena asiaeorientalis asiaeorientalis. Classification (NCBI taxonomy): domain Eukaryota; kingdom Metazoa; phylum Chordata; class Mammalia; order Artiodactyla; family Phocoenidae; genus Neophocaena; species Neophocaena asiaeorientalis. Next base: position 2,845,564 of record NW_020173550.1, read on the forward strand.
ACTAGATGAGGAGCTTTAGAAACATTTCCAACATTTTGAGCCTCGGTTTCTTTTCTAATAAAATGGGATAGTTTCACTTGGTCTCAGCCCATGGGAATTTCAGGTGGCTGACAAGGCAGTGGGCTGACAGCATCAGCCTTGCTGGCTTGTTTGGAGGATTAACGAGCAGTATGTGTAGAGCACAGAGCACAGCACCCGGCTTACACACGGGGTCTCCCTGCTCCCCTCCACTGGGGTGGTGAGAGGACCGGGGGTCTGAGGAAGCAGACTGGTCTGTGACCCTCTGGCACAGAGCACTCAGTCAGCTGGCAGGTGGGGTAAAGCCTGGGCCCTGTGCCTGGGGCCACAGAGGGGCCTCCCTCCACTGGACACGCCTCCTTTCTTACTTTGTAGGATGTGACAGCTGAGCTGAGTCTTTACGTTGCACAAGTATTTTTTCTGCCGAAAAGATGAAGTTGAAATTAAGGATGCCCTGGCCAGGGTCCAGCTCTCCTGAAGACCAAGAGCAGAGAGCAGGTACCCTGGGGGTGGGTGGGCGAGAAGGGAGGCGAGGGCCAGGCCCCCCTCGTTCTCTTGCGCAATCCCCAGCGTGCTGTGTGGGATGTCAGGGAACACCTGGTCTCCCGGGCTGCCACTGCTGGAACTCGCACAGAGAAGGACCGCAGGTTTCCAACTGGCTGAGGAGAAACTCAGGGTCTCACGCTGGAAGTGGAGAAGTGTGTCGGGGTGGGAGCTTGAGTCTTCTGCTCTCCCAGCTCAATGCCATCTGACAGCCTAAGAGAAGGTCAAGAACGCTTCACCTCTTTTGTCGGTAGCCAGCTGGCGTTGCTTCCACAGCTCACTGCTCCTGAGGTCTCTCTCCTCCCCAGGGGAAAGATCTGAGAGGCACAGCACCGGGATTCTAGGCCCTCAGACAACGGCTGAGGGGATCAAGGGACACACTGGAGTCTCATTCCAAGGTATATCCGTGCAGAGGGAAGGAGCCAAATACAAAAGATCTGAACATCTCTGGACGCTTGATGCCTTTGCCAAAAAGGCAACTGGACCCCGGTCAACAATGCAAGTGTAAACACATGTGCACGACTGTCGGCAGGTCAGGGTGGGCTGGGTCAGGCTGGCGAGGTCAGTGCAGGGAGGGTCAAGCACCGAGACTGCCTCAGCAACCCCTGCATTCTCGGAGGCTCAGGGTTGCAGGAGGGGCCGCGCTGCTCACAGCTTGTCCCCAGGGCCTAGGTCAGGCTGCCACACGGCAGGAGCTTGGTGGTTGTTAAGTGAATAGTGGGCTGAGTTCCCACCCACTCACACTCATGGTGAAGGGAAGAGGGAGGCCAGCAGGCAGGGCCAGGCTCTAATCCCGGGGCTAAGCAGAGCCAGGTTGGGTCTGAGGCAGAGCAAGCCCTGTGCCTTCTAAGAAGCTCCTCTTCCAGGGCGGCTCAGGGTGGAGAGCGGCCTGCCTTTGGTGTGTTACAAAGGGTCCCTCCACTTTGCACTTGAAAACCCTTCTCAGGTGAAGGCGCGACCTGCAGGGACTCCCATCTGCCTTGACCTTCCAGAGCGCCTGCCTCGCTGGGAATCTAGGTGTGTGCGAGACCCAGGGAAACCCTTGCTTCAATGTGTGAAGGCTTCCATCATGCCGGTTGCAGAGGGAGGTGCAGCATCTCTTTGCCGTACCAAGATGCTCCAGCTCCTTCATGAGCTGGGGCAGCGGGAGGGGACTAAGCAGAAGGTTAGGACTGGAAAGTGGGGGAGTGTTTGTCCTTCCATTTCAGCCCCAGTGGTCAGCCCCTGCAGAGAACACGCCCTTCCAGCCAAAGCCTTGACAATACTGGAATCTGTGTTAATAACCTGGGCACAGCAGAATGGGGAGGGCAAACGCACAATGCTTTCCTTGTGTCTGATGGTTGGGTGCCTTGAGCCAAAAACCTCCTGAAACTCCCTGAAGATAACATGAGCTTTTCTTCCCATGACAGGGGTGCCACGACTTCCAATAACCCAGACAGCCACATCTGCTCCCTTCCCCGAGAGTGCCTGGACAGGAAAAACAGAGCGCGTCACCCATGTTCGGGGGCAGCTGCCAGAGATGCTGAGACAACTGTACAGCCTCGGCCTGTTTGGGGGCCAGGAGGGGGCTTGTGCGGGGGAGGGTAGGGAGACTCCGAAGAGGTAGGGTCTTGCTACATAGACTTCAGTGCCTCTGGGGAGTTGAGGAAGCACAGGACTCTATTCCTCGTGAGAGATCAAAGGCCCAGCCTACCATTTCATTGTACTGGGGAATCCAGCTGCTTGGGACAGGCTGGGTCCTTGGTGGTTTATTAAGAGTCAAATCAGCTATCGTCTCATAATGCAGTTAATATTCACTGAGGGCTCACTACGTGCCAGGCACTGTGCTAAGTGCTTCATATGCATTACCTCACGTAAGATGCCTAATACTTACATCAATGACATAGGAGCTAGTATCATCCTCACTTCACAAAGGAGAAAATGAGGGCTCAGGGAGGGTAAGGAACTTGCTAAAGGTCACGGACAACACGTGGCAGGGCCAGGATGGGAATCCAGGCAGGGAACCTTCCAAATCCAGTTTCATAACCAGTTCTTGATGCCCAGTCTGTCTGGAGGAGCTGATGCCAGGTGTTAGAGGGCTACAATTCCATCCCAAACACGGCGGATGCCAGGAAGGGAAGAGGGAGGCCAAGGGCCCATCCACAGGCACTGAGATTGTCCATATGCCCTTCCTCCGGGGAGTCCCGGCCACCCCTTAGAGTAAAAGACCTAGAGATCTTTCCAACAACAAATTCTGGCAAGGAAGCTAGAAACTGCATGCTACCCTATACTTTTCCATGGAGAACAAAGGCTATTTCCATCAAGGTTGGGGTGTTAGGAGGAATTTTTGTTTGTTTGTTGGTTTGGGTAGTGAGTGCTGGGAATAAAACACCCTTCTCGAAACCACTTCCCTTTCGGATCTGCCCCGGATTAAACTCTGGAGACTCAAAGCCACACCTTCCCACTTCCTGTAGCCGGCTGGAGCACGCCCAGATTCTTCTTGCTTCAGCTGAGCGCCTCCACAGCTGCTCAGCCTCTGCATGGGAGGTATACTCTGAGTCTGTCCTTGGCCTGCCTTTGCTTGAAAAAAAGGGAGGGCCCTTTTAACATGGGCCCATTTCCTTTTAAGTGACCTAACTTTGGATTTCCCAAAGATGGAGCCAGTGCTCAGATGCGTGCTGCACTCCCCCTCCCGCCAAACCCAGTTCAGAGTCCGGAGCTGAGGAGGGCCAAGGTTATAAGACAAGAACTGTCTTATAAGCAGCTGGGATGACAGTCCAGGGCCTCCAGCAGGCTGACAGTGCTAACCTTACAGATATAGTCTCTCACGCTAAACCCTCAAGAGCCTCACCCACACTGGTGGGTGAGGGGTTGGAGAGGCCATTCCTTTTTCTCAAATTAATTAATTAATTTTTGGCCGCGTTGGGTCTTTGTTGCTGCACGCAGGCTTTCTCTAGTTGTGGCAGGCGGGGGCTACTCTTCGTTGCAGTGCATGGGCTGCTCATTGCAGTGGCCTCTTGTTGCAGAGCACGGGCTCTAGGCGCGCAGGCTCAGTAGTTGTGGCACCTGGGCTTAGTTGCTCCGTGGCATGTGGGATCTTCCCGGACCAGGGCTCGAACCCGTGTCCCCTGCATTGGCAGGCAGATTCTTAACCCCTGTGCTACCAGTGAAGTCCTGTGGAGAGGCCATTCTTGACTAGATTCCAAAACCTCAGGAGATCTTCACAGCCCGAGTGAGCTCACGTGAAGCTATGGAAAGTGTACGAAACGGAGCCTCAAACTTGAGTTCTAATTCCAGCTCCATCAGAATTAGGTTTATGAAACGTAATTCTTAGAAAGTCACAAAAACTCCATGGGCCTTGGTTTCCTCATCAGGAAAACTCAGAAGGTTGGACTGGATGATCTCTAAGGGCTTCCAGTGTTTTTTTTTTTTGGCCACACTGCGTAGCTTGCAGGACCTTAGTTCCCCAACAAGGGATCGAACCTGGGCCCCCTGCGGTGGAAAGAGTGGAGTCCTAACAATTGGACTGCTAGGGAAGTCCCACAGTTCTAATTTTCTGAGAATCTAGATTCTCCTCCTCTTCCGTTGTGGCAATAAAATAGAGACAATAACTGTGGACTTACAAAGGGGTAGGATTCAATCATGCCCTCCCAGTGAGTGGCTCCGGGTCCTGGCTAAGAATGAGTGTAGCAGCAGAGTGAAGGGGACCTGGACATCCCAGGGAGGCTTTCTGGCCTTTTACGCAGCCTGAGGGGGCGGGAGATAGAGGCCTGGGACGTGTCCTTGGCGGGAGCCTATGTCTCAGGAACCCTTTCAGGAAAGTGCAGACTGTAACGCTAGACCCCAGTGCTGGGCCGTTCAGAAGCAGGGTGTCTGTCCTCACTTTGTAACCCACCTCTTCCACCTGCCCAAGGAAGGGGAGGGGCCCAGGCTGACCTGAGGGAAGAAAGTGTCCCAGGATAGGAGGGCCCTATAAGCCCTCGCCTGTGTGAGGTTCTAGAGCAGCACAACTGGGAATAGTAAGGCCTGGGTTCCGCCTTCCCAGCACCACCATTCACTGAGTCAAAGCTCCGGTTCTACACAAAGGCCACGTGAGTCTCGGAGTGAAAGAACTGGTTACTCACTGTTTTGGGGACAATCTGTTTCTTGGGCTGCCCAATCTTGAAAGGAATCCTGTAAGACAAAGAGTCAAAGAGGAAGGTTAGGAGAAGTGGGGAAGGATGTGGCTGAAAAGACTTGATGAGGTACGGCCACTTCCCCCCTGGAAGGAGTGCCTCACTCCCGGGACTCGTACCACGTGCCTGCGGGTCTAGGACCATCAGCAACCAGGCTGGGCTCCAGGAGAACGGTCCCCCATGGACAGAATCAGATGGAGGTGCCCCAGGGCATCTTTCTCTGCAATGTCTACATACATTGCAGAGGTGAAGGCAGGAAAGGTGAGATACTGTACTAGTAACAGTCACTACAAACCTTGTGTCCTGAGGAGCTGCGAAGTCAGAGGTTGCAGGCTCACCTGGACAGCTATCATCCTTGAAAACATGCCTTTAAAAAACACCGCAAAGCCCACTATCATCAGTAGCAGGTGCTTCCCTACTTCTCTATAGAGAGACAGACTGTGGAGGGCTTCTTGTGGGGCTGGGGAGAGATGACGAATTGTAGGAGCACTGAGGACCAGTCAGGCTGGGTTATTTCCCGTGAGAACTGACAACATCTAAAGAAAGCTAGCTTGGAGAAGAATCTGAATCCAGTTCAAGTCTGCCCTGAACTTGCTGGGAAGCTCTGCACCTCAGGTTCCCCACTTGGAAATGGAAGAAGGCGTGGCATAATGGAAGGAAGGTCATGGTCCAGGAGTGAAACCCTGAGCGCTAACCCCGCCTCCACCCCTGAGGAGCAGGACGCCAGGAAATGACTGCGCCGGGACTTAATTTCCTACTCTGTGAAACAAGAGGGTTAAACTGGGTAATCTAGAAGCTTCCTTCAAGCGCTGAAAATTCTCCCATCCTACAGTTCTGAGAATTAAAGAAGCCACAGGGCATCCCCACAGCTACAGAAACGCGGGCTTCTCCCACCAAGGTAGGAGTGAGTTAAGCATCCCTGGCTGGGATCAGCTCAGGGAAGAGCCCTGAGGGTGCAGGTTGGACCCCACTCTCACTGCTCTCCTTCCAGTGCTCAGGACCAGGGGTCCCTTCCATTCAAACCTCCCGCTCCCACTCCTTCCCCCCCACCCCCTCCACCAGGCCCCTCCCATCTCTTGGCCCATACTGACCAACACTGCTGCTAAGCCCAGTGGTATAATTAACCACCGATAATAACCCCAGACAACGAGCTGGTTGAGAGGATGGGCCAGCCTGAGTCACAGCAGTTTAAATTTAATTTCTGGAGGACATCCTGTTTATTGTTAATCCAGCCCCGTAATTTAGGAGCGTTAACCCTTTGGGGGCTGGCTGATTCACGTGGCTTCTGTAAACAAATAATCTCTGGCTATGTAATTACGAAGGGAAGGTAAGCTGTGGAATTGAAAAGGAAAGAAAAAATGAAATTGCCATTTCCCTCTCTCAGACCTGAAGAAGAAAGGTTAAGGGGACAGGAGAGCCTTAGTCCTCTCCCCCCACAACAGTTACTTCTGCCCAAATCAGGGACTTGAGTTGACTGACACAATGGTTTTGGACAGTGAGCGACTGCCCACAAGGACCATTTTGGTGACAGTGCAAATGAGGCCCTGGTGGCACTGCAAAAAGACCGATCCTGCTCTGTGTGAAGCATGTTGCCATATAAAAGGCTCTGGACCAGGAATCAGAAACCCTGGTCTTGGGCTTCCCTGGTGGCGCAGTGGTTGAGAGTCCGCCTGCCAATGCAGGGGACACGGACTCTGCCTCTGACTAGTTTCTTAAACAAATTATAAAACAAAGGAGCTGGACTACCTAGCCCTTTCAGCTTACCTAAAACTTGAATTCTAAACTGAATCTCCATTCCAAGAACATGGGGGGCAGAATGCGCATTCTAAAGAGCCCTCGGAGCGGTCCTCAAAGCGACTCTGGCGTCTAGTACTACAGACTAGCTGCAAAGGAATTAGGAACTCAGATTCCATTATTTGTGGTGCCACAGCCTCCCTCTAAATCTTAATTTAGAGTCACAGTATTTTTAGAGCTGCAAGTTACCATAGAAATGTTTCCAGTTCAACCCTCTCAATTTGGAGATGCGGAAGCAGATCTGGAGGGGTTCAGTGACTAGCCCAGGGTCATTCAGCAACAGGACCCAGAACAAACAATCAGGGTTGTGATTTCTTGTCCAGTTTTCTCTCTACTACTCACAGTTCAATACTCTTTCACACAGATATGTCATATGTGTCTGAAGGAACTAGGGAAAAAATCATCTGGTCAAAATACCTAATCTTAAAATACTATGGAATTTAGAAAGGGTTCATTGTTAAAAGCCTGGAAATGAAAGAGGACCGTGTTATCAGGAGGAGGCTGGTGCTGAACTGGGTGCTTCTGCACAAATGAGAGGCCGTGTGAACTGTGTAGAAGGAACCAGGCCTCTGTAATCTCACTGCAGCTACGGACAATCACCTATAACTTTATCATACGATTCTGATTCGTTTTCACCTCACCTCTTCAAAAGCCATCTCCCTGCCTGAAGAATGCCTTAAAAAAAAAAAAAAGTAACATTTGATTAGAAAAGTTTTAGATTTACAGAACAATTGTAAAGACAGTACCTAACTCCATATATCCCACACCCAGTTTCCCTTATTATCAACATCTTATATTCGTATAGCATATCTGTCACAATTAGCAAACCAGTCCTGAATAAAGTCTACACTTTGTTCAGATTCCCTTAGTTTCCACCTAACGCCCCCTTTAAGTTCCAGGACCCCAGCCAGGTTGCCGCATTCCACGTAGTCATTGTCTCCTCAGACTCCTCCTGATATTTTCTCAGACTTTCCCTGTTTTTGATGACCCTGACAGTTTTAAGGAGTGCTGGTCAGGTGCTCTATAGAAATGTCCCTCAACCGGGACTTGTCTGCTCTTTTTCCCACGACTAGACTGGCGTTACAGGTTCTGGAGGGAAGGAGTGAAGTGCCATTCTTGCCACATCGTACTGAGGGCTCAAGCTATCAACCCGACTTCCTACTGCTGATGTGAGTCTCCGTCACTGGGCTGAAGCAGCCTTTCCCGGGATTCTCCGATACATGGTCCCTCCCCCTCCCCCCCACGACTCCCCCCACCTTTGGAAGGAAGCCACTGGGCACAGCCCACACTTAAGAAATGAGAAGTAATACTCCACCTTTTTGCGGGCAGAGTATTGGCATAAGTTATTTGGGATTCTGCATGGGAGATTTCTGTTCTCTATTCAGTCACTTATAGCAGTATAAATGCATCGATATTTATTTTATATGGGTTATAATCCAATCCTACTTTATTCTGTTGCTCAAACTGTTCCAGCTTTGGCCACTGGGAGCTCCTTCAGTTGACTCCTGTGTCTTTCTGACATACCTACATCAGTGTGTGTGCGTGTGTGTGTGTGTGTGCGCGTGCGTGTGTGTGTTTTGTTTAGTACTTCCTTGTATTCTGGACTATGAACTGCTCCAGGCTTACCCTGTACATTTCCTGAGCCAGCCCTAGAACTGGTCGAGGAACTTCCTAAACCAGCAGTCACTGTGCCTCTAGAATATGGTCTCACCCCGCCTTTTAGTTTCCCTTCCCATTCACCCAGTACAACTGCTCTGATTCAGCCAAGTGGCTGTTCATTTATCCCCCAAATCTAGACGCCTTATAAACAACTTCCTGTTCCAAAGTGGAGGTCCATGTTTCAGTGCCAACATGTCATTAATAATTTCATCAGGACAAAAGGCATAAAACTTGGACTGTCCAGGGCAACTGGGACATACGGCCACCCCACCCAGAGGGAACCTTTCCCTTCTCCTGGCTTCATCAAAGCTGTTCTGACTCCCAAACCTTGCTTACCTTCTTCAAGATGTCTACGACTTTATTAGGCATTTAAAAATATTCTACCTTTTACAGTTGATTATAGTTCATCTCTTTAAAAAGTAAAACATGCTCATCAGAAAGCCTAAAAGAGAGAGAAGAGAGGGAGAGACAAAGAGAAGGAAAAGAAGGAAAAGAAAAAAACCCCAAATAGCCCTCCGTCTCATATTGAAAAGATAACCAAGGTTAATGTTTTGGTGTTAATTATATTTTAAACATTTTCAGAAAGAAAAAAACCTGAAGCAGATATGCCAAATGTTAGTAGTTAATTCCGGGTGGTGAGAATATGATTACTGTTTTCTTTTTTGCACTTTCCATATCTCTCAAATAAACTGAAGGAAAAAAATCCCTTAAGTTCTTTTGCTTGACTATAAAAATAACACCTGATCAGTGTCAAAAACTTGGAAAACCACAAAGGACAAACACACACACACAGATACAAATACACAAAATCCCAGAGAAAAAGTAATACCCCAAATTTCAGTGTGTATAGCATATGCATATTTACACTTTTAAAAAAATAAAGGAAACATATATCAGGAGTGTTTTTATATGCCAATACACAAGTTTTCCTCAGCCTGACTTTTAAGAGCTACCTAGTATTTCATTAATCAACTGTGTCACTAGTTTTCTTTTTGTAACCCACATGGCTTACATTATCATTTCAACTGCCTCAAGTTTTTCTTCTAATATAAACAAAAACCAACGGCTAAATCTTTGGGCACATCAAGGATTAGTCACATAGGATAAATTCTTAGTATTGGAATTGCTGGGTCAAAGGATACATGCGTGTTCAAGGCTTTGATTCGCTTGCCAAATTGCCCGAGACAGACTGAAACAGTTTACATTTTTTAAAGGATTGAAATCATTTACCACCAGTCCCAGGATTTTTTTCCTGTCTTAACGTTTACCTTTCCATTTTGTACGTGTGTGTGTTTAATGTACAGAGGCTTTTAATTTGTATGAAGTGAAACTGCCCAAATCTGTCTCTTTCCTTTATGATTTCTTCTTTTGGTGTCATACTGAGAAAGACCTGCCTCTTCCACCCCAACACAGAAAAAGTTCACCTGGACCTACTTTTTACTTTTATGATTTCCTTCTGCTAATCTAAGTTTTGCTCTTATCAAAGTTATACATGTGCACAGTTTAAGAAGGCAACAATGTCTGCTAAGTAAAACATTAGGCTCTAGGCTCCCCTAAACTCAATCGCCTGTGGTGAGCACTTCTAACGTGGCGGCTTTTGTTTTGTTTTTGATACGTACCTTTGCATCTCTAAATAAAAATGCGTGCATTACCACCCTGTGATGATTAGGTTTTAGGCCCTAGCTGTTGACTTTTTATCTTGGAAGAGGAAGATTTAACTAAACAAAAACACACACCTCTTTTGGGTCTTCACCCCTATTACCCAAAGGCACATTTGCAACTCTGCCTTCTCAATAGAGGTATACTGTGATCTGGTAAGAGCAAGGCGAAATACACTATTAGGAACAGAACATGGTTTGTTTTCCTTCCTGCATGTGGCAGCCAGCAGACTGTTCAGCTTCAGCCAAACCTTCAGGAGACTGCGGAGTTCCCAAGCCAAAACCCCCAGCCGAGCCGCTCCCAAATTCCTGACAATCAGAAACTGGTATTATTGTTGGGAGGTACTAATTTGTGGGGTAATCTGTTCCACAGCAATACAGAACTAAGAACACTGCACAAGTTTCCCTAAAAATAATTTTTCCTTTTCTTTCATATGCTTCATCTTCTAGATGTTTATCCCTAATCCTCTCTCAGTTGTCTAAATCTACTCTCAACACATTCATGCGTATCAGGTGTCCTATCATTTTCCCTTCCTGAAGCAGTCTCTACTGGAGCCTTGGACCTGCTCGGGTCTGGACGGGCTGCCTCCACTCTGGGCTCCCCTGTCACCACCCTCACAGGGATTCCTTCCACCTCTCTCCTAGGATCTTTTCCACCTGGATTCCGTGTCTTCTCCTTTCTTGGTTTACTCCTCATCCGGGTGGAGAAAAAGTGTGAGGGAGATCAGTTTTGAGACTGCGCAACCCAAACCCCTTTTATCCTATCCTCACACGAGTTAGTTTTGACTGGGTATAGAATTATAGGCTGGACATGATTTCTTCCAGAATCTCAAAGGCACTGTTTCACTGGCTTCTCATTTCCCAGTGCCGCTGTGGTGGTGAAGTCTGAAGCCAATCTGACTCCCAACCTTTGTATGTGACCTGCTTTTTATCTTCTTCATGCCAGCTTCGAGGGTCAGATGTGCGTCTCCCATGTTGCAAAATTTCACAACGATGTACCTTGGGGTCTGTTTTTATCCATTGTGCTGGGGGATACACAGGACTCTTTCGAGTTGGCAATTTATAATCTTTAGTTCTGGGATTAAAGGAAACTTTGTTGCTACTGACCACTCCCCCCACACCCATTTTCTCTGTTTCTTATTTCTGAAATTCTTATAATTCTGATGCTGACCCTCTTTGGCTGGTCCTCTAATTTCTCTATTTTTCAATGTTTCCTTATCTTTTAATATTTCTAAAGAGTTTTTCATTTCTGCTGCCATGTTTTTAATTTCCAACAGCTCGTCTTAATTTTCAGGATGTCCCTTTATTTTTTTAAATGGTACCCTGTTTTTATTTCTTGGATGCCTTATCTGAAAATCTTAATGATAGCTTTGAAAAAAGTTTCTTCTTCCTTTACAGTCTCAGTTTCCCTTCAAGTTGCTTTTTGTGTTTGTTTTAGTCTCCATTTTTCATGTTAAACATGTCCCTTGGATGAGTGGTAATTCTTGGTTGTCTTCTCCAATATATGACTGGGGACCAAAACGCTGACTAGAAGCTGTAAGTACATGAATAATGTCTGTCTATTGTGTAGGATGATCTGGCTGAGAAGTTTTGTGGGGGATTCGTGATGCCAGTTTGTACTCTTTTCTCCAAGGGAGGTAAAATTCCCTAGAGAAGATTCTTCCACTGTCTTGGACTGGGAAGAAAGGCCCAGCTCACTGTTCTGGGAGCGGAGTAGAAGAGGCTGTGTGTGTGTGTGTGTGTGTGTGTGTGTGTGAAAGTGGGTGTGTGTGTAAGAGGATGTGTCAGCACTCCACATGCATTCATCCACTTCATCCTCCTATGAAGTCCTGCCCTCACCTGTGCTTGAAGCGGATCTGGGTTTTGTGGGCCTGAAGCTTACACAATTTTGCATGCCCTTTAAAAAAAAGAGATTACAAAACTGCAAATACAAAAATAGGCCTGAAAGTGAATGTTTATTTAAACAGAGAAAAGAGCATTGTAAATTACAAGCTATAAAAGCTGACAAATAACATGAACATCAAAAAATCAAGAATAACCTAATATTTTTATTAATCATCTGCCTGACACACCTTTATATTTATTTCTCCACATTTTTTTGGCTGCATAGTCTATGATTGCCTCTTCATGTGACACAGAGTTGATAAATCATTTCCTTAGAGAGAAAAGACAAATAACTCAGCCTTTTCTCTAGGAGCGTTGATTGAAATTTGTTTTCTATTACTTACAGTTTAGAAAAGCTTTTTTTTTCCAGCTTACTGGTAACATATAAATATAAACTTTAGGACTGTTGTAAAATTTAGGAAAATCTCATGTTTCTCTCATAAATAAACTGTAAAATTTCAGGCCACATTTCAAATTTTCTTGTACAATGACTAATCTTAAATGCTCTCTGAATTAATGAGAGTAACTGGTCTGTCACTGAGGTCCTAGTAGGAGGGTATGAGTTTTATGTTATCTTTGTTATGTCTTTCATGTTAAATCCACTAGAAATTTAAATGTTTTAGCAATAGGTTCATATGATTTGCTCCTCCTCTTCATTAACTAGATCATCAGATAATCATCACTCCTATCTAAAACTGATCTTACTCTCTTAATGAATTACTAGCTTTTGGTACAATGTGACAATGTTTTGTTACACTTTACATGATTTCAGAGTAATATCTATTGATTTCATTCTCACCTTTGTCACTTTTGTTTTGTGTTCTACTTTTACCCAATTTTTCTCTTAGCTATAAAATACATTTGAAGATGATCAAAAAAGGTATCCTTTGTGCGCTTCCAACTCAGGACTCTAATTTCTCACTTGTTTTATGTTTTTCAAAAATGTCTTTACAAACTGAAGTCAAAACAGCATACTCCCAATTCAACAACCCCCTCCAATCCTGTCCCATCCCAAAAAGGGTCTAGGCTACTCCAAAGCTGCCTGACATGAAGGGTAGTATAAAGAAGAAAAAGAAGGACCTAGAGATTGTCATACTGAGTGTAGTCAGACAGCGAAAGACAAATGTCATATGATATCGCTTATATGTGGAATCTAAAAAAATGCTACAAATGAACCTATTTACAAAACAGAAATTCAGAAATTGAGTCACAGATGTAGAAAACACCCTTATGGTTACCAAGGGGAAAAAGAGGGGGGAGGGATAAATTGGGAGACTGCGATTGACATATACACACTACTATATATAAAATAGATAACTAATAAGAACCTATTGTATAGCACAGGGAACTCTACTCAATACTCTGTAATGAGCTATATGGGAATAGAATCTAAAAAAGAGTGGCTACGTGTAGCTGATTCACTTTGCTGTACAGCAGAAACTAACACAACATTGTAAATCAACTATACTCCAATAAATAATTAATTTTAAAAAAAGGAGGAAAGGAAGGCAGAGATATTCTTAGCTGCGTGCAGTAAAAATATTTTCGAAGTTTACAGAAACACAGGATCATCTGAACACATGGCTAGGGTTCCTTCTCGGGCCCTGGACAAGGTCCATGTAAGCGAGGGGCCCTGAGGCTTAAGCTTCATTAGTTTCACACAGTAAATCCACCTCTGTGTGCCCTTGTGGAGAAACTCCCTGCTTCACACTCTCCAGGGGTGGGGCCCCTTCATTCTTCTGCTAGGGTGAGGTGGGGACAGTGTCCAGTGAAATGGCGTTGGGGATGAGATGGTAGGAGTCTCAACTTATTCATGAGCAGCTTTCAACCAATCCCCCTGATCTGAGTGTTTGGCTTCAGCCCACTTCTAGAGGTACCTAGTGTCACCAGTTCCTGAACCTTTGAGGATTCTGTGATGTAAGTTCTTGGTTTTCCTAAATGCCAGTTCACCACCTGGCCTTCTGGGAACTGCCAAGTCAGTTACCCCATGTAACTGCATTCCAATCCCCAAATGTCGTCAATGTCTGTTCTATTCTCCCTGAATTGGTAGGTTTATGACTTAAAAAAAATCACCTCACTGTGCTTTGTGTGGGATTTCCGAGGGAGATAAAATAGATGTACATTATTATACATTGGAATGTATAATGTGTTATACATTACAGATGTATATGTATTATATTATTATATACGCCTGGTTTCATCTCCTGCACAAATCCCACAATTTGTCACCTTTGCTCAGAAACTCCTCTATTTACTCATTTTAAGTAACAACTTTATGAGATGTAATTCACACACCATAACATTCATCCTTTCAAACAATTTGGTGTTTTTGCTGTATTCACAGAGTTGTGCAACCACCACTACAACTAATTTTATGTTTTTTGGCCACGCTGCGTGGCTTGCTGGATCTTAGTTCCTCGACCAGGGATCAAACCTGCTCCCTTGGCAGTGAAAGAGCGGAGTCCTAACCACTGGACTGCCAGGGAATTCCCACCATTAGCTAATTTGAGAACATCTTCATCACCCAAAAGGAAACCCTGTACCTGTTAGCAGTCATTCACCATTTTGTAGTGTGGTACAAAGACACTTTCGGTCTCCATGGATTTGCCTGTTCTGGACATTTCATATAAATGGGATTATATAACATGTGGCCTTTTGTGTTTTCTAATTTTTTAAGACGGTGTAGGTAAGGATCCTACTTCATTCTTTTGCATGTGACCATCCAGTTATCCCAGTACCGTCTGTTGAAAAGACTATTCCTTCTCCATTGAACTGGCATCCTTGTTAAAAATCAACTGAAAAAAAAAAAAAAAAAAAAAAAAAAAAAAAAAAAAATACCCATCAGAA
>NW_020173550.1:2860173-2889167 GCF_003031525.2 Neophocaena asiaeorientalis asiaeorientalis
AAAAAAAAAAAAAAAAAGAAAAAAAAAAAATCAACTGACCATCAGTATAAAGGTTTATTTTTGGATTCTCAATTCTATTCCATTGATCTACATATCTATCTTTATTGCTAGTACCACATTGTCTTAGTTACTGTTGCTTTGTAGTAAGTTTTGAGATTGGGAAGTGTGAGCCCTCCAACTTTGTTCTTCTTTGTCAAGATTGTTTTGGCTGTCCTGTGTCCCTTGAATTTCCATATGAATTTTAGTGGTTTGTCTCTTATATTTAAATCTTTACTCCATGTAGAGTTTGAGTGTATGGCTAACCAGTTGTTTTAACATGATTTAAAAAATAATCCATCTTTGGGACTTCCCTGGTGGCGCAGTGGTTAAGAATCCGCCTGCCAATGCAGGGGACATGGGTTTGAGCCCTGGTCCGGGAAGATCCCACATGCCACAGAGCAACTAAGCCTGTGCGCCACAACTACTGAGCCTGCGAGCCACAGCTACTGAAGCCCACCCGCCTAGAGCCTGTGCTCCGCAACAAGAGAAGCCACTGCAGTGAGAAGCCTGCGCACTGCAACTAGAGAAAGCCGGCTTGCAGCAACAAAGACCCAATGTAGCAAAAATAAATAAATGAACGAATTAAAGAAAAATCTATCTTTGAAAAATCATTTTATCAGCATTAAATACTTCCGCTCTATATCATAGATCTGTCTACTCTTTTGCCAATAACACAAATTTAATTATTTAGGTTTAAAACAGATCTTGATACCTAGTAAGCAAATCCATTCTCATTACATTTCTTTTTCAGGTAATTTGGCTATTTTAATTTTGTTTTCATATTTAAGATGAAATTCAAAATCATCTGCTGTGTTTCCCCTTCCAAGTCAAGATATTAATTACTGAAAATACATTATATTTATAGATTAACTTTTGAAGAACCTACATCTTTATAAATATTAGGTTTGCTCATTCAGGGCCAAAATACGTCTTTCCAGTCATTCAAGTCTTTTTATTATGCCCTTTAGTCTGAAGAGTTTTTTTCACATAGGTCCTCTACATTTGTTTAGTTAAATATTAACATCCAAAAGTAACACTTATGTGTGAATTTTTTTGTCCTACACATGTCTTAGGTACATTCCATGGAATTTTATATATTTGGTTATACTATAAATGGATTCTCTTTTTCATTTCATCTTCCTAGTACACAGGAAAGCTAGTGGGTGTTAAATATTTACCCCACAACCAATCACCACAGCTATACACCTAACCTACACAGCCCAAGAAATTTGGCTGGGAAAAAAAAAAAGAACTAATTGGGTTTTCCAAGTAGACAGTGATACCATTTAAAAATAATTGTAAAATTTCCCTCTTCTTCCCCAATATTTAATACCTATTTTTGTCTTGTATTACGGCATTGGCTAAAAATTACAGAAAAATGTTTTTAACTTTAGTAAGAATACTTCGAGTTTGATCTTTCACTATAAAATACGAAGAGGGCTCCTGGTTTATTTAGGAGGCTAATAGTAAGGAAATATTTTTCTGTTTCTAGTTTACTGAAAGATACAAAGACTGGATTTTTGAATTATATCAATGCCTTTTCAGCGTGCATTTGGTGGACCAGTTGGTTCTCCTATGACCTAGTGCTGTGACGAACTGTGTGAATACATGTCCTAAGACTGAGCCATCCTTCCATTACTGAAGTGAGCTCTTCTCGGTTAAAGGTACAGGTTAATTAACTTTGACGTGCATACATCTTGCTTTCTGATTATGACACAAAAGCACCTCAAGGGTAGGGACTCAATGTTATGCTTCTCTGCAACTCCTGCCAAGTGCTGTACTAGGCACAGTGCTATTCTCAACCTTTTACTGAAGGAACAGTCAGTAAATATGTATTAGGGGCCTCCTTCATGCCTAGCACTACACGAGGTTCTAGGGATATCAGGATGAATACGGCAGACTCATTCTATGATCTCATGGAGCTTATAGTCTGGCTTCATACATAGTAAGCAGGGAATGGATGATTAAATGAATGAGTAAACTGAGCCTATTGGCCCAGGGGCCCTATCAAATACCATACTCTAATTTAGGGTTCCTGAAAAAAGCTACTCTTAGATCAGGCTCTATAAAGAACAAAGAAAGGTAATCTCATTGTCCTTGGTCTCTCAATCCTTACCTGAGTAAAATAAAACCTAAAAAGGCATCACCAGCTACAAGTAACTGCCTGGGTCAAGGGAAAGTAAATTCAGTGCAGACGGAGAGAACGGAGCTGGCCTTTGGCACTGGCAGTAAAGCCTGGCGAAGTTATCAGAGTATGGGTCAAGGGAAAACATTTTCAAGAGCCTGAGAGGAAATATGAAAGGAGAAGAGTCTCCTGGGTTTATTCTCAGGCTGCCAAATAGCAAACGTACTCCACTCTGCCAGCGAAAGAGCCAGAAAACTGGGGCAGGTGCCCTGATGGAGGGATCGGATTCTCTGCCACTGACGTGAAAGATGGTGAGACGAAAGAGCAAAGCAACTGCACGTCAACTGACTCTTCTGCCTCTTCTTCTCCTTGACCTCTTGATTTCATCCTGCGGTCTAGGCCCCCGCAGGAACCCAGGGACGTCCTCAGGAGAAGCAACTGCTTTGGAAAGTGTGCGGCAAGACTGACAGTATCAGAGCATCTCAGAGCAGAGCTGTCCTGGCACGGCTGGGGCTCTGGGGCAGGGGGCGCTCACCGGGCTTCCAGACTTTTGTTCCTCCTCCTTCTCACAGCTTTCCTCAGGGCTCTCCCCCTGGAATCGGGCGGGTATGCAGAGATCCAGAGAGGAGACTGGGCTTGCTCCCCAGAGAATCTCTACGTTCTGGAAACCATCATGAAGGCTGTGAGCTCCCGGCCCCTGGAGTAGGATTCTTTACTTTGTTCTGCTTGCCATTCCATAAATATGAGCACCAGAGGGCAGGAGGAGGGATATTTTGGTCTCGGCAACAAAATGGAGAAAACATTTCTCTCAGCCCTACCCTTCTCCAACCCCCAACATGCCCCACCTCAATAAAGAAAAAAAAAGTTCTGTGTGTACAGAGGGAAAGGGGGGAAGAAAACGGGTTCTATTTTCTTTCACAATAAAGAAAAGTCAACAGGATGTTCTCCAAAGCTACAAATATACTTTTTCAAACAGTAAATGTCTCTATTAGCAGCATGGTGCCAGTTGGCTAATTCTGTCTGTCTCAGGAAAACCTCTCCCCAAAAACTCCTGCTCTTGGGTAATGTCTATTTACAAAACCAGTTCTTGTGCATTTTCGATTTGCTAGGTTTCTCAATCTTTTGTTTCCCCACCCCCTCCACTGCAGAGGCAGAGACGAGAGGCAGGCCCGGATGGCAGCTGGGTGGGGATCCCCTGGTCACCCCAGCAGATCCCCCGAGCCCCACCTTCTTTGGAGAGTCCTCCACTCCATTACCAAGAACAGCTTAAAGAAGCTAAAACCTACCCCCTCCTCCCTGGCCTTCACCGGGCCTCCAGAATTTGTTTCTACTGAGCCTGAATGGGCCGAGGCCTTGCCCGGGGGTGGAGAGAACCCTGGAATGATTCAGTCAACCCAATCGTGTATCATCCCGATATCTCCAGCTGGGCAAAGATCACAGTTTTGGGGGTGGGGCGTGGGGGGAGGGGAGGGAGGTGAGAACGAAGGGAGGGCTGAGCAAAGAGTAGGAGGCAGCAGATAGTGGCTGAAATCCTGGCTCTCCGGGGAGTGGTCTGGGCCTGAGTCACTGTCTCGGCAAGAGCAGGAAGGTGGGCGAAAGGCAGCAGCTTCTGCAGGCTGGAAGGACAAGCCCCTCCTCCCCCAACCTTCTGTCACTCTATCCTCCGGTCGCTGCCTTCTCGGGTCTGAGGCCCCACCAAGGCTACCACCACCTTGACAATTGGAGAGAGAAAACAGTGGGCCGGGGCCAGGGCAGGGTTTATGGAGAGTCAGCTGGCTCCGGCGGAGCAGCTGCTTGTTGGATGCCATCCTCTCTGAAGGGCCAGCTGGCCACAATGCCCGGGGCCAAGGAAAGTTCAGCCCAAGCAAGGACGTGAGAGACCCCATCAGAAGGGGAAATGGCCTGAGCTGTGAAGGATCCATTTCCAGTGCCTATGACCATAGCCTCTCCAGCCCCACCTCAGTCCTTCCCCTAAATTAGCTGGATTCCAAACCAGAGCACAGACAACACCACTCTCGCTTGCCACCAGTCCGAGGAGGTTATGTGTGTGTGTAAAAATAAAAGGCACGACTCTGTGACCTGGCTGATTTGTTACTTGACCAGAACAATGGCCCAGCTCAGCTGTGATCCCTCCTTCCCCATGCTCCCCGGGCTGACCGCTGAAAAGGAAAGACAGAATGAATCACAGAATGTTGAGTGAGATCATCCAATTAAAGCGATCATTTATTGAGCATCTACTATTGCCAGTGTCTGCGCTAGGTGCTTCCGATATGTCAGCTCATTCAAAGTGCTGCCCTCCCATATTTCACCCAAGAGACGGCGCACTGGATGAGGGGGTGGACTGTGGAGCCAGGCTGCCTGGGCTCAAGATCTGGCTCTGCCAGCTGCCAGCTCTGAGACTTGGATAACTTACCTAACTTTCCTGTGTCTCAGTTTCCCTGTCTATAAAATAGGATCATAATATACCTATTTTACAGGGTTGCTGTGAAAGCTAAGTGAGCTTAATCTTTAAAATAGTTCCCAGCCTACAGTAAGCAGCCTGGGAGTATCTGTCGTAAAGATGATGGTGGTGGTATTTTGATGATGATGATCAAACTGAGGCCCAGATGGGGAACTTGCACAAAATTACACAGAGGTAAGTATGGTCAGGAAACCTGAAATGGTTGTTTTCTGTTTGGGGAGCATGCAGTAGTCCCTGCCATAATCACCACTACCAGGTCCAAGTTAATATATTTGCTTAAAATTGAGTGGTGACTTCCTCGTGAGTAGTAAAAGGATTTGTGACACAAGTTTGGAGGCTGATGGAGCATCCAAAGGTCAAGAAAAGAGAGGAAGGAAGGCAATTCAGTGAGGTGGTTTGGAATTTTTTTTTTGGGAGCTCTTTAAGAGACTCCTAATATTTGACAGACAAGTTACTACCTATTCTCATTCTAACCTGCTAAGATACGAAGAAGTAGAAACTCAGTTTTCCCATTTTATAATAGGGAATCAGAAGACATTTGGAGGTGAAAGCCTTGTCCTGCCTACTGAACAAGCCAGAGAGAAGCCTCCTAGGGCCTGACTTCCACTCTGATGGGTTCACAGTGGCTGAGGGCAGACACTCTGAGACGCACCAGACCAGCTGAGGCACTAGCTCTAATCTCATTCTCACTTGTCCCTTACCAACCAGGAATCTTAAAAAGAGCTTTCACTCCACCGTTTCCTCTTCTCTGTTGGAGGTTTGGCCCCTAGAAGCAGAAGGAGGGCTGGGATGGAAACCCACTTCTAGGCCCGCCTGCCTCGGTCATCCCCAGCTTTTGGCCACAGGAGGCAATAATTCTCCTGCTATGAGGTCAGCCTTAGCCATGGTACTGGTCAGGCTAGGCATGACGACTGTTACAGAAATATTGGAAACACTCAGAACATTACAGAGCAGAGCACATATAATAAATACTCATGTACCCACCACCTAGCATTGTCAAATTCTAACACTGAGCCGTACTTGCTTCGGGTCTTATTCTTCAAGCAGCACACCAGCACAGATACTGCTGAAGCTCCCTGAGTGCTCCAGCCTGATCCCATTTCCTTCCTTCCCTCCCTCCTGTTATCCCTGAGGTAACCACTACCCCGAATTCAGTGTTTATTAATCCTATACTTTTGCTTCATCAGTTTGAATCCATAAGCACAACATAGTGTTGTTTTACAGATCTAAACTTTATACAAATAGTACAATATTGAATGTATCATTTCCAAACTAGCCTTTTATGTTGGGCCTTATGTTTCTGAGATTTGCCCCTGCTGATACACATGGCTCACTTCATTCATTTTGACACTGCGTATTTCACTATGTAATGACACCATGTTTTATTTTCCCATTCTTCAGAGGCTAGACATGTATAAACAATGAAGTAGCGGACATTTCTGCTCAGGTCTCCTGCTGCACAGGTGCAGAAGTTTCTCTGGGTGAGGGGCAGGCCCGTCTTTGGCTGTGTGAGGCACTACAAAATCTCCCAGTGGTTGCACCAGTTCCCCACCCCGCCACCCCACTCAGCGGATGCCAGTTCCCACCGCTCCTCATCCTCAGATACTTGGCATTGCCAGACTGAATTGCCCATTTTTGCCAGTCTGATGGCTGTGAAATGACATTTCATTTCTCAATGTTGGTTTAATCTGCTCTCCCTGATTACTAATAAATGGAACATCTTTTTTTTTTTTTTTTTTTTTTACCAGGGAAGCCCAATGGAACATCTTGATTTAGGCTTTTGTCTACCTGGGTTTTCTTTTCTATATAAAGTGGTTGGCGGCTTTCAAATCTATGCAATAAGTTCTTATGCAGAACCAGCCAGCGTTCTTTACAGCCGCCCCTTCTGTATTCCTTATTTATAACCAATGACAAACAACCAAATAAAGAACATTATCTTTACCTGGCTGGAGTCACAGGTATAAGCTTCTAGTCTGAATATTTGTAATAAACTCCTAGAAAAATGTTTTTCAAACCGGGGTGTGTAGAACACCCATCCCTCACCGATCATTTACACTGCTACACATCATTCCATTGTAAACATCTATCAAAATTACTCATGAAATCAACTGAAGTGGGTCATTCTTTAAAAACCAAAATAAAACATAGTAAAAAATATCTGAGTGCATTGTACACATACAACGTGAAACTTATTTCGTGTGTGTGTGTGTGTGTGTGTGTGTCTGTGTGTATGTGCGTGTCTGTTGATATCAAAGGCATTTCTGACTGCAAGCTGTGGTCAAAAAACTTCAGAAGCCACTGTCCAAGGTACCCCGCCCCCAACTCCATTCTTTCTCTTTTCTGAGTTATCCTGCAAACCACTGCCAAATTAACCTGACAAAAATCATTGCTTTTGCCCTGCCACTTCCCTGCTCAAAAACCTTCATTTTTCAGAAGCCTAGGCTCAATTTCAATTCCTCAGCATGGCACTGAAAGTGCTTACAATATGGCCCCAACCAGAGTGCCAGCTTTCATCAATGAAGCTTCTACCGAAATCACTACTAAACCCAAGCTGGCCTCCTGACTGCCTGCCCCCAACACTCTTCACGCATTCTGTCTCCACACACCTTTTCCACACCATTCTTCTGAACTGCACACCCCTCTCCTGTTCCCCACTGCAACCGGACACGCTTGCTACGTCAAGGTTCAGTTAAAATCACATCCTCTGCTTGAAGTCTTTCTTGATGCTGCCACAGGGACGTTTAGTGATCTGCTCTCATTCTTGTGAACCTCTGGCACTTTCCATACACCGGCCGAAGACAAGGATGGATTCTTAAAGCATTTTGAAGGTCTCCCAGTGTTTAGCACAGGCCCTTGTCGTTAAAAACTGTTCGATATGCATTAAATCAACAAAGATTCATTGAGCACTATCTGTGTGCGACAAACTATACTGGGCTCTACTTAATAGATTAGCCACCAGAATAATGGTTTTTGGAAAACAGCTTTAATAGTTTAACTGCCAATTTGAAAGCTACCTCAGCACATTTACTTAAAAGTATAATCTACAAGAAAACACCTTTGACTGTGAAGCTGTGGGACTCAAGGTACTTGACTCTTTCCAACTACTCCAAAATCGGGAAAAGGTCCCTTCCCCCCTTGTTACGAAAGGCTGAAAGAAGAGTTTTACATTTGTCCCCCAAACAATGTTGAATATAGAATCTCATGGGCTCCTCATGGGGTCCCTGTCTTCTAGGCATTACTATGCTCTTTACACAGGAGGAAGAAGCTTGGGGAGAGCCTGGTCTGTCCAAAGTCACAGAAGCAAGTGATAAGGCTGCCCCATGCAGGGAGGCCCCAGAATAGGAAGAAGCTGAGATGGTCCAGAATACCTGGAGGTCTGCAGGACACAGGACTTCCTCTATCACTTTACCTGTGAAAACGGGTCACTTCCTGTAATTCACTACCAACCTGGTGGTGTCAATACGGCCTAGCAAAGTCAGACACCTTCCTTTGGGATCCAATCAGCTTGGGAATGGTCTTCCACTTTCCTAATGTTCCTGTTTAAGCACAGGGAATACTCAGGAGATGCAGGTTTCAGTTCCAGTTCTGCCAGGGGAGTGAATTCGGATAAGTTGTCAAAGGGAGACAATCAGACCTGAACTGCAAACTTCAAAGGGTAGATGTGGGGATGATATCAGAGAATGGATGGGAAAGTACTGTGCAAAGTTAAAAGCACTATATGAATGTAAGATAGCACTGGTGATGCTAGAGGGAAAAGAGACTCCACCGAGAAAATGTTTGCAATTGCATGGATGGTTCCCTCTGATCCAGCAGTTTACCGTCCTTCTTTACATTCCATCCACTTCATTTGACAATTACCGATTAGGTACCCACTATGTGCAAGACAGTGTGTACACACAGATGGAGAAGCTGTAGATCCTGCTCTCACGGACTTTATGTGGGAGAGAGGCGCACGTTTGTGATACGTGGATAGCGTGGGAGTACTACAAGAGAAGCACCAAGGAGCTCGAGAATAAAGGAGTTTGGGTGGGGGAAGGGTGGGGAGGGGAGGGCAGAGAACAGAGACAGCCTCAGAGAGCCTCGGAAGCCACTTCTTCATGTTAACAATAGCACGCTTAGAGGCTCTTCACTTCAGGAAGTGACCAGTAGCTTTTGCACATTTTTATCTTAAATTTTTTCCTGAGTGAAGGCAAGTCAGTAAATGGGAAGAAAGTCCTCATTCATACATTCAGTAAACATTTACTGATTGCCAGGAACAGCGCTAGGGATACAGTGGTGACCAAGAGACAGCCTCTGCTTTCAACAGCTCATGGACTAGTGGGCTGACTGAAAAGTAAGCCAAGAATTCAAGTACAGATGCTAATGGTGGTCAGAGGAGGGGCACTCCACTCAGCTTGGCAGGGTGTGGGGGGCCGTTCAGGGAAGACCCTCAGAGGAGCTGAAGCCTGCCCTGACTCTTTAAGGATGAGTGGATGTTGGCCTGGGGGATGGCGGGTGGGGAGGTGAGGGGAGTAAAGGGCATTTTGGGCAGGGGAATGGCACGTACAGAGGAGCAGGGGCACGAGAGACCAGGAAAAGCTTGGACACAGGAGTGAAGGGGGACAGCCAGATCCAGAAGGGCCTTATAAGCCATGGCCCAGAGTTAGGCCTTTATCCTGAAGATGATGGGGAGAGTATACATGGTGAGAACAGGGAAAAAAAAAAAAAAAAAAGATGTTCCCTGGGGAATACCAATTTTTAAGGGGCAGAAGAGCCCAGAAGAGTCAGAAAACAAAATAGCATCCGCAGGGTTTCCATTTTTTTTTTTTTTTTTTTTGCTGTACGCGGGCCTCTCACTGTCGTGGCCTCTCCCGTTGCGGAGCACAGGCTCCGGACGCGCAGGCTCAGCGGCCACGGCTCACGGGCCCAGCCGCTCCGCGGCATGTGGGATCTTCCCGGACTGGGGCACGAACCCGTGTCCCCTGCAGCGGCAGGCGGACTCTCAACCACTGCGCCACCAGGGAGGCCCAGGGTTTCCTTTCTTTTCACAACAGGTCTGGGTGACAAAGTATCAGCTGAGCTTATCCATTCCATGTTATAATTGGAGAAAACAAGACAGAGGAAGATCAGATGCCTAACCAGGCCACACTGCGAATGAGGGAACCAGAGCCTGAACTCAGCACTCCAGCTCCTACCAAATGTACCTGCACTGACTTTAATTTCCGTCCTTCTGAGTCAGACTCCCGAACCTCTAGGTATAGGACGATTTCCTGTAGCAGTGCTCCTTTTTCCTCGTCATTGAAGCCTAAGATCACCATGAAGGTGTGTAGTTCCAAGGGAGGCTATGGGTCCTGGAGACAGCTAAGCAAGATTAAGGTCACTATCGTTAATTCCATTTAATTCTCCTTCCACACCATAATAAAGACACACACACACACACACACACACACACACACACACACACACACACGGGGGAGCACTTGGCTTGGGGCCAAGAGGTGGATCAGTGATCTGAGATGTAAACATCAAATGCCTTCCTCTGAGCAGAGCCCACCACTGGGCCACCTTGCTGAAAAGCAGATCAGTGGATGGATGGATGAGTAGATGGTACAGGAAGGCAGCAAGTGCCCACTAAACAAACAGGCGGTGGGCGGGCTGCATGCACTGAGGAAGCAGAGAACAAAGACCTCTCACTCTTCATGCAAAGTCCACAGTGTGCAAAGGGCACCAATATTGGACATTTCTCACTGTGACATTTTGAAAGTCCAGCCTAGCCCAGAACAATGGTTACCCTCTGGGGACCATGGGCCGCGTACCCCTAGGCCTTATTCGACGAGGGCTGGCATATCCCATGTGCTTGGTGAACTTGACCTTGGGCATCAGCCTCCCATGACGGCTCTACGTCACTCTGGTCTCTTCCCCCACTGAAAATTCCAATCTCGGATGAATGGATGGATTCATTCTGGGAGCAGGAAAACCACTCCAGGAGTGAATCAGAAGGACCCAGCCCTGGTCCCCTTGCCAGCCATTGAGCCAGGAACTGAGTGCAATTGTGTGCCCAGGCGCTGGTGCTATTCCCCTCTCAGGGAGAGAGGGTCAGGGGCCACGCAAGAGATGACGTAGAAGCCCTCTAAGGAGGAAGAGAAAGGAACCTCAGCTTTGAGGGACAAAGCCACCCTTTTGGTTGTGACCCTCAGTCCAAGGAGGTGCCAAGATGTGTGTGTATTGTTAAATTAATTCTACTGGACAAAATCTCAGCTTTGGCTGGGCAGTTACTTGTCAATTTCAATTCTCTCCAGCCTGAAATAGGCTACTAGTTTTTCAGAAAAAGGATTTCTGTAAGACAGGTGGAAACAATGCGTCTCAGATCACCCAGAGACGACTCTACCTTTAGTGGCCTCTGCTCTACTCTTCTCCTGATTTGTGAAGGAAAGATCGATTCATTCTTAAGAATTGTAAATGCCAGTCTAGGCAATGTAAAGCACCTGTACTGTCTGCTTTTGGAGACATTAGGTAAGAGAACTCCAAAGATTCAACATGCAGCAGGCAAGAAGTCATCTACATCACAAAGTAAAGGGACCCAGGTTGATCCTTTAAGGAAGTAATCCCTCTAGGAAGGGGAATTGAAGGATTGCCACTATGCCCATCACTAACTAGGTTATAACAAGACGCGAAAGTTAGCTTTTTAAGGCTCCAGCCCCCTATCGGCCTCCTGGAGCAAAGGTGGAGGGAAAAGGAGCAGCTCCTGCTGGGGCTTGTTAGGGGGTTGCTCGGGGCTGACCCCCACGCGCTGGGGCTGACTGTCTGACATCTGTCGGTCAATCTTCGTCTAAGAAGCTGGGGGGAGGAGGGGACAGAAATGGCTTACATTTTACACTACAGGGCTGTCCCTGACACTGAATGACATCAGTTGTCTGTGGCCAGAGCTTAGTCTCCATTGATGGCTAAATGTGAGGCTGCAAGAGCCTTCCTAAAGAATATTCTACCATCTTCACTCGTTCATAACTAGCTAATGTGCACTTTTCGTAAAGCAACAGGCTAGACTCTGAGGAGAGAGCGGCAAACATGTACGCTATGCCAACGTAACTTGGATTCCAAAAGGACTGATTCATCTTGTACATCTCCGGGGGTCAATGTATTCATACAAGCACACTTTAGTTGGATGCCCTGAGGTTTGGGTTGTGGATATACAGGCCCTCAAGCCTGAAAGTAAGGTCCTTTGGGCAAATTGAGTCTTACAAAAGAAATCAACCATTGAACATTATCAAGTGTCTACTATGAGCCAAGTATCATACAGTTCTATAGCAACGCACGTGCCAGCTCTGGAGTTGTGACTACTAGTCTGAGGCTCCCTGGCTTCTTTTCTCATGGCTTGATAGTTCCCATAACATTTAAGCTTACTTACGTTAATTTAACAGGGAAAGCAAAGAGTGTGTAAGGCCCTGGAAAAAAATTAGTCCAATCCCATAATGGGAGTGCGGGTGGTGTGTAATTCTGGCTCCTTCCGAAAGAAAAGCAAGTTTTGTCTCTTGAAGACTAAGTGGAGCAAAGGCTACTCGTCTGAAAGCTAGGGGTTTTGATCCATGAGCTGGGCTCAGACGGCCAGAGTGAGGGCCACCTGGCAGTGGTGGAGAGATGCCCACGGGGGAGAGAGAAGTGGATATTTCTCAACGGATACTTAGTTAAGGAGGTAACAGGGGCGTCCCTCACTTCACGCAGCTGAGAGAAGACGGACGGGACCAGCACCTTGGTACAGAGTCAGCAAAGAGACGCGGGATCCCACTCTAAAGGGATCCCCCGCCCCACCTCCCGGTGAGGCCTGCCGAGAGCTGGAGCCTCCAGGAAAGCACCAGAGGAAGGCCCCTTGAACGACCCCAAGGGCTGGGGCCAACTGGGCCCTGCTCCGGGGCAAAGGGTCCGCGGGCAGCGCGAGCCAAGGGACTCAAGTCGGACGGACGCAGGGCAAAGCGCATTGCAGGCCAGGGGCTCCAGCTGCCCCCGCCGCCTGGGCCCCACTCACCAGCTCATGGTCCCGAACCTGGCCCTGCCGCCGGGGTCCTCAGCTGCAACTCGGTCCTGGGGGATCGCTTCCGGATTCAGCCAGTCTCCAGGAAGTGACGTGAGCCCCGCCCCCCTCTGCCCGGAAGAGGCGGGCCGGGAGGACGGGGCCAGACGCATTAACCCTTCCGCTGCCGCTGGCTTTCGCGGAGTTGCCCTGGCTCGCGACCCTCGCGCCTAGGCTTAGGGGCTCCAGAGGATTTAGCCTGTGGCGGGGGCATGAGGACCCCTGGGTGCGTTTTGTACCTTAAACGCTGACTTGGTAAAATTCTCCTCCACGGACTACACGTGTTGCTTAACCGGGGATTGCCTTAGTTTTTCAGTTTGTAAGGAGATTTCTCATCCAGGGACAGTAGCAGTAATTAATTGTCTAGCGGGGGCAGGGGGGAAAGGAGCGATGAAGGAGTGGGTGTGAGGGAGACTTACATTCACTGTACGGTCTTCTGTATCTTTTAAATTTTGTACCCTGTACATAGTTACCTGTTGCAAAGAAACAAATGGATCTCTTCGCTCCTCCAAAATGGCACAGGGCTCTGAATAGAAAATAGAATAGTGCTTTTCAGGTTGGAATGTTCTATGGATTTACTCAACAAAAGAGGACAAAGAGTAAGGGTTGCTCCCAGTCTTCCAGTCTTCCCTCTGTGCTCGGCACTACAGAACCCAAATGATGTGAATGGTTCCATTTTTATGCTCATTCATTTAACACATATTCATTGGGCTCCTACAGTGTGCCAGACACTGAGCTAACTTCAAGGATACAGCCATGAAAAAGCAGTACGGATCCTGCCCTTATGCCCTCCCAGGGCTACTTACCTGGAGAGAGAGATAAACAGGCAGCAAAGTAATAATATATGATGGGAAAGAAAGTGCTGTGGCAGCCTGTAAGACCCCCCCCCGCCCCACTCCCAACTGCACATGGAGTTTTAGTGAAGGCTTCTGGGAGGAGCCAATGGGTAAGCCACATCCTGAAGGCAAATCAGGCTGGCCCGGTGAGTCTGAGGGGAGGGCTGGGGAGAGTCCAGGCAGAGGGAACCTACGGTGGCTGAGAAGAGGACTGAGTTCCAGGCAAGCAGCTCACTTGCCGTGGGTCTTCCAAATCCCTCCTAAGCTGTTCCGGGCCAAGTTGGCTTCCTCACGCTCCCAAATCTCCCTGCCTTAGAAGAGAGAGCAGCAGGCAGTGAGGCTGCTGGTAACTGCTGGACACCCAAGGGCCTTCTCTCTAAGAATTCTGCTTCAAGTGGGCTTTAGTGTTATAAGGGATGCTTGGGGAGTAGTTAAGCTGATGAACTAGGGCAAAGAAATGTATAGTTTGTTCTGACCTCCCAGGGCAGGGTGGAGGGCTTGGCCAGGGGGAATAGGGGAGCTCAGAAAATTGTCCAGGAGAGGTAGTCTCTCATTTATATTTTCTATTTCCATTCTTGAGTGGGCCCCCAAGCACATCACACAGATCAGCTTCATCACCATTGTTGCTCCTCAGGGAACAGGCCACAATGAGCACTAGAGCAGCCTTGAAGAGTAAAGAGGAAGAAGAGAAGTCACCAAAGGGCAGCTGGGGCAGAGAGTGTGGGCAAAGGGAAGGACAGTCCTTGCTGCTTTGCACAGGGTGTGATAAATGGACGGAGGATGCAGTGTGTTTATGAGGCTCCTGGAATTTCAGTGCGTGTGGATGTCTTCCCCACCTGCTTCCTCCTTTCCCCCTACTCTGTCTCCCCTAGTTATTGCCCCACAGTACTAAAGAATTTCCAAGTATCAACCGAGGCAACTGCCGTAACCCAGGGCAATTCTGTTTGAGGGCTGTGGGGTGGGAACCACATCCTGTAGGGCAAGAATGATGATTTCCAGATTAAGAATCTGGAGGAGTACTGGGCTCTACTTCTTTAACCCTACAGCTGACGAGTCCCATCTCCTTTCTGGGCCTTGGTCCCCTCATTTAAAAGATGAGTAGATGGATCACATCACCAAAGTCTCCAATAGTTTGAGAATCCAAGTCAACTCTCTTGTTGACTCCAGAGGCCCTCAGGAAACAGGAGAATGGGGAAGGCATGTGAGATGGGGCCCAAACAGAGAGGCAAACCCAGAGAAGTGAGCTGGTCTGAGGAATCATGGATGTCTTGGAATGAAGCCAAACATGTACCTTCTGGGATGGAAGGATTCAGACTGAGGCCCTACTAAGGCTGTGCTGCTTACTTTCAACCCCAAACCTTTCATGTAGCCAGCAGGACTTTTGAGGGGACTAGGAAGAGTGCTGGCTTCCTGGGAGTCTGTAAGGAGAGTGCCTGCCCTGAGCTGAGCTCCGTCTCCTTACCCGTGGCTCATTGGTTCAGCTCGAGGCCTGCTGGGCTGAGGCAGGCATCCTGCTATCCTGTGGACCCACAGGCTTCCCTCCGTGAGTGTGGCATGCCATGTATTGACTCCTGGGGAGCTGAGCGTGAGGAAGCACAAACACCCTCCCACCGTTGGGGAAAACTCAGGGGCAGGGTCTCTAGACCCAGGGCTGGGAGCTGTGTCTTTCTCTTCTGTAACCAAAGGACAGCACAATACAGGTTGACCCTGGCCCTTCAGTGGGGGGGGTGGTGGTGGTGGTGGTGGAATAGAATACAAGCAAATTCAGTTTCTAAGTGGAAGCAGAGAGTGGAGGAGCTTTGGGTAAAGGTAGATGCTCCTGGTTTCAAGCCTGGTGACTACTGCTTTCTCCCCAGAAGCCTAAGCCGGAAGTTTAATGAGCGTTCAGGTGGCAGAGATCTACTTTAGGAGACAAAGCTATTTACCAGGGGGAAAGGAGTTGAAGAACTACCAGCTCTGCCATCAGACCCCTGACTTCTCTTTGGAGCTTTTCACGCCGTAATTGGTAAGCAGCTGCTCCCCATTGACCCTCAGCTCTGAGCTTGTCATATACTTCCTCTCCCAGCTTCCCCACACAGAAATCTAGGGAGTGCTGGAGTGCTGTGCAAAGGATTCTGGGGAATCTTCTACTGATGGGGAAATTCTGTGATTGATTAGCAATGTCTGCCATGGATGAGTAAGGGCAATGTGATGGTATACATTCCAGTTTGTTATTTTGTTGTTATTATTTTTATGAGTGCATTGAGCACTCACGATGTGGCAGGCAGTATTCTAAGCGGTTCCTGTTTAATCTTTACAATGACTCTACGAGGTAGGTACTGTTATTATTATTAGCATGAAGCTAATAATAAGTAGCAAAATGGAGAATCCAACATGGGCAACCTGGCCCATGGCCGGGTTGGGGTGAAGGGAGGGGGCAGCATGTGACCACACACCTAACTAACAAAAGATCTGGCACTCAGCCCCGGCCTGGGAGCTTTTATAGGCTTCCTCCAGTTTGGAGCACTCAGGACCAGCAGGTGGCAGCACCTCGCAGGGTGAGAGGAAAGGGCAGATCCCAGCTTGGCATGGGAGTCCTTCAGGGATCAGACAGCCCAGATATCTATCGAGGAAAGCAAGAACAAATGAGGGTGCGGAGGAAGGGTAGCCAAGGGGCCCAGAGGAGGAGGGACTGAGCCTCAGACCCACAGGGAGCTGCCATGGCCAATGCTTTAGTTCCATCCGCAGCGCGAGTCTCTCAGCTTGCATTTCATGGTGCCTGCTGTGGGCTTTTTTTTCCTCCACTCTGGGAGAATGACTAACTTTAAGGACTAAAAAAAAAAAGTGTTTTGATTACACTGCCTTTTTACCAACTGGGAGCATTAGTCACCGTGGATCGCTGCAGATAACGGGGAAGGCAAGCAGCATCCCCCTCCTCCCCCTCCTGCTCCCTGATTAGCTCACAGAAGCCAGGGAGGAGACGCGAGTGAGGGAGAGAGAGAGAGCACACCAGCAGGGAAAACAATCCCCCCTGGACAACATATGCCCCAGGCATCAGTCCAAGTATGCTCTGTCAAGCCTGGGCAGCCCCCTGACGACTTGCCCCACAGTGGGAGGCGTCCACTGGAAAGAGAACTCACGGGAGGAACACTGAGCCCACTGCTCCCGCAGTCCAAGTTGGCTTTGGGTGGCCTGTTCCTCCAGGTGGGTCCACCAAGGGGAAGTCAGAGGAAGTCCCTGAAGGTGTGGCTCCTGAGGTGGGGCGCTGATGGCTGAAAAGGATGAGGGAGAGTCATCATGGCTGTGATGTGAGGCTGGTACCCAGGCCATGGTGGGGCTAAGAAATGCCTTAGGGCTGGCATCCTCAGGGCTCGGATTGGGGTTGAGAAGTTCCTGCAGGTGGGGATGGCACCCACTTTCCACGCTCCACACTTCACCATTCTCTTTTCTTCTCCATCCTCACGGGGGCAGTATCTAGTACTTTGGCCTCATCTTTCTATCCAAAGTGGCCTTTGCGCCTGCTGTGGTGCTGGTGAGGCAGGAGAGCTAAGGCGCTCTCCCGGTCTGGCCTGTTGGCCAGGGTGCCAGAGATGGGCCCTCTGTGCCTGGTTAGGGAAGAGAAATAGGGAGGGATGGCGCTGGGCTGTGTCAGGGACTGGCTGGCCCTGTGAATCCTGTTTTCTCTACCCAGCCCTGCAGCCCATTCTCCCCAACGGTGTTGTTCCACCCTAGGAAGAAGTCACTGCTCTGAGTGGCCCTAATAGGCCACTCATGGATATCTATGTGAAGAGTTCCAAGGGTCAGGACAAATTAGCATTGGACTCTAACAGTAAAGACAAAAGAAATTTTATTTTTCCATCTCTCAAGATCAAAGTACTTCATCTTGATTTTGCTACTGCTGATTCTCTTTTATTTTTTATTTTTTTTTAGATTTATTTTTGGCTGCGTTGGGTCTTCGTTGCCGCACACGGGCTTTCTCTAGTTGCGGCGAGGGAGGCTACTCTTCGTTGCAGTGCACGGGCTTCTCACTGCGGTGGCTTCTCTTGTTGCGGAGCACGGGCTCTAGGCTTGCGGGCTCCACAGTTGTGGCTCTCGGGCTCTAGAGCACAGGCTCAGTAGTTGTGGCGAATGGGCTTAGTTGCTCCGCAGCACATGGGATCTTCCCGGACCAGGGCTCAAACCCGTGTCCCCTGCATTGGCAGGCGAATTCTTAACCACTGTGCCACCAGGGAAACCCGTGATTCTCTTTTAAAAATAAAACATCCACAGGTGTCTGGTGTTCACTGATCTCAAAAAGCATATATGGCACCACCTTAGAGCAAACGGGGTTAAAAGAGGGAGAAGGCCTGGGAGAAATCACCCTCAGCCCCCAGGGCCATCAGTGCAATAGGGGATGTCCAGGTGCCAGGGTTGCTGTGTAGTTAGTTCCATCAGCTCTGGCCTGTCTCTTCAGGCTTTGCTCCCCGGAGCGTCTTACAACTGGCCGCTGGATGCTCCCAAGCTCCCTTCTCTGCCCTCTGAAGTTTCCCATAATAGTAACTACCATTGACACTTACTGGCACTGCGTTAAGCATTTGGCATGTATTAGATCATGTCTTTTTCACAGTAACTCCATGAGGAGGCTCCTCTGATTATCTCCTTTTTATTGATGAGGAAACCGAGGCTGAACGGATTGCCCAACGTCGTAGAGTTGGCCAAGTGAGAACGCCAGGTGTTTTAAACCCAGGCTGTGTAAACTGCCTCAGAGTAGGAAAGAAAGTATCAAAAGGTCAGGGAGCTGGCATTTATGGGAGACCTACTCTCACATGTCATCTCGTTTGCCTCCTCCCTGAAGGGGGACAATGAGGCTTGGAGGGCTTGACCCCAGGAAAGCTCGTGCTGAACGTCAAACTGAAGTCCTAGCTGCAAAGCCCGTGCTCCAGCCGTGGTGCTGTCCAGCGGTCAGCTTTCAGCTGCAGGAGGGTACCCACGGGGGACAGTATAGGGGGGACAGGCTTTGAGATGATTGTGGGTGATAGAGTGGCCTCCAGATTTTTGTCCCCTGGCTGGGATGGCCGCCCATTCCCAGCTGTAGCCACAGGACCTCCCAGGTGGGCACAGCCCCCAGGAGAGCGTGGCTTTCGTGGGGAATCCTTGCAGGTTCTGTAGGTGGCGAAGAGCAGATCTGGGGGGATGGGGAGGGTTGCCCTAGCCTGACCTCGCTCCAGGCCTGGCTGCCGGCGTCCACCCCCTGCTGCTGTGGCCGAGACAGCCCCCAGACACCGGCATGGCAGGTGGCAATTATCCCTGGGCACTGATTATACCGCAGGGCCGTCCAGAGCCCCAAATAGCAGCTCAGCCTGGCACAGGAGTGGGGGAGGAGAAGGGTCCCGCTGGGGAAGAAGGGGCAGGATTGAGAGGGTGCATATGGGATGGATGTATTTGGAAGGACTGTGGGGTGGGGGAGGAGCTCACCACGTCAAGGCTTCTGCCTTTCGGGGCAGGCGAGGGCCATCAAGGAAAAGAATGAGGTCCCCGCTGCTGCAGGCCGACCCAGAGGAATTAGATGGAGCAGACCCCACTACTCCAGCCTTCCTGAGGGTAAATCGGGTCGCCCGAGAAGGTGGTACCCAGCCTGAGCGGGGATGTAGAGAGGGTCTCACAGCATAGGAGGAGCCAGTGGTGCCACTGAGGCCAGACCAGCTGCCCACCTCCAGCCTTGACCCGCGGCACCTCCGGATTGATCAGCAAAGGACCCCCAAAGAAGGCACACAGGGAAAGGAAGGGAGGCTAAGTGAGTGCGAGGAGGGGGTCGGGGGCACAGATTCCCCAAACCCCACAGGGCCAGGCCAAGGTCTGTGTGCAGTACAGGTCTTAGACCCTCCTCCAGCCATCCCTTGCCTCACATGGGACTGCAACTTCCCGGGCCCCATGGACCCTCCCTCAGGGTGATCTTCAACCAGAGGTAAAGCCAGGTGGCCACAGGCCTCAGAGGCTGAGGTTCCAGGAGCCGGGGCCACGGGGCGCCCTGCAAGAAGAGGCTCCTTGCCCCTCCGTGTCTAACTGCCCTCCCTCTGCCCAAGCCGCTGCCTCTGGACCTCTCTGAGGTGTCACAGAGGGCTTAAGACCTGCGGGGCCAGCAGCTCTCCACAGCGAGGGCTGAGCAGGTTGGGGGTGGAGGGAGAACCCAGTTTCTCAAGCAAGTCAAGGGAAAGTCAGGTGGCTGGACCCTGAAGGCACTTGGGTGCAGTGAGCCGCAGCTTCCTTTGGGGGCCTCTCGGATCCACCGCCCCCAGCCCTGGATCTGGCATCTTTAGAGGCTTGCTGGATGCAGCAGCATGGGTGCCCAGAATGGCTGAATGGGAGGAGCATGAAAATAAAATAGAAAAAGAGCAATATATTCCCCAGCATGTACCCCATTTTCCTTCTTGTGTAAGTATAGATTCCTCTGTGTTTATCTCCCCCCACCCCCACCCTGCACACAGACTTTGAGAGTCTGCAACCATTGCAGCCTCCCTTCCTGTCGGCCCGGGAGGGGGCTGAGCTGCCAGTCCTTCCCCCACACCCAGGAGCTACAGCTGAGGGGAAAACCAGGGCAGAGTTCTTCCCAATATATGCCACTCTGGGGACAAGGCCAGGCAGAACCTGGTTTCCCAGAAGCCCTTGATTGTTGCTGGTTTTTTTTTTTTGGTGGGGGTGTTCTCGTGGACCCACCGTGCCCAGCGTCTGCACGCCTTCCTTCCAACCTGTGGGACCCAGTACCCATCTGGCAGCACCTGCTTGAGGGCCACCTGTGAGTCCTCCAGGCGCAGGTCAGAGAAGGAGGCTGTCAGTGGCTCCAAAGCACCTCTCCCAGCAACTCTGCTAATCCAAATAAGATAGGGAAAAGGCAGTGGGAGGAAATGATAGTTTCATGGTTATTTTCAGAAAGGAAACAAAAAAAAAAAAAGATGCAAACAGGAGCACACCCTGCATTTTGGTGCAAAATCTAGGAGTCTTGGGGAAAAAGAACCTACAGTTCTTCTTTCTTGTCCTTTCACCAGATGCCAGGGAGGGGCTGCCAGGGCTGCCGGGGACCTTGAGCTGCTTTCGTTCAGGGGGAAAGGGAGGTGAGGGGCTTAGGGAGGAGCCTGCAAAGACTCTTCTGATAAAGGCAGGCTGGGGGAAGCTGAGGCATGTCTGTCTTGTGGGCAGCCAGGGGCCCACCCTTTTGGGGGTGGAGGAGTTAGAGGGGTGGGGTGGAGGAGCGAGTGGAGAACTGGGAAATTCTGGAGCCGATGCTTGTAAAGCACAGTGGCATGTGTAGGATCGGTGGGCTGGGAGGGTGTGTTCTAGGAGCACAGCGCAGAAAGAGAAATCGAGAGGGGGAGGGAGGGCAGGAGACTGCTTGCGGGAGAATTGAGTGAGGCCGCTGTGAGCATGTGTGCAGGGCATGTACAGCATGAACAGAGGCCAGAGCCCATCTTCTGGTCCCCAGAGGGAAACTGGGCTTTGCTCTGTAACCTCTGGGGTTCCCTGGACGATGCGGGGGGAGTGCAGAGGGAAGTGGTGACCTGAACCTCTGGTGGCGGCGTGGGATGGGGTGGTGTCTGGAGGCCTGTTCTTGGATTTGTTTGGAGATTCCTATAAGAAAGTCTGGAGAGACTCAAGGGTAGGGGGATGTGGATGGGAGAGAGGTGGAAGCCAAGGACAGAGCTGCTGGGAGAAGGCTGGTGTGCCAAGGATGGGGAAGAAGCGAGCTAAGAATCCCAAGTGGGTGCAGATGAGGTGCTGTTCTCAGAGTAGGGGCGAGAAAGAGCTGAGAATAAGCAGACCTAAGAGAACCGGAAGAGGACATTGGGAAATCGGCTGGCCCAGGATCCTGCCTGAGGCAGGCAAGGTACTATTATCCCCATTTCAGAGATGTGTCATCTGAGGTCCAGAGAGGTTAGTTGCTGCGTCCAAGTTTCTGTGAGTACTCAGAGGAGGCGCTGCAGGGGAGAGCTGGGCAGGAAGCAAACTCAGGCGATCTGTTGGGTGGTCAAATGGGTGATGGAGGGGTCTATGGTGCTGACATAGGGGGACCCACCAGGTATTGTTCCAGGGAAGACAAAGGTAGGCTGAACATCAGGAAAATCCCAGTCCCAGGAGGCCCGTAGGGCCTTGGATTCTCCTTGCGTGGGAGGAATGCCTCGTCCCTCCCAGCCTGCTAAACCAGACCAAGCCCTGGGACCTGGGAGAGTTGGGGAGGAGGTGGAGGTAATGACTCAACCCATCCGACACAGGCTTGACCCAGGGGTGGTTGGGAAACCCAGCAGATGCTCCAGTGGGGTGAGGGGTGGAATAAATAGGTGATGTTTAGATAAGGGAGAGAGGGTGTGCCGGCTGGGAGGCGCTGCTGGTTCCGGGCAGCCTGTTAGGAGGAGGGTGGGCTTTGGGCTTTGGGCTTTGGGGTTGGAAAGAAGGAATGAGGTTCCAGAACCTCCTGAGAGGCCTTTCCCGGTAGGAGAGGTAGAGGCTCAGGTGGTGGGTTTGGGGCTAAAATCCAAAAATGGAGGACTCCCAGCAGTATGCGTCTTCAGGGTGGAGACCCAGAGGCAGAGCTTCTGAGCCCTCCAGGCCCTGCAGCTCCCTCAGCGGGGCAGTGGCTCCCGCCAGGAGCCGGCCACCCTCTGGGGCCTTCCAGTCCATGGGCGGGAGGCTGACCATCCACGCCCCTCAGGCCACTCTGAGAGCATTTGGATTGAATGGGACCCCAAACCAGGGGACCTCACTAAATGCCAGTGTCTACGCACTTTGCAGGCAAATAAGGGAGAGAAAGGGTTAAAAAGCACATTCCCCAAACAATCACAGCCGCAGAACATTCCCCCACCACAGACACAGGCCAGAAGGAACTATAGTCAGGGAGCAGAGGGCCCAGGGAGCCAGTGGGGCTGGAGAGAGGCCGGAAAGTCTGAGCAGCAGGAAGCAGGATCATTAAACTCAGGCCCAGGAGGTCAGGAGCAGAGGTCTCTCCCGCGTCCTGCCGTCCTGCCGCTGTAGGCTCTGGCTCAGCCCCGCTGTGGGGAGGTGAAGAGGTGGGTCTTGTGTGTACTGTGTGCTGGTCCCAGAACATCAGAGCTGGGGGTGCTGTATGGATCTACCACTAGCACCACTCACTTTCCTGCTAGGACTTTAAGACCCAGAGGGGGACAGTGACTTTGCAAGCATCATACAATTTTGTCCTAATCTCAGAGCCAAGACCGACAGCCAGATCGCCTGACTCCTGATGCAGTGGAGCCCAGAGGTGTACAGTTGTTTGACGATATAGATTCTCATTGGATGTAGATTTCAGCGCCCCAAGACCCAGAAGTTTCTGTGAAGCAGGGACCATTCCTGAGCTTGTCACCTCTGAGCCCTCTGGACCCTGTGTGGTTCCCTCACCTGATCTAGTAGGAAGAGCTCAGACCTAGCTCCTAGCTCTGCCGGGAACATCTGCCTGGAATATTCACCTGTCAAAGGAGAAAAGCATCCCTCAACAGTCTTCTTCAGGTTTCTGGGACAGAATAGCTCTTTTTCACAATTTTACATAGCAGCACATCTGCTCAACAGCCCTGTGGAGAGTAGGGACATGAACTCCATTGTACAGATGGGAGAACAGAGGCTCAGCCAAGTTCCAAGATTGACCTATGGTCTAACACAGAGGGAAAGGCAATGCTAGGGCTGAAGCTACGCCTTTGGTCTTTTGGCTGAGAGCCTGAGCTCTTCCAACAGCAGCAAAGGAGAAGCAGGTGGGTAGGCTGAGAAGGGGGAAGGCAGAGGTCTGCCCATGTCTGGAATTGTGGAAGCTGAACTCTAAGTGCCCAAAAGAAAGAGGGTGTGGGGCGGTCTTTACTCCCAGCTTACCATCTCAGGTTCTGGGCTGAGGAGCAGGCGGGGAGGCCAGCAGGAGGGATGCTCTGCACAGACCGAGCAAGAAGTAGCGACCAGGATGTAACACAGGGAAGTGTCATCTGGGTTGGACAACCTCCACCGAGCCAGCTGGGCCTGCTCCAGAGATTCCAAGCTGCTATGTTGTTTCCTGGGGCCTGTGGGCCACTGGAATTTTCTCTTCCTCTTTGGGGAAAAGGACAAGAGAGTGAGCAGCCCTACAGGCCATCAGGTGAGCATCCCAGGTAGATCCACTCTACCTAGAGTCCAATGGGATAATTCACAAGAGACCTTAGCACGGCACTTGGCAGGTAGTAAGTTCTCAGTACCTTTGAGGTTTCCTTATTATTGTGGGACCTGGGAGAGGACTTTCTAAGATCCCTCAGGAAGTTTCCCTCAACCCACCCTTACCTCCCCCGCCTCCCACTAGACTCTGATTTAAGTGCCTTACTATCGGGGACCACCATCACATGAAACCAGGCCTCATGTATTGAAATAGTCTGTTTATGCTTCTGCCTCTCCCTTGACAGAATGGAAGCCTCGAGGGTAGGGACAGTGTCCTGTGCATGTTTGTCTTTGTACTGCCTGCCGCTTCCCTCCCCTCCCCGGGGCAGGCACTGGACCTGCTTTAATACAGTTTTGCTAAATTAATGGATAAATGAATAGATGCAAAGAAGCTCTGGATGATGCCAAATTGCCACGGAAAGACAGACACTGATGGGGGCTTTTGGAAAGACACGAAGTGGAAGACCAAAGAAAAGGAAAGGGGAAGACATTTTTCTCCTCCAGAATGAAACTGCTCAGACAAGTGTATAGAAATGACGCTCCAAGACTAAGATTTGCAGCAATCCAGGGAGCTGGAGCTTGTGGATGGGAAGATTGTGGATGAAGTGATTTCAGGAATGCCCCATCTTACACGTTCAGGGCTGGGGTAAGAATATGATCCTATCAGAGGAACGTGGCCATCCACCAGCTCTTTGAAGGCAGGAGACATGGCCAGTGCAGCCACAGAAGGAGGGAGCTGCCTTTGCAGGGGCAGTTTCTGAGAGAAGAGGCCACGGGAGATTCGCACTCTCAGGTCGGGCAGCAGGAAGGGTCATCCATCTTATTAGGAACTTGGTACCAAGGCAGATGGCAACGGGAAGAGAAAGGGTTCGCAGGCTTTGGTTCTCAAGGGAGGCAGTTCCGTCTCTCTGTGGACAAGCTGGAGCTTAGGAGGCATTGGTGGCCTCTGAGAGGACGTGGAAGAAAGTTTAAGAAGACTGCAGTCAGGGAGATGAAGAAGCCAAGCAGGGGAAGGGGGATTTGAAGGCTGAAAGGAGAGGCAGCCTGGACAGAGGGAGAGGACACCCAGGTACGGGTCGTGGCTCTCCCCCGGGGCTCGGTGGCAGGTTGGGGGGGGGGCTCTCCCTGACCATGAGTCTTCAGATTGTGTTTGCTTTCTCTGTGATCTGGTCCCACGCTACCTCTCTGACTTCTTCCTATGGCTGACCCCTTGCCTCACTCCTTTCCAGACACTCTGGCTCCACGTGATTCCTTGACTAGCCCAAGAACACCATCACCAGGACCTTTACACTCTCCATCCCCTCTGCCCAGAGTGCTCTTGCCCAGAGGCCCCTGTGTGGCCAGCTGCATCACCTCCTGCCTCTGTGCACAGAGGCCCCTTCCCCGTGAGGCTGTCCCGGACCGCCCTGTAATGTATGGTAACCTGCTCGCCAGTACTCCTTCTTCCTCTGCTGCATTCTTCTCTGCGATATAGATCACAGTCTGACATATTATGTATTTGCTTGTTTGTTTTTTCCCTGTTTCTGCCCTGGAGAAGAGAATCTTTGAGAATGGAGGGATTTTTGTTGTTGTTGACGGCTATATCCTTCCATAAATATTTATTAAATAAATGAAGGAATCGGCACCTTCTTATGGGACCCTCCACTGGACATCCCTGGTAAGGATCAGGAAGCAGGCAATAGCTCAATGACACATTAATTAACTTTGCAGATGCTACTGGATCAGGAAGGTGTTACACCCACCCATCTAAGTGAGAGAGACAAAAGGACCTGGGAAGGGGTCAGGAACCAGGTCAAGAAATGGCAACAACGAGCAGCAGCTGTGGCCAAGAGGGGACAGGACTTGCGTCCTCTGGTCAGATTGGAGATGGAGAGGATCCATTTTCGGAATACAGGTGTCCAGTGGATGGCTGGGGTTGGGAGTGGTCGTGAGGACTGCAAGTTCCTCTGGCCGTCTTTGAATCGGTGTACCCATCCCTGGTGGAGCCAGAGCCCACTTTCTCACATCTGGGCTTGGAGGATGGGGAAAGGGGGCAGGGGCAAGGGACAAGGAAGATGAGTAAGGTTTATGGAGCACCCACACTGAATCGAGCACCATACACATCACTTCTTTTGAACCCCACAAGAGTAATGATCAGACGGGAGGAAAGTGACATCCAGAGAGACTAAGAAACGTGTTGACAGTCACAATGCAAGAAAGTGGCAAGAGGTGGGATTCAGATCTAGGATGGAGGTGGTGATTCCAAAGCAGGTTAAAGGCCCCAAAGGAAAAGCTGGAGTAGCTGCTGGGTTATCAAACTGCCTCTCAATTTTCAGGACAGAGACCTGAGTAAGTAACAAGTGCCCCCAAGGAAGCTTTCCTTAGTACCCTAGGGTCATGCAGGAACTGGAAAATTTTCTGCTTTCCTGCTCAGATGGCCTGACCTTCCTAAGTAGTGGGGAGAAGGGAACAAGGAAGAATGGAAGAACTTTGGGCACCTGGAGGGGAAAATCCCTCAGGAGTAAAAGCGCCAGAGCTCTTGCAGCCTGTCGTTGAGAAGAAGCCAACGTTCCTGAAGGCCCAGTTCTGTTCTGGTCACTAATCTCCCTCCCTTTGGTGGAGACAGGGACCTGATGCATTCTGGGTAAGTGGTCAAGCCCTGGCATGAACCACCCCAGAGAACGCAGGGCCACAGACAAGGGTAACTTCCCCCATGGAGGGCTGGGCTGTCTCCAGCCTCAGGGGCTTTAAGACATCTCTTTTCCTCCAGGGAGCTGAGAGATGGAAGCATTCCTGAGCCTCTCACTGGGAACTCAGTGGGTGACCCCAAAGGGGACTCAAGTCTGCTGTTGGCTGGATTAGAAAAGAGCTTCTGTTTTTGGTCGGGTCATGATGCTACTGTGAAAGGTCCAAGGTAGAGACGGCTGCAGGCCCTGGGCAGGCCTCATGGGGAGAGCCACCTGAAGGTCTAGCGATCACGCTCCATGCGAACGAGAGAACATCACTGGAGTGATGATGGAAATGGAGGCTTGCAGAGTCCTGGAGGCCCCCAGGAATGGGTAAAGGAGGAGACTGTAGGAGCAGAGTGGGGTGCCTGAGGTCCAGGAAAGGCATTCCAAGGCCCAGAGATTGCCTTGTTCGTCCTTCATCCAGAGACCTTGAGAGCAGAGCAGGATCTCAGTAAACCAGCCCCATGTCCTTTTAAGTAGCCAGCACCGTCTAGAACCTTGTATTCTCTCATTCTTGTTTGCGGCTTTGCGTCCATGATCTGTTTGTATTACCTCCTTAGTAAGATTGCTCGGAAACCTTTCTTCTAGCCATCTGTGTGTTTGCCAGAAAGGAAGACATAGGTTTTTCATGCCCAGGTCAGTGGGCAGAGGAGCGCTGTGCCCCTGGTAACCAGCAGGGGCAGCGGCAGGGACGGCCCCAATTCCAGAGCCCAGATGAAGCAGTCGTGATGAAGATGGGGAATGAGGATCCCAGGCAGGAGAGTCGGGGCCTGGTCCCTTCCTGCTTGGGCATGGACACGTCAGAGACTTTAGCACCAGTTGGGGAAAGCCCCGTGACACTGCCCCCAACCCCGGCCCACCTCTGTTCTTGTAGAGGGTTGCGAAAATGATCATCGTGGAAAATATTAGAGGTGGCATGGATGGTAAACTTCAACCAAAAGGAGTGGTGAAATTTCAAGACCTGGGATGCTGGGAGAAGCTGATGAGGCCAGACATGTTCCAGGCCTTCTTAGATGACTGATGGGGGAGTGATCATGTCCTCAGGGCTGTCCCAGGGACTGCTGTGACCAAGGGGTTCCAAGCATCACTCAGATCTTCCCCCTTCTTCTGGAGACCTCATTCCTCTCCACACAAAGAGTGGGTTTTCTAAAAAGAACCACTTGAGATAGATTTAGGATTCTGACCTATTTTTAAAACCCCATGGCACCTTTTAGAAAGTCATTTTCCCCTAGTCGTTAAGGTTTCTGCCAGTATGATTTCTAGTCTTTGGGACACACAGAGGTCTCCTACTTTCCCTGGGTTTATTATTCCAGGACACAAGGGGAGCTGATCAAGGCTGGGAAAAGGCAGCTCACAGCCCCCTCATCTATGGCAAGCAAATTCTGGACTAGCAAAAGGGGATCAGTAACGATTGGCCATAGCTACTGCCTACATTCACCGGAATCCATCTTCCTATTCCTTTTAATATACTTGTGAATAATACATACACACACACATACACACACACACACACACACACATACACACTCACTCACCACCTCACCACCACCACCACAACCACCACCATATAAAAATATAAGTAAGCTACTCCTTGCCCCCAGTTCTCACAAAGTATCTTCTCATTTGTACCCAATTCCATTTAACTGAGTACAATTTTGCAAAGAGTCATCACCTTCCGTAGGCCACTCTGGAGGGGTATGTGCATGGGGGGAGGGCATCCTTTCATTCATCCCCAAACAACTTAGGGTTTCCACACTTTTATGCCTGATTTTGTTCCTAGGCCTCTTCTTTGCAAAGCCTCCCTTGATTCCTTCTCATGATAGCCCCATCCAGGCCTTTCCTCTACCATACCCCCACTTCACCCCTAAGTTTCAGGGTTGAATCTCCTCTCCCCATATTTACAAAACCCAGGCAGGTTGGGTTGCTGGTGTGATGCTATCTGGGGCAGCCTTATCTAGCTACAAGGTGTGAATCAGAGATTACACCACACAGGGCTGGTGCCAGCCAGGCAGGCTGCCATATTGCCAAGTAACCCAGTGGTTGAACAAGGATGGGTTGAGCAATATGCACCAATGGGAAGTGAGTTTATTAATCATGCCGTATAGTACACTGTTGACGAAAGTATCGCTCTGAAGGCCTGGCTTGATCGGAGAAGGTGCGGGTGGGGCTGAATGCTAACCGTGACGACACCCAGTAAGCTCTCTTCCTCTGACGACGTTCACTTGAAAAACACATAGAAATCTGGAAAGATTCATCCAGTTTAGCAAAGAGATGGATTATATGCTCCATCATTAGGACTTTTCGGCCATCTTGGATTCCCTCTGTTAAAAAAGAAGGATACCTCTTTGTGGCTGTACACAAAGTTGCAGCTTGGAAGTTTCGAAGTTTCATGAGGTGAGAGAAGGGAATTCAAGATGGCAGCCAGTGACCTAGAACTGTGTGGGTGAGAAAATTTAAGACTGCATATTGCGTTCTTGTTATTGATCTCTTACTTCAAAAACATTCTTTTCTAAAAAAAAACCAAACAAACATTCTTTTCTAAGGCCAGAGCCCACCTCCTCCACCCAGGTCTGCCTTCAACGTCTTAGTAACTATAGCCAACCAGAAATACCACCCACATTTTTCACTGTGATGGGCCTACATGGAGGGC
>NW_020173550.1:2889307-2895930 GCF_003031525.2 Neophocaena asiaeorientalis asiaeorientalis
GGGTGGGGGGGGGCAGTGAAAAGAGCAGTTTCTGAGCAGGAACACCACGGTATAGTTCTGTCACTGTATGGCTGGCCTGAATGGCACCCCAGGCGTTGAGACACTGTCCCCCATTCATAATGTCATGCTACATTGACATAGCTCTGTATCAGACACCAAGCCCCTA
This sequence comes from Neophocaena asiaeorientalis asiaeorientalis, assembly GCF_003031525.2. NCBI lineage: Eukaryota > Metazoa > Chordata > Mammalia > Artiodactyla > Phocoenidae > Neophocaena > Neophocaena asiaeorientalis. Next base: position 2,889,474 of record NW_020173550.1, read on the forward strand.
AATGTTGCTGAGGCAGATAATATGCAAAACGCATGGCTGAGAAACCCAAGCAAGAGGGCAGGCAGGAGAGAGAGGATTGATCTGTCCAAAGACTGTTCTAGAACAAGCCTCCCAATGATAAAGGATTCTAAAAGTGATGGGAAATAAGGTGAAGGGAGCAGGATGGAGATGTGGACACGGGAAGGAAGTGGAGGGTACATATCTCTTCAAGAGAAACGGAGAAAGCTCTAGGGCTGGCAAATCAAATCAGTTAAGGAAAGGGAAGGTTCTGGAGAAGAAAGCTCATAGGGTAGGGAAGCATCACTTCTATGGGTGATAGAAGTTGTAAGATGGGAGGGATTACTGCTCTATAAGACATTCCCTGTATTTCTCCAAACTCCTGTGTTCTTTCTTCTCTTCTAAGCATCGGATCCTTGGGTAGCTCATAAGAGCTAGGACAGGCAGCTACAAATAATGAGGCCTGGAGTATCCTGTCCAAGTGCGACTGCGTTGTAATGCTTTTAAACCTGATTTTTCCCAATTATCTGACCACCAAAAAGCTTTCAATCTTTCTGGTTATCTTGCCAACAGTGAAGAACCCCCTCTCAAATCTCCATCTGTTTCTCAGGCTTCAAAAGCTCTAGCCAGAGTAGTACTCAGTGTGGCCGCAGAGAGCACCGCAGGTCCTATTCTGGTGCTCCCTGAAGCCACCAGAGAAATAGTTCATAAGCCAGGAGATCCCCTCCCTTCTACTCTCAAATACCCATTGGAAACCAGAGAGGAAGATTCTAGAAGGTTCCAGTCATCAGCCCTGGCTCCCATGAGCTTATCTAATCTGTTCACCTAATCTCTCTGGCAGTTTGAGGCTCCCAGAAGGGTGGAGGAGAATCCCTAGAACCACAGTAGAATTCTCTGAGAACCAGAGTAAACACTCAACATTGAGTTTGAAACGCCAGAACCCACACGAAATCCTAACCAACTTCTAAGAACACCAGACTCCATGTTTCCACGGTGAGGGGTTTCAGAGCAAGAACCACAAAAACCAGGCGTAAGAACCTATCAAACCAACCACCAGCCAGAAACAAAACAAGACAAAAAACAGGCCAAACCAAAACTTTATGCTATGAAAACAAGAAATAAAATAAGGAGATTTATAGGCCGGCTGATTGTCAGCAAACACAATATATTTACTGTATTAGCATTTGCTCACAGTGCAAATGGTACAACATTACACCATTTCAATATTTCAGGTTTTAAAAATGCTGTTTTCATTAACTATATTTTATTGGCATAACAATGTGACAAAGGAGCAAATGAAATGTTGGTGAAGAATTTCACCTTTTCACGATAACAAGCATATTTTTTTAACCTTAGTATAAGGTACTATAAATCCAAGAAATAAAAACATCCACAAAATATATTACATCTGGTTTGTCTTTTTCTAAGTACTCAACTTTATACAAAAGTCTTTCAAAAAATATCATTCCCCATAGGTTTTCCTGTTTAAAACCTGATTTTTTTCTCTCAGTTCACATAAGTTAGAGTGCATTTTCTTTTGCTGTTTTTTTCTTAAAACATGCAGACATATAAAAAATCTGGATAGCACAACCTTTTGGCAACAAAGCTATTTTTCTCTTAGTTTAGCTTAAATGTCTGAGAACAGTTTTATTAAAACAAAGGAAAACTCAGAGTTATCATGCAGTGACATGCATATACCAGAAGGAGTAAGGAAAAAATATTAAAGGATATCTGATTCCTCCTTCCAGCTTTGAAGTGACCAAAATTTTTGTTTTTAATAATCATCACATTATAAAAAGTATTCAGCAAAATACTGTCTCTGCAAAGAAAGATTTTACCCTTCAGCTGAAAAAATATGGGCCCTCGCGGCAAACTTCATCCACTTCTCTCTCCTTCTACAAAAAGTCCAAGTACCTGGAAGTCCACAAGTCCCCTGCTCTTTGATTTTTTTCCCCCCTTTCGCTAGACTCCTTTAGTATTATCTATCCGCCACCAAAAAAACCGGTGCTTTTTTCTTTAAAAAAAAAAAAAGAGTGGGAAATGCATAAAGTGACTTTAAAAACAGACATTCTGTAAACTCCAGACCTTTGTTCCTTCTCTCTGGGCAGCTTACTGACCACAGGAGAAATAACGCTAACAGGGAACAGTACATTCAGGCAAGACTGCACTGGAAGCTGTGTCAGAGAGTAACCTTCCCTACTACTCCACTTCCAAAGAGTCACCCCTGTGTGGAGGAGGCTGGGGAGAGGGGGTGCCTGAGAAGAGGTGAGGTAGGGCGGGGAGAAGGTGAGACTGGGGTATGGAGAAGATGTGCCTCATTCATCAACATGGATTAATGCAAACATCCCCATAGCTTTGAGGAAAATTTGGACAGAGATGTGTGTATATGTGTGTGTATGGATGCATATATACATACTCACACACACATACACACATGTAGATATAATCTCATCAGTTAAATTTTTCATAAAAAATAAATCATTTAAAGCTGTAAATGCCTACGAATTCTCTTTATTCCGGTGCACTGCACTGGATAGCCAAGTGCCTTAGAGATTTTATTTTACTAGGAATACATATTGTGTGCATGTTATATATAAATGTATATATGTGTGTGTGTGTAGACACACATATATACATACACACACACACACACCATATTCATAAATTTGAATTCTACCTGTTGTGTTGGTGATGACAGAGAGAGAGGAAAAAAAAGGCTGCATTCCCATTAATCGTGGGAAGAGAAATGGGTATGTGAGTGAGAGAACAAAAAGATGGCAAAATGGGGTGGTTGGTTGAGGCCTGCCTTTTTGGAAAAAGATTTGGAAAGAGATGGGAAAAGGCTTAAAGGGGAGAAGGGAGAGGAGGGGGAAAAAGGGCAGAGGGCAAACTCAGGAACAGAGATTTAAAAATCTCTGGGGCCGAGGAAACACATTTGTTTTAAAGGCAGGTTCAGTGATGGCTGCTTCTTCTCCCCGAAGATCAAACTGCCCTGAGGCCTTGAGAGGGAAGCGCTCGGAAAAGGAGGGATTCTGAGGGGCCAAACCCTAAGCGGCGGTAGCAGCACCGCGGCGGCGGCACCCGAGGCATTTCTGTAAGAAACATTATTTCGGAGCAGATGGAAGACCGTCTCGTCCCGCCACGTGCAGGCCCCCAGCGGCCTGGGGACCCGAGGTGGGGAAGAGTTTGGGGTGGACATAGCCCAGTTCAGCTCAAGAGTCTCGCACACACACGTACGAGCGCGCGCGCGCGCGCGCGCGCACACACACACACACAGACACACACACACAGAAACACACACGCACACATACACTCACGCGAGCACGCACACTCGCGCGCATCCCCGCACGCAGGCGCGCGTGCGTGCGGCGGGCAGCAAGCTCTGCGCTTTGGTGCGCTCCTTACCCCCTCCCCCTCTCGGGTCTTCGATGGGGAACCGAGGGAGACGTAGGGGGAACCGTGAGGTGCTTGGGTCCAGCGAGGCTTGGGCGGGCCCAGCCTTCAGTCCCCCGCAGGTCCTTGGCCCGGCCCGGCGGCCCCTGGATCAAGACGATCCCAACTGAACAAAGCGGGCTAGACGCCACCTTTCCGCCCCCACGCCTTGGCTAATGGGGGGCAGCAAGGGGAAGGCGCCTCCTGCCCTGGCCCCCGACCGTTGGCCGGTGTGAAAGGGTGGAAACGGGGGACAGCGAAGGGAAACAAGGGGCCTTACGTCCATGGAGAGGCCAGGGCGCGGCCCCTGCGCCTCCGTGGCTAGCTTTCCGGCTGCATTCAGGCCAGCAGCCGGGAGACACTGAAGGGGAAAAGTGTGATCTGGGGGCCCGAGCCTCAGGCGCAGGTGGTGACCACAGGGGCCAGGGACACCGGGGCCGCCGAGGACGCAGAAGGCGCACCCCCCTTCTCCGCCTTCTTCTCCTTTTGCTTGAGGTGGATTTTGGCGTGGCGCTTGCGCTCGTCGCTGCGCGCAAACTTGCGCCCGCAGAATTCGCAGGCAAAGGGCTTCTCGCCCGTATGCGTGCGGATGTGAGTGGTAAGGTGGTCGCTGCGGCTGAAGCTCCGCATGCAGATCCGGCACTGGAAGGGCTTGTGGCCCGTGTGGATGCGCAGATGCCGGGTCAGCTCGTCCGAGCGGCTGAAACGGCGGTCGCAGCCCTCCGCCGGGCACGCGTGGGGCCGCTCGTGTAGCGGGGTCTTGCTGGGTCGGTTGGGGTACTTGCGGGGCCGGATGGGCTTGAGCGTGAGCGGCGGCTGGGGCAGGCTGCCAAAGCCCGGGTGAATCTGCTTGTCTTTGAATGCCTTGATGGTCTCCAGGGGGGTAATAGGGGGCGGGTTGACCCGGATGGGGTCCATGCCCTGGAAGGGCTTGTGCTCCGGAATGGAGCCCATGTCGTTGGGGTGGTGGTATAGGTTGTAGTCAGGAATCATGGGGAAGAGATTGCTGTCCAAGGCCGGTTTGGCCGATTGGTAATCCTGGGGGGAATAGGCGAGCCCGGGGTTGCCCTGGGGATCGTGGAAAGACACAGGCTCCGAGTAGAGATCACTGCAGTTAGAATAGGGGGGCAGCGCCGGATACATGGCCTCCACTTCCCCCTGCGGCGGCTGCACCATGCTGGCTGTGGAGGTTTGCGTGCTGAGTGCCCCAGAGGCCGGGGGCACCCCCAAGATGCCGGCGCTCATGAGGCTAATGATGTTGTCCTGGCACCAGTTGGAAGGGGAGTCAAAGGCGAACTTTCCCAAGTAGGTCACGGTCTTGTTGCCAGGGGCTGGCTGGAAGGAGCCCGAATAAGAGAGTTCCGGGTTGGGCTTCTCGTTGGTCAGACCGATGTCCATCACATTCTCTGCGGAGAGCGGGGGAGAGAGGGGAGGGGTGAGTGAAGCCGAGTTGGCTCCCCGGCAGGGGCGCCCAGGTCCTTGCCCAGGTGTGGAGGTGCGGCCGGGTGGAGTGCGCAGCGTATGGGGTAGGCTGCGCCAGGCGCAAAGCGGGCGGTGCCGCGCTCCCGGGCGCAACCTGGATACAGGAAAATACTACTGATCGGGGTGTGGAGTGGCTGCTGCACACACACCGCACACGCCGTACACACACACTCCCGTACCACACACACACACACACACACACAGGCGCGAGCGCGAGAAGCATTGTTGTTATTCCCGAGGTGGGGCGGGCAGGTAGCTGCAGCTACAGGTAGTTTCAGACCCGAAGCACGCCGGGCTCTCGCTCTCCAGCGCACACAACTCGGCCTCTTCCCCTAGCGCTGTCCGCGCCGGACCCCGCGCCTCTCCTGCCCCGACGAAGCCCCCGGTGCGCACTGCGCCCGGGGAGCTGACCCGGAGTGCTCCGACGCTTTGTCCGCGGCGCGTAGAGGGGTGCTGTCCGCAAAGGGAGCTCTCCCGCCGCCTCCCCCAGCCCCAGCCTCCTCCGGGCCTGAAGGAGCTTTCGGCTTTTGCTGGAGGGGGAAAGCCCAGCCTCAGCTTAGCGAGAGTGGAGGGCGGCGGAAAACCGGCCGGTGTCTCCATGGCGGGAGTGGCCGCTCTTCCCAAGCTCCTCGGTCCGGGGATCGTCCCCTGTGGCAGCCCCCGCGCGGGTGGGCCCCCACCTTCTCCCCTCCCCGCCGTCCCCACACCCCCACGGCTTTGCTGAAAGCCCTGGAAAGGCAGCGTCGCAGTACCTCTCCCACCGCGGGGACTCCACGCCGCACATGGCTCCATCCCGGGTGGGAGGCTGAGGGAGTAAGCGGGGAGAGCGCGGGTGAAAAGGGACGTTGGGCTCCTCCTGGGAAAGGGGGCGACAGCATTACGCCTTGCGCGCAGCCCGGCGATCGCGCCCCCTAAGTGGAGAACCCCAGAGCCGCTTGCACCTACCTCCCTTCGGTCGGCGGCTGCCCCCACCCGGGAGAACCGAAGCCTCTACCGTGGCGTCGCCAACCGAGCCTTCCCGATCGGGGAGGGCGGGAGGAGTGGGTGGGAAAAGCAACTCGCCCCCCGGAAAATTCCCAGCGCGCCCCCCATATCTCCATCCATCCATCCATCTATCCATCCATCCATCCATCCATCCATCCATCCATCCATCCATCATCGCTAGCTCGTTCCCTCCTCCTCTTCCTCTCTCCCTTTCCTTCCTCGCCGCCTCCCCGCCGCCCTTACCTGTAGCCATCTGATTGTAATGGGCTACCGAGTCGCTGCTGCCAGAAAAGAGGTTGAGCGCGCTGGGGATCTCCTCGGGGTACAGATTGTCAGGCAGTTGGTTTAGCAAACTGCTCATGGTCACCGGCAGCTTCTCGGCGAGTTTGCCGGTCATAGCACTCCCGAGCTGCCGCCGCCGCCGCCGCCGCCACCGCCGCCGCTCGCTCTTAACGCAGCTTCCAGGCAAGCGGCATCGGAGAGGCGATCCGTGGTGCAGGGGAAAAGCATGCGAGAGGGAAAGTTCGGGAGGAGGGGGGAGGGAAGAGGGGAAGGGGTGGGC
>NW_020173550.1:2896005-2898258 GCF_003031525.2 Neophocaena asiaeorientalis asiaeorientalis
CCGCCGCCGCCGCCTCTGCCGCTGCTGCTGCCGCTGCTACCACCACCACCAGCCCCGCAGCTTCCTAGCAAGCTCACTGCTGCCCAAAAGCTCCCAGCCAGGGAACTCCACCAGCCTATTTATCTGAGCCCCGGGAAAGCTCCGTGACGTAGCTGCCCATATATGGACAGACAAAGCCCAGCCGAAGGGGCGCGACGTCACAATGGAAGCTCCTCACAATGGAACATTAGAAAGCAGGAAGCGGGCCGCAGCCAACGTGCGGCGCCCGCACCGCTCGCGGATCTTAAAAAAAAGAGAGAGAGAAAGAGAGAAACAGAAGAGAAGAAGGAAAGAAAATTCGAGAGGAGAGAGGAAAGAGGGGTGTAACTGAACGTGCGGCGTAAAGCACGCAGCGCGGGGGGGAAAGAGCAATAATCGCTTGTGTGTTTATTTGATGTCTGCACTAGGAGAGCGCGCTTGTAGGACAGGGCGCCGTGGGGTGGGGTCGTTCGCAAGTGGCCTCTAACAGCCCCCCAGCAGGAAGAAAGAGAATTGAAAACACTCGGCGGGGTCCCTTTGCAGCCTGGGAACTTCTGGGGAACCCGGAAGGTGTGCGCTCCGACCCTGCCCCGGCCGCTCTTCTCGCGTACAGGATCCTGCCTGGCACTGGGACAAAGTCCCTCTGAGGAGGATTCCAGAGGGTCAGGGATCTCTGGTCCAGTATCCCGGGAACTTTTGTGCCGCCCTCCCTCCGATGCGCCGCCCACAGCCCTGCTGCTCCCTGGGCCCCTGACCCTGTACTGACACCCGGCTGAGCGCAGTAGCTGGGAGATTTCGTAGCTGCATAGCGGCCGCGCGGGAGGAGAGAACTCCTCACCTTGGGGGTCGAGGATGTGCAGTTTTGGTGGTGAAGGAGAAGGAATGAAGTTGAGGGGATAGGGAACACGTGCACCAAAGCCTCCATAAATTCCCTAATGGTTCCAAAGCACCCCTTTGGCCACGGGATGGCAGGAGGGCCCAGCAGGCCCAGGCGCAGTCGCTGTCTGTTGCTGCCTGCGAAGGGCCCGCCACTGAGTTGCGGCAGCAGCCTGCCGAACCACAGTCTCTGAGCCACCACGGCGACCTCCCCTGCTCTCTACCCTCCCCCTCGCCTTCCACAGGGCTGTCCCCATTGCTGACTGCCGGCGCCCTGCAGTCAAGGGCTGCCTGTTTGCCGACCCCGAGCGCTGTCACCTCCCAGAGAGGCGGCAGATCCCGGGGGCGGCTATGTTCCCCGAGGCCTGTTTTCGGAGCGCGCGCGGCCGGGCCGCGGGAGAGGGAAAGGAGAGGAGGGGGGCGTGGGGGAGCGACCCCGGATCACACCGGCTCAGCGTGGGAGGAGTCCCTCCTCGTTGGCCGTGTGGGCGCGGTGGATCCCGCGTTCCTCGCTGGGGAGTCGGGGTTGGGGGAACGTGCATTTCTCAGGGGTAGTGGGAGTATTGACAAGGAGGAGGAGAGGATCCCCGGGCCTCACTCCGTGGGAGGGCCACGCGGGCCGGGGACGTGTGGGAGGAACTCCCGAGCTGCACATCGTCGTGGGGGTGGATGACAACCTCTCTCTCCTCCCCTCCACTTCACTCGGTGGAGGACTAGGGGTGGGAGGGCCCGGCCTCCCCCGGATCTCCTCTGGTTCTTAGGAAAGGAGGGATTCCCGCCGCCGCGGGCCCCCTCTCCCCCGCCCCTGCTGCCGCTCCCGCCAGGCTACCCACACCTATACCGGGGAGGCTCTGCGCCCCTGGGCTCTCCTCCGCCCGCGCGGCGCGGGGAGGGAGCGCTCTGCAGCGGTCCCCAGCTCCGGCCGGAATCAGGGCATGCAGCGCCTCCCGCCCCCGGCTCCCTCCCAAGGGGGGGCGATTGGCCGGCCCGGGGGCGTGGGCGGCAGTGTGAGCCAGGCTGGGCGCGGGAGGGGCCCTGGCGGCTGCAGGGAGGGTCGCGGGGCGGCGGGCCAAGCCGGGAAGAGCCATACAAGGAGCGGATCCGGTGACGCGCCGGCCGCGCCCCTTCTCCTTCTCTATTTGGCTGCTGATTCCGGTCCCCGGATTTGCATATTTTGGCATCCAGTGGAAAAGGAAAGAAGAACGGAACCCGCAGCCTTTAAAGGAACCGCACAGGCTGTAGCGTCACCTAGGGAGGCGGTCTGGGGGGCGTGAAAAATTAGCCAGCGGCTCCGGCCTCTGGCCTTGGAGCTTGGCAGCTGGGGGGAGGCGGGGAGAGGCGGGGGGGCGGGGGAACCCG
>NW_020173550.1:2898277-2913107 GCF_003031525.2 Neophocaena asiaeorientalis asiaeorientalis
GGAGCCGCGGCCACCAGAGAGCTTCGGCCGCTCCAGTCCCAGTCCTGGCCTCTCCGCGGCGCTTCCTGCTGCGAGTGCACCCGGAGGGTCTCTGCGGATTCCGGCCCAGGACCAAGAGACGCCGCGAGGTCCAAGGCCTTTAGGCGAGCCGCAGGCCCCAGTAGTGACTGCAGTGCCCATGTTTCCCAGCGCGAGGCACAGCTCAGCCTGCGGGGGTGGCGGGGAGGAAGTGAGAGCCCTCCCGGCTGCCCAGCTCAACTCTGGAGGACCCTACCGTGATGCACCCCCCTCCCACCTGTTGAGACCTCTTCCCGGAGAGGAGGAGATTGAGGAGCTGCAAGCCCCAGTCCTGTTTGATAGGGGCCTACATTAGGAAAGGCAGAGGCAGTGGGAACATTTCGGATCCTTGAAAGCTTCCAGGGCCCCAAAGACCACGGAGGAGTGTAGCCATTCCAGAGATGACCTGCAAACACTTTTAGGAGAGCTGGACCTGTTGCATCCAAGCAGAACAAGTAGCAGGGTTTTGCAGGCCTGCTCCAAGCCTTTATGCCTATTGGTGAGAATGGATAGGAGTCTTTTTGGGCAAGATGTCTGCCCCCTCCTTCCTACTTGTCCATGACCTAGAACGGGAGCCTTCAATTCAAACAAGTATTCATTCAAACTTCAGTGTGATATTGGGCAAATTTCTGAATCTCTTTCTTGGCCTCAGTTTTCTTGTCTGTAAATTGGGATAATAATAGTACCTATCCCTTTGATAATCCTCATGGAGTACTTTTGCCAGACCCCTAGCCAGCACTCAGTAAATGGCAATTATTATTGGTAAACTATATTTTCCCCAGCCCTACCATGTGACTGAAAAGCCCTTTCCCCTTGTGTGTCTTAGGAGTGAGTGCAGTTGGTATAGGGAGTAAAAAGGGCCAGGTATGACACTGCATCCCACATCAGTGTGATCATATACAGGAAGTCCTATTTGTGTGCCGGGTACCTGCTGGGCACTATGTCATCGTAGAGATGGTGAAGGAATTGTCCCCACTGTGTGAGAACAGAGGGTCCTCAATAGCTGGTGGTGACATAAAGTAGGATACCAAGAAGTCACTCAGTTGCTCTTTAACACTCTGGAGCATCATTCTAGACTTTTCATGGAGGGTGGCTATGGCTCCAAGATGGGGTGGGGGACTCAGGTGCCCTTCCTCCCCTCCTCTGCCCTGGAAGGAGCCATGCTGGGGAAGGCCTGCCTCTACAAGCATAGGTTCTCACTGCCTGGTTGCTGGTCGGGTTGCAGCCCACACAGGTGTCCCCTGTCAACCTGGATGATGGTGGCAGATGGAGGCCAGGGTTCCGTGGCGGGTGGGGACAACCCTGGGTATAGAGTAGGGGTGGGGGATTTGGAGTGGCCCCTTGCAGACTAACAGCATTCTCCCTTCTGCTGGCCAAGTCTTGAATTCAGCATAGAAAAAAGCTTTTTTCCTTCCCTCCCTCTTTCTTTCCTCTCTCCCTCCTGAACAGGGGCTGAGGGTGAGGCCTCACTTTTACTGGCGGGCTCGGGTGAGATTACCTGAACTGCAGGCCCTGGACTTGTTGGAGAGTGAGTAGGCACTGCTTCAGGGCGTCCTTACCCTGGAGATGGTGAAGGGCAGGCCCCGCCCCTTTGCAGCAGAGCCAAGGCTGCCCAGCCCCCGCTGCTTACCTCTGGGGGCAATGGGTGTGTTTGTTTGGGTGAAAGGGTAGAGGAAGGAGGGGACGTGCCCTACAAACCCACCACAGAAAAAGACCAGGTTAGTGCTCCGTCTTGCTCCTTAGTCACCTCTGCCCTCTGAACTTGAGCTCCCTTTTGCTAAAGATATCCAGTCCTTCTCTGCTGTCTTACAAGCAAGAAGCCCCCAATTAGTTCAAACTGGGGTGCTGGCGACTTAATGCATTACCCATCTCAGCGGGTATTTGCCTTTTTAACAGAAAATGCTTAGAAGAGGGTCATATATAACCTAAAGGAATTAAGCCTACCATTAAGCATGGTGCCTGGAAAATGGTAGGAACTCATATATGCTGGTGGGCTGAGGTCTAATGGTGGGATGTGAGGCCCAGTGACAAGGAGTAGGAGTTTTGGGGTGCAGAGAGCATCTGGGGTTCCTCAAGTCACACCGAGCACCCATGTAGAGGGCCCACCCTGGTGGGATTGCTCCTGAATGATAGCTCCCTCAAGGGCTTTCAGTTGCTTTCCATTTTGGGTGTCCCACAGGAGACGGACAGGTCGTTGGTGGAATCTCTCTGGCCAGCTCTCCCTGGCATTCTAGAGGTCATTGCCATTCCTTCGGTAATGACAGACAACTCTGAGGTGGGGTGGGTTTGGCCTAGAAGCTCGTGGAAGGAATTTGACAGCCACGACAACTTTGGGGGTGGTGGTCACAGTTAAGAGCATTGTTTGGGGACTGCTGGAGGCTTCGGGCTCGCCGACCTTCTGTGCCCACAAAAGATTGGGGCCTGTGGAGATACATCTTCTTCATTTTTTTTTTTTTTGCTGTATGCGGGCCTCTCACTGTTGTGGCCTCTCCCGTTGTGGAGCACAGGCTCCGGATGCACAGGCTCAGCGGCCATGGCTCACGGGCCCAGCCGCTCCGCAGCATGTGGGATCTTCCCGGACAGGGGCACGAACCGGTGTCCCCTGCATCGGCAGGCGGACTCTCAACCACTGCGCCACCAGGGAAGCCCCATCTTCTTCATTTTTTACAACAATCCTGTGAGGAAGCTTTTAGGGCTGCCCTCCAATAGTTTTTTTTTTAATTTTTTTAATTTTTAAAAATTTATTTATTTATGTTTGGCTGCGTTGGGTCTTCATTGCTGCGCATGGGCTTTCTCTTGCTGCGGTGAGCGGGGGCTACTCTTGGTTGCGGTGCACGGGCTTCTCACTGCGGTGGCTTCTCTTGCTGCGGAGCACAGGCTCTAGGTGTGTGGACTTCAGTAGATGTGGCACGAGGGCTCAGTAGTTGTGGCTTGCAGGCTCTAGAGCGCAGGCTCATTAGTTGTGGCACACGGGCTTAGTTGCTCCGCGGCATGTGGGATCTTCCCAGACCAGGGCTCGAACCCGTGTCCCCCACATTGGGAGGCGGACTCTTAACCACTGCGCCACCAGGGGAGCCCTGTTTGTCTGCTTTAAATGAAAGATCTAAGGTGTTGGAAAGAGTCTGAGTAGTTAGTTGGAGGACCCTTGGCCAGGAAGTGGCTGAGCTGAGATTTGAACTCAGGGCCTTGTGACTCCAAAGCTGCTGCTCTTAATTTCAGCCTTTGTCCCCATTCTGGCTGTTAGGGAAAAGAAAGGAGATGGCAGGTGTGCGTAAGAGGAAGGAGAGGTATAAAAACTGTGGAGAAGGCAATGAATAGAAGAAAGACTAGCTGGATCTGCTTCCCAGCACCCCTGGGACCCAGCATTCAGGTAGGAGAGGAGCCCCTGCCCAGGGGAGGGGAGGGGGTACAGCTCACAGGGACGTCAGGGAGGAGCAGCATTTCTGCCAGGGCTCCCGGTAGGTGGAGTAGCATCTGTGCCACTCTGAGCAAAGGTCCCACTGCCCTCGGTTGTCACAGAGGTCACAGGCTCCTCGCCAAGCCAGTCACACACTTCCATTTGAAACATCTGTTTGTGCCTACATTCCAACGAACTCATTATAATCATGTTGAATCCGGGTGTTTTGGATTACTCTTCAAGCAATTTCAGGGAGAACCTGGTGACCAAAGGGAGAAAGTCTTGTTACAAAGTAATGTTTGCTGGCCAGTGAGGTGGAGACCCCTCCTCAGACACAAGTCCAAGGCAGTGAGTAACTGCCATGGGGGTCCAGAGGTTGAGAGTTCAGGGCTGGGCTGGGCTGGGGCAGGGAGAGAAGGCAGGTCTTAGATAGAAGACAAGACTTGGAAAAAGTGTGCTGTACGGGTAAATGGGAAGAACAGGCCCTGGCCTGGGAATCAGGACTTCTGGGTTCCACCATTAATTATCTGTGTAACTTTGGGCCACCCTCTGGTTCCTGGGCTTCTGGTGGGGCTGGAGTGGATAACCTACCACTAAATTCCTCCCAGCTCCTTTGATCCATGAATTTTGGATTCTATTGCGGAAAAGGTTGGGAGGAGACGTGTTAGTGTTCCCAGTCAAGTTTGGGCTCCTGGGACCCTTGAGGAGGAGAAGGGATGGGTCAGGGCATGAGGGCTTGTAATGGGAACTTTGCTGTCTTAGTTCAGCGGTGCTTGGAGGGTAAGTGGAGTCATGTGCTCAGGGGGCCTGTCATGGCCCCTGGGGCCCACTGTGGGACAGCCCCTTCTCAGCTGGGAGGGATGGTGTCTCTGCAGAGAAAACTCTTGGGGGACGAAGCTTTTTGGAAAGAGGAACTTTGTCATCTGAAATGAACCAGAAAAGGTGTGAGTGTGGGGGGCCGTTGGGGAGGCAGTCAGGGGGAGCAAAGAGGGAGTGAGAGAGAGAAAAGGAGGGAGAGAGCGGTGAGAGCAGAGAGGAGAGCGGATTTCCCCCCACTGCTCCCCACGCAGCCAGCCTCCTGCTGGCTACAGGCTTCACCCATGGGACAGGTCGAGGATCCAAGAGGCTGGCAGGTTCCTCTCCTCCCTGCCCTGGAAGGAAAACCTTTGGGGAGTCAGAGAGAGCTGTGGTCTCTAGATCCTTGTGTCTCTTAGCTCCCAGTCTCAGGACCCTCCTCAGCCTAAAACAAGCGGGCCCTTCGCATCGTCCACCAAGGTGAGCAGTTGGGGGCCGACCTTTGGCTTCTTCTTTGCTGTTCTATGCAGTCCAAAAACCTGGGATGTGGGGAAAAGCAGTTAATGACTCTTTTGGGCCCCTAATTCGAGGTCCTCAGTACTGTCAGCATCCTCTTTCACCAGATGGCCTAGGCAGGGCTTCCTGACTTTTGTTATGCCATAGCTCTGCTAGAAAATGAGACTCTTTACAACGACTGGAGTAAAGAACTAACAAACACTGCCCTTGGCCCATCCCGTCACTCTGAGGCTGAACAGTACAGGCCAGCTGGAACCCAGTGGAAGTCTGCCCATCAGCCTGACTGATGGCATGAGCTTTTCTGCCAGGGCTCAGGGCAGATGGGCAAAGGAGAAGGGACATGATAGATTTCTCTCTCTCCCCCCCTTCTTTCTCTTTTTGCAGAATTATTTGGGCTATTCAGAATTATTTGGCCCCAGATCACCAAGAAAGTTATTGGATGACAAGAGATGGTATCTGAGCTCCCTGGGGACAGGGACTGAGCCTTATTCCTCAGTCTCCACAGCACTCCCCCTGCCTGTCCCCAGCAGGTGCTCCATAAGAGGTTGTTGACCCAAGTGTCCACATGGGTAATTCTGAAACATGGCCGATTTGAGGAGTGCAGGATAGACTGCGACCTTCCCACTTTGTCCTTGCATTTCTACCACCCAGCGCCCACTATACAGGATGGGGGGCCCCTTGTCCACCAAAATTCATTCCCCACTGGGGTGGAGGGGGAGGCTCCTGGGTCTGGAACTTAGCTCTCTTGTTTCAATGAGACAAACATCCAGGGCGCACTTCCTGTGGAGGGAATCAGACTTGAGGCTGGGATCCTGCGGTCTGTCAGGGAGCAGGTGATTTAAAGGGAAGTGAGGAATGAGGCTGAGGTAGAAGCCATCACACACAAGACATGATCAGTTCTGAAAGGAAGTGCAGGCAGGAAGTTCAGAGGGGGAAGGACTTGCAAGAGGACATGTTCAGGGACAGGCGAAAGCCTGATTGGGAGGGGTGGTGTTGATCAAGGCCTTGAGGATGGGCTAAGACCCATAAGTGAGGAGGGGAGGTATGAAGAGGGGAGGGGAGGGAAGGGGGAGACAAGGGCAGGAGGTATTCAGTGTAAGGAGCTGTGCTTTCCCCCCTCATTTTCATGTTAAATTTATTTATTTTCATCTCTGAAACTACCTAGAGCCCATTAGCACTGTCCTTCCAGGACTTCTCTGGCCTGATTATGGTTTGTTTGTGGATGAGTGAGGAATCCTAGAGGGAGAGAAGGGAGATAGCACTGAGGCTGGATCTGCAAGATGCCAGCAGACATTTGGGCATCTACTGGAATGTAGGCTCCAGGAAGGCAATGGCCTGGGTCTGGACCCGCACTGCTGTATCCCCAGCTAGAACCTGGCTTATGGAGGGGATAGTGGGTGCTCCGTCAGTATTTGTGGGAGAATGAATGTGCCAGACGCTCTACCAGGTCCGGTTCGGGACGCAGGAGCAGGAAAGGGGGCTAACTCCAGGTGTGAACTCCAGGAGAAAGCAGGACTCGGGGAGTCCAAGGCAACATGGACCCCAAGTTGGGGGTGGGGTAGGATTCATCAGGCATAAACTTAAGTGGTAATAGCCCCGTTAATTGAGTGGCAATGATCCTTGGCATTTTTCATCTTCAAAGCCAGGAACAAGCTGTAATTAATGCTCCCGCCACCCGGGGGCAGGGTGGAGGTGGTGTGGAGAATCTTGAGCTGTTGCTGCTCAGTTGGGGAAACTGAGGCACTGGCGGAGGAAGGGCCGTTAGGAGAGTGGATGCAAAGGCCAGCAGAGCCCGGCGTCTGCAGGGGTGCCGTGAGCACTCCAGAGCGCAGCCCCCTCCCAAAGCCAGGCAGCTGGGGAGCCGAGGTCGTGAGTGAGGAGGGGCGCCGGAGACCCGCACCGGAGCAGAGAAAGAAGTCTCAGCCGCGGGCCTGCCGAGCGTGGCAGTGGGCCATCGGTTTTGCCCGTGGCTTGGCCGACGGAGAGCCTGCCGGGGCCTCGGCTCCCCGCGCTCCGGGGGCGGCGCTGGAGGGGCGCGCGGAGCAGGGGAGGGGACTCGCTAGTCCTTCGTGTCCAGTGGCCAGGCCGCGCGCGGCACACTCAGCCTGAGTCACCGTCGCCTCCGAAATGCCTCCCGGTTTCCTCATCGCCCTGAGGGAGTTTTTCATTAAGGTGATTACCCTGCCGTCATTAAGAGTCCGTAAATATCACCCAGGGACCGAGGGCGCGCAGCCGTCTCTAACTGCAGCCGGGGTCCGCAGGCCCCGGCCGTGGGCGGCGCCGCTCTGCCTCCCCGGCCACCAGTTCGAACCATCTGCGCGGCCCCAACACCATCCTGCATCTAGCGTGACTTTTTCTCTGGACCACGATGTCCCTGAGGGCATTCCTCCTTCAGTTCAGTCACCACCCAACCGGAAGAGGCTTTCCTCTGATACCCCTGGTCCAGGTGATGCACCAAACACCACTCTTAGTTTGCCATGGTCCTACCTACCTTTTTACATTTATCTGTGTAATCCTTTGATGGATGCCTGCCTCCCATCCTCCTGCCCCAAGTTCTAGAAGGGCAGGAGCCACTTCTGATTTTGCATCGTATTCCCACGATACGGCCTCCTCTCAACCCACTCCATCCCCACCTAGCGCTAGTGTCTGGGGTATCGCAGGACTCAGCATTTTTGAATTAACAAGTCCTCATGAGGCAAGAGAACTGTTTGCTGACTGCCCCTGCACCTGATTGTCTTTAACATTTGATAGTTATCACTTGTGCACCTACTGTGTGTCTGGCACTGGAAATACAGCTGTGACGAAAAGAGTCTGTGGGGAGACTCAAGACCTAATGAGGGTTCGGGGTGAGGGTGGGCAATAAGAAGATACCTACGAGGTGGTGGTAAGTGATATGAGAAAAAAGAAATGAGGATAAGGGGAGAGAGAGTGATGGGGAGTGCACGTTGAGATCCTGTTGTATGTAGTCATTCTTCCCCAATCCTTGCATTTGGAGCTAGCGTTAGTGCCACTGACTAAAGTACTGAATCAGAAGATGTGGGTCTGTGCTGTTAGTCCAGCTAATTTATTGGATGCTCTTTGAAAATTTTTATGTAAATAAGATCTTTGTCAAAAAAATTACATCACGGTTCACTAAGGAAAGTCGGGCCTCTGAAGGCAAAGTCACCTGTGACTTGGCCCCTTGCCCCTGGAACAGCCCCTCTTCCCTAGACGGGTTTTCCTGCCTGCCACCAGGTGGCCTGAGAGAAAACTCTGACAGTGCCTGAGGACTCTTCAGAGGCCTCTGGGGAAGAGGTGTCAGCGGGCCAAGGGTGACTATGGCTGTGGCTACCCCAGCCCCGAATCCCAGAGCTGCACTGCCTCTCACACAAACCCTCTCTTGGATGGGCAGGAGAGCTTTCTAGACCCCAAATGAAAGAAAAAGTTGCTGCAGTGGAAACTCGAGCTAACCTTCCCTTTTGCCCCACTTCCCTCCCGCGGTCACACTTCCGGCAGCCGCCACAGGGTATTTTGGGTTCGAAAACAAAGCGTCAGATCTATTTGAGCAACTTTTTTTTCCATCGGAGTAGAAGCCCAGGGGCCTGTGGCCACCCTGGGCTCGGCCACTTCCCCAGGGAACTGACGCGTTTCCCCTTCTCCACCGAAGACCAATTTAGCAAGTCAGACTGGCCACATTTTTAGCTTCTCCTTTCCCTGGCCTGGCAGCAGGCGAGAGCCCAGAGGTAGGGCTGCTGGGAGGAGGGTGTGTCTGAGTGCCTTCCTTGTGGACTTCAGGGGAAGGCCTGCTTCCCACCCTCTGCCAGAACCTCCTCCTCACCCCTCTCCAACACTCCCCAAACTGCATGTACTGCGCACACACGCACGCACGTACACACACACACACACACACACACACACACACACACACAACCTCCACCGCCGCCGCCACAAATCCACTTGCTGCATCAGGAGTCTGCAAAGTGAGAGTTGTGGGGTTAGGGCTGGTCTGGTCCTCAGTTTAATCGAAAGGATGGTGTGCCCGTGTCACTGGCGGGCCGCTGTGCTGTGGGTTGTGAATGAAGTGGGCGTGCATCCATGGACACTGTGTGTGCGTGCAAATCCGACGTTTGCCACCGCCTGGGCTGGACAATGCACACCCATGCAGCTTGCATGGATGTCTAGAAAGAGCCCGGCAGAGGTGAAACCCTGCAGTGTCTAGCGGGTGCGTACACCGTGTGATTTTGTGTGGGCTGGTGTATTTACAGTATGTGTGCAGGATGCGTATAGCAGAGGTGTGTGTAAGTGTGCGTGCACACGTTTGTATACGTGTGAAGCGGCAGGGTCTGGTTCTTGGGGTACGGGGGAAGGAAGCCAGGCGAGCTCTGGACAGGGGTGACCAGCGCTCTCATGGGCGAATTCAGCTTCCTCCCTGGGGAGGTGGGGGTGAGTAGAGACCTTCTAGGTTTCTTTTGTAGTCCTGTCAATTCTTAGCACTCAGGTGAGCCTCCATCAATACTGGGGAAGAGCTGACTGGGCGCTGGCTTCACAGCCACAGCAAGGAGAGAAGGAACCTGTTGCCTTGTGGTGGCTTGAGTATACACATCCAGCTGTGCCTATGTGCGTGTGAGTGAATGAGTGCGCAAGTGTGTGAGTATGTGAGTGTGAGCGTGGGACGTCTGAGTTTGTGTGGCTGTGTGTGAGCGTGAGTGTGGGTGGAGGTGTTTGGACTCCTTTCCGGCACTACCTAGGCTTGCTCCTCTGCCCAGGCCCTAAAGGAAGCCCCCTGAGCCCACTGTCTGCTTACTTCACGAGACTGGAAATGAAAGTTGCACTAGGGCCCTGCTACACCTGCCTTTCTGACAGGCTCAGCCTCTCTCCTTTGAGCCCTCTGCTTCCTGCACAGCTGACTTATGCCAGTGGGGCGGACTCCAGCTCCTGAGGAATAAAGAGGGTGCTTCTGTGTCCTGCCCTCATTCAGGGCGGGTCAGGAGGTTCTCGAGTCATATTTCTACCCTCTGTGCCTGAGTGCCCATGTGCCCCTCCGTTCTTCCTCTACTAGGATCCCTGAATGGTTTCTCTACCATGCCCCCAAATAACCATATAGAACTGTAGAACATTCAGCTGGAGGGGGCCTCTGAGAGCACCCAACCCAAACTATTTTATAGATGAGAAAGCTGAGGCCCAGAGACAGCAGCTGACATGCCCAGGGTCACACAGCAGTGAATGGTAGCCCTGGTGCTAAAATCAGGTCTTGACTCCTGGTCAGTGGTTCTTCCAGCTACATCAGACCAGCTGGCTGTGTCCTTCTTTCCTATTTCCTTCTCTTTCTGACTGTTTCTCTTCCTTTCGACTTTTCGACTGAAATATTTCCTTTTTTTCTCTCTGAAATGCCCTCTCTGTGTTAAGCGAGGTGGCTTGCATTTGGTGGTACCAAGGTGGTACTCAGACCCAAGACCTCAGTCCTGGCATGGTTTTCATCCGTCCTCGCCAAAGGTTTTTCTCCTTCCTGGTCCCTCATCCCCCAAGGACTGCCAGGGACCCTGTCCCCTCCTCTCCCCAAGCCAGCGTCTTCAGCTCCTATTTCTCCTTCCAAGTACCCAGGAGGCAGATGAGAACCCTCAAGGAATTTTCTTCTTTCTCTAACCTTAGTTTCCTGGTCTCTAAAATGGAGCGAGGGTCTCTGCAGGGGAACTATGGGGATTTGTGTATGTGTGTGCATGCAGGTGTGTATGTGTGTGCACCTCTTGTGTCTCCCAGCAGCTCCTGGGGGTAATGGGAAAGTTAATTAGTGCCAGGATGAAAGGTGCTATGGGGTAATTGCAGGTAATATCAGGACAGCCGGGAGGGTGGGGCTAAAGGCCCTCAGACCTCCTGGAGGTGGTGGGCAGCCCATAGCCCCACTCCTGAAAACAGATCAGATACCTGGAGAGGAGTGGGGGAAGGGGGCATTCTGAGTGAAGGGTCTTTGTCTTTACAGGGAAGTGCTTGTTAGTTGCTAAGGAACTGGGTTGTCTTTCCTGATCCAAGCCACCCAGTTTTTTGCTGAGCTTGGGTGGAGCATGCCGGGCTGGGGCTAGAGGCTCCCTTGGCAGGTGGCCCTTTCTCTGGGGCTGCTGACACTCGGATGGGTCTCTTGGGAAGGACTCTTGTCTGGGGAGGGTGAGTGCTCCCATTACCCTTGGCCTCACTGCTTGCTCCAGCCGAGCTGGGGAGCAGAGCAGGTGAGGTGCAGGCAGGGAAGGAGAGGAAAACACACACGTACTGAACAGCCTGCACACCAGGCACTGTGCCGGGTGCCTTCCATGCCATCTCATTTAACTGTTGCAACAGATCTTTAAGGAAGGCACTTATTTACATTTTCCCCCCCATTACGCTGTTTTGTTTTTGCAGTTGAAACACAGGTCCAGAACAGTTGAGTAAGTTGCCTGCAGTCAAAGAGCTATCAAGTGGTAGAGACTCTGTGATCTTAGGTGTGCTAAGTAAGAAAAGTTGTGCTTTTTAAATTTTACCACCTCTTGGGGCTTCCCTGGTGGTGCAGTGGTTAAGAATCTGCCTGTCAATGCAGGGGACACGGGTTTGATCCCTGGTCCGGAAGGATCCCACATGCCGTGGAGCAACTAAGCCCCTGTGCCACAACTACTGAAGCCCGCACGCCTAGAGCCCGTGCTCTGCAACAAAGAGTAGCCCCCTGCTCGCCGCAAGTAGAGAAAGCCCGCACGCAGCAATGAAGACCCAATGCAGCCAAAAATAAATAAATTAATTAAATAAATTAAAAAAAAATCTTACCACCTCGTGCATCTAGCCAGCTTTCTTCTTATCCCATGGGCGCTCAGGCCTAACACTTGAACCCACCATCACCATCATCATCACCATCACCACCACCACCATCATCACCATCACCACCACCACCATCATCACCATCACCACCACCACCATCATCACCATCACCACCACCATCATCATCACCATCACCACCACCATCACCATCATCACCACCACCACCACCATCACCATCTTTATCACCATCACCACCACCACCATCACCACCATCACCATCTTTATCACCATCACCACCACCACCATCATCACCATCACCACCACCACCATCATCACCATCACCATCATCACCATCACCACCACCATCACCATCTTTATCACCATCACCACCACCATCACCATCACCAGGAAGTCTTCCTATATATCCTTTTCCATCTCTTTTTTTAGCAATTATTACACAGGCAAGGTTCTGGGAGGGAGAGGGGGGATTCAAAGGATTGAGGGTGGTAAACTGTTGGGGTATTTGCCTTGAGCAGGTTGAGTTGGGTGGTAATGGCCTTGAGCTGGGCCAGGCCACTGCTGTGAGTGTCCAGGAGCTGGCCCTCCCCACAAATCATACTTGGTCTAGAATAGCTGAAGCTGGGTTCAGGGAAGACACGTGGGGGAGACTCCCTTTAAGTTCTTTTGGAACCTCCAGCCTTCCTTCTTGGCCTACCTGGCTTCTGAATAAATAGAAGGTCTGGCCTTTATTTTATGTAACCCGGAGAGTAAAATTAGAGTACCCTTTACCTGTGAGTACTGAGAGAGGGAAGGCTTGAGTTAACTCCAGATTCTACCATTACTAGTTACAGAACAGGGATAAGGTTCTTATCTTATCTTCAGATTAACTTATCGGAATGTCAGTTTCCTCATCTATAAGATGAGAATCGTGACACCTACATTATTCAACGGTTGTGACGATCGGATGAGAGAATATGTATGAAGGGCCCGGTAGGCTGTAAAGCTGGGCAGGAGGGCACTAACTGAGATGCCACATGTCAGGCATTTGGCACGGTGCCTGGTGTGCAGGTAGCACTCAACAAATGGTATGTGACAATGATGATAATAATTCTATCAATTCTCTTCATCCCTGTAAAGGGCTCACTGACACTCCCTTTCTTAGCTGCTTTGTTAGCAGTCTCGAAGCAATCTACATGCTCATTTTGTTTCCTCCTGGAGGAGGCAGCGAAAGAAAAGGGGGCACGAGGCCCAAAGCCTTCTGCAGGCAGACAGCTGACTCAGGGGGCCTTCCCCAAGGTCTCCTGGCCTCCAGGCTTCCCCTCCCGGCCACTGGGAGCTCCTTCTCTGTGGCTTCCAGGGACGTCTGACAGGGCTGGCTTCAGCCTAGAGCCCGGGCTAGTTTTGTTCTTTTTTCAAGTTTGGAGGCCAGGAGGGTGGGGGTCTCTCTGGCAGCTGAACTAAAAGCCCAAAACACCAGGGGAAAAGAAAGGAAGGAGGGGGGGAGAGGGAAGGAAAGCAAGCCGATAATTTCCTCGAAGGATAAACATCCGATTTTTTTTCCTCACCCAAAATAAACATGCTAGCCACAAGGAATTAAAAGCAGAAGAGAGGAGGATGTGTCTCGATTTGGGGCTGCTCTAGGAAGCTGACCTGCTATTTATGCTGGCCTTGGGCACCGACCGGAGCTGCCAATTACACTCCGGGCCCGGTGGGGTGGGTGCTGCGGGGAGAAGGGCCCAGAGAGAGGGAGGTTCACACACACTCAGAGAGTCCCTTCCAGGGCTGCCTTCCATGACACTGCAAAGGGACACTTCCTTTGCTTCTTCTTGTAGCTCTGCCGACAAGCCTGCCTGGTGGCGTAGAAGGGAGTAGGGAGTTCCTGCTGCCTGGACTGGCGTCAAAGACCCTTCTATAGCACAAGAACTTGCTGTCCATCACCTGGGCGGGGAGCTGAATCTATCGGTGTGGGGCAGTAGCGGGGCGGCTGCACCATCCAATCCCCTCCCATCACAAACTCCATCTCCCACCTCCTGGTGTTCTTCAGACGCCCGTCACTAAAATCTTCCCACTAGTCAAGAGTGTGCTGGGCTGGGCTGAGGGGTTGGCCTGGGCCCCTTGCCTTCCAGCTAATGCAGGGCATGCCTCTAGGAAGGTAATAACCCTGGGCCCAGGTGCGTCCTGCCCCTTTCATCTGGGGATCTCAGGCACTTTGCATGCATGAGTCACCCATCTTGCTGTTTTCTAGCCAAGGAAGTGGGGAGTAATTAACTCTCGGAGGGAAACTGAGCAGAGGGGCTTGTTGAGGGGTGGGGCTGAGGGGACTGGAGTTGAGGGTAGGGGAGTTTAGCCTATGAATGAGACCATAGCAGAGAGGTGCCTCCAAGGGGGTTTTGGGTGGGAAAGCCAAGAGACCTTCAGAGAACGTCCAGGGGCAGTCAAGACGCTGAAAATCCCTTCCCTGCAGACACCAAGGTGTTTCTTCACAGCTTTCTAAAAGCATAAATCAGATAACGCTCCCTCTCCCCTCCAGTCTACTTATTCCACGATTCCCCAGCGCTTTCAGGGTGGAGTCCAAAACGTGAACATGGCTGCAAGGCCTGGCTTGTTCTGGTCTTTGTCTATCTGTCCAGGTGGCCATGATTTTGGCCTTTCATTGCCCCCATCAGCCACGGGGGCTTGGAGGTCTCATTTCTCCTCTTTGTCCCCTGTCCCCACTCATCATTAACCCCTACCCCACTTCTCAGCCTTGAAGTTAAACATCACTTCCTCAGGAAGAAGAGAGCTTTTGTTTTTTAAGTCAGCAGGCAGCTTTCTTTTATTTATTTTTATTTTTTATTTATTTATTTTTGGCTGCCCTGGGTCTTCGTTGCTGCGTGCGGGCTTTCTCTAGTTGTGGCGAGCGGGCTACCTTTACATCTTAGAACACTTGCCACATTTGCTGGAATTTGCTTGTGGTCATCTGATAAAGTTTGCCCTCCTGTAGTAGTCTGGAAGCTCCAAGAAGCAAGCCTCCTGTTGGGCCTGCCCTGGTCATACATGTCACCCCAGCACCTGGCAGGCGGTCAGGCACATACCAGGTGCTGACGATGTTTGTTAAATGAATGTCAGAGCTAGAAAGGACCATGGTGATAAACCAACCACCCCCTGCCTCTTCTTCCTCAATTTCACACCTGAGGAAGCAGAATTTTAGAGAGGATAAGTGACTTGCTCAAGGTCACACGGTGCTTCAGTGATCATTCAGGGCTAGAGATCCCCCCCGCCCGCCTGTCCATCCTTCCCACCCCACTTCCCCCCACCCCCACTTGCATT
>NW_020173550.1:2913534-2917673 GCF_003031525.2 Neophocaena asiaeorientalis asiaeorientalis
TTTCATCCTCTGAGTTTTAGAGGGAGGACAGGTTTGGAAACAGAACATCCAACCATTAAGCCCTGGATGATTTTTTTTTTTTTTATTCGGAAGAGAAAGGGTTTCATACCCGGAGTGGGTTCCATACACAGACCACGGGTGGTGAGTACCATACACACACCTGCAACGTGAAGCCTGAGGTCTGGTGGGCAGTTATCTCGGTTCAGGTTTGTCCTTGGGCTCACTGCTTCCTCCCGGAGCCTGGTGATGTAGCGTGTCCTGGTAATTCTGGGTCACGAACTGGGTGCTGGCTTCAGGTTCGCCCAGGTGGAAGCGGCTCAGAAATCTGTCCATATTCCAAGAGCCTGGAAGGACAAACAGACCACAGGGAAGTAGTGAGAGAGAACCGTGGACTTCAGAGCTGGAAGGGGCCTGAGAGGGAGGCCAGCTGTGGGGAGCGGAGAGAGGAGGAGGCGGCCGTGGTCATTGGTCTGAGGGGTGCCCTCTGGCTCCTGGCTGCAGGGGCAGTCTCTGGATGTTAGCAGCGTCTGGGAAGGACGCTTCCTGGAGGACAACGGGGATGGCCTTTGGTCGGTTTCTCCAGGACTTTATTTGGCAGAACTCTGCCTTCTCACTCGTACGCAGAAAGGAAATGCCCAGTCAGGTTGGCTGCCCATTTTCTCCACCCACCCCTCTTTTCCTGCAGGCTCTCCTGACTGAGGCCTGAATGCTTCTTTTCTTCATACCTGGTCAGCCCAGTTGCCGGGGCTGAGCTTGGCAGAAGCGTCTATGCTGTTCTTCCAATCTCCTCCCCAGAAGCCCGGCTACCTACCCCGGAGTCCCAGGAGACCTCGTGCAACAGGGTTCCTTCCCTGGCTGTGGCAGAGGTGAGAGGCAGGGCATAGGGCCAGGCTGCTTCTCCCTGCCTTGAAGACCTGGATCCCGGAGGGGAGCAGAGTGTGGGCGAGACATTCCCGGCCCGGACTCTGGGGAAGTCCATTGGGTGCCCAGGTCAGAGGGGGCCTCCCCAGGGGGAGAGAACACAGGGGCACAGGGGGAGGTGCAGCTTCTGGGACAAGTGTGAACAGACCTAGCAGCAGGGCAAGGAGAGCGAGGCCCCAGGCAAGGGGGAGAGGCTGAGGGAGGTGGTCAGAGGCATATTCCCATGCTCTTGTTTCCCAAACCCTGGGCCTCAGGCACCCTCGGTGGATGGTTGCCAGATAAAATACAGGTTGCACAGTTCAACTTGAATTTCAGAGGAGCAACGAATACTCTGTTAGTGTAAGTATGTCCCACATATTGCCTGGGCCATACTCATACTAGCAAATTGAATTGGACATCCTGTATTTATTTATTTATTTATCACCATCACTGCCCGCCCCCTGGGTTTTTTTCCCCCTAAAATCTAGCAGCCTTCCCTGGCTGGAGGCAGTACTAGGGGTAGAGCCTGCCTGGAGTAGGGCTAGACAGTGGCTGATATAGCCTGAACCAATGGAGAACAGTAATCTCTAACACACGGAGAGCAGGAAGTGAGGGGCTGGCAGCCTAGATTCCTCCCTGAGCCGCCCCTTTACCCACCTGTGGTCCTTGGTCTACACCCACCTCCATTTTTAGCAATGAAGAAGGCGAGTCCCCTCTACCTGCCACCCCCCACCCCCCCAGCTGTTTGCATTTCACAGATGGTCTCAAGGAGAGGACAATTTTTAAACCAAAGAAACAAAACAGTGATAATAATAATAGCAATAACACTGATGTAGTTCTTCCTACGTGCCAGGCACAGTTCTAGGAACTCCACACATATTCACTTAATCCTCACAAGGGGAGACTATATTTCTTCCTAGTGCACAGACGGGATGGTGGTGCTGAGGGTGCCTGAGGCCCAGGGTTTGGGAAGCCAGACCAGGTTCCGGTGTGGAAGCTTCTCAGGGGCGCGGATGGGGGAGAGGACCTCTAGGGTATCCCTCAGGTCTTATCTGGCTGTAATTGTGAATGTGGTTGTGCATTCAAATTGGGCCTTTGAGGGCCTAGAAAATAGGTGCTTCGGGAGTTCTCTTGGGGTAAGGGCTGCGTGGGATGGGCTGCTGCTGGGCTGTAGGACCCAATGCTGGGGATTTTCCACTAGGATGGGACGGAGGGAGGGAGGGAGAAAGGAGGGAGCAGGTACTCGCCTGGCTGTGGCCTTTGCACCCAGGGCACCCAGCGGGCTGGAAAAGAATTGTAGTAACACGACCCTGAGAAAGTGTGTGTGTGTGTGTGTGTGTGTGTGTGCGCACGTGTGTGCGTGCTTGTATATATGCGTGTGTGCCTGCACGCCAGGGAAAAGGTCATGGGTGAACTGGTGCATGGCGGGCACGGGGACAAGGGGGCCCTCCCCACGGAGCAGGGCAGGAAGGAACCTGGTGGCAGGGAGGGAATTGAAACTCATCACGAGATCAGAGCAAGTTGACGGAAAGAAATCCCCTGCACCCAGGGAGACCTTGCTCCCCTCTCCCAGCAGTCTGCTCTCTTGATTGAGCTAGGAGTGCCCGGGGGTGGGGGGGGGCCTTGCAGTTCCTTCCGGGTCCCATTTCCAACAACGCTGGGGTCCTTGGGCTTATTGGGCAGCCCCACAAACCCGCCCCATCGCTCAGGAGAGGGGGCCCAAGTGCCACCTGGCTGCTAGCCTCTGCGGCCTCCTCCCCTGGCTTGGCTGTGACTCCTTGCACCTCCGTTTCCTGCCACAGAGGGCAAGAGGAACTGACCCTGTGCAAGTTCTAGAAGGAAGAGGGGTGAGTCAGGCCCTCAGGGCCGTGTGGGGAGAGATGAGGAGTTTGGAGGCTGTGGCTTTTGCGGTCACCGCTTTCTGTGGAAAGCCCCATCCTGTATGGCACTGCTCGGGTCCCTGAGCCGCAGGGGGCTGCTGCCATGCAGGAAGAGGGCGGCACTGCTGCCTGTGCTCGGGCCACTCCCCTTGTACCCTGGACCCACCCTGGATGGGCTCTTCCTGGGATGAGGGCAGGGGTGGTGAATATACTTCAAAGGCCTCTGTGGCAGGAGGCCTCCGGCCACAGGGAGGAAGGAGGAGGGTGTCTCCTGAGCCAGTGGCTGGAACACAGAGGCCTGGGCTCTTCAGGGCGGGGTTACCGCATATGATGTGCAGGTGGGTCCCTGCACAACCCTAGGGGGTGCTGCTTCCATCCAGCTAAACCATACGCAGAGGCCATTTGCTCACTTACTGGTCGGTACTGATGGGGAAGATGTTAGAGGTTAGAGATGTTCCAGACCTGGGCCCGGAGGCGGGGAGCAGGGAAAGTTAGGTCACCTCATCTAAAGCCGTGGGGAGGGGGTGTTCTGAGCCTGATCTCTACGAGACACTGGGAGGGGGTGAATGACCCCTGTCATCAACAACTGGGAGGGGGGCTTCATAGAGACTCATCCTCTGAGTTTGAGTCCTGGGGACTGCAAGGCTGGAATGTTCAGGAATGGCCCTGGGGCAGCTCCTGAACAGTTCATCTCTTCACCCCCGGCCTCCCAGATCTGTGGGGCTGGCTTACCACTGCTTGGGAGGGGCTCATCACATGGGCTAGACCAACCCCATCGGGCCTATCAGGGTTAAGAGGCATCCAAGAGACTGAGAAGGGGATGCTACACCCAGTCTAGCAACCCCCAGCCACCCCAGGATTCAGGAGAGCTGGGTAGACAGCACCAGAGCTAGAATTCAGAAGCTCTGAGCTGGAGGGAAATCTCAGACCCTGGGATCCAGGCCCCCCAACACTGACAGCTGCTTCCGGGGTCTGCCAGGCATGGGGGAGGGTGGCTTTATCCAGGCGCCACTCCTGCCCTCTACGAGTTTATAATATAGGACAGTTAACAATGGACTAATAAGAAGCTAGGCCTTCGCAGGGTGGCCTCAGCCAGCAGCACAGCGAGCAGCCCTGGCAGACGAGGTCCTAACCCAGCAGTGGTCCTGGAGTCTCTCCAGCAGTCCCGCTCTTAAGACTTCCAACAGCACAGGACAGCGTTCCCTCGTGTCCTTGCTCCCACCCGACTTGTCATCTGGTCCTCGGTGGGCCCTCAAGTGTCCCCCTCTCGCTGGGAGGGAGGCCCCCATTTGGGTGGGCTGGGAACAAGGGGTGGGGTTCTAAGCCTTCGGATGGGCCCCCTCAGCCTCTGCTGGGACT
>NW_020173550.1:2917847-2960205 GCF_003031525.2 Neophocaena asiaeorientalis asiaeorientalis
GGGACAGGGGCCCAGAAGAAAAGATAAAAATTGAACAGCAGCCTAATAAGCGTCGCACTGAGCGCCCGGCTCAGGTCTGTAATTTGTCCGGCGCTTCGTGGGGCTGGCTGCGGCGATGGGAGTGCTGATGCCTTTCTGCTGATATTAATGATGTCCTGGTGGTGGTGGGCGGGAGGCCCGAGCCTTTTATTTTTTGTGCCATTAAATGACATCCAGAGACTTCCACTCAGGAGCTGAAAAGCCCTCGTTCCATCACATCCAATTACTTCTGGAGAATATTTGCTGAGGGGCTGATCCCGCTGGCTTGAGAGGCTTGGGGCCGAGGGGACCACTTTGACTTTGGTAGGAGTGAGGTTGGGGGGGGATGCCAGGGGGATTTTCCAAGGTGGAGGGGTTACCCCCGGCTCCTCTGGAGAGGGGAACCCAGGAGAGCTGGAGAGCGGAAGTGCAATTCCTAACTATCCAGTAAGTGGATCACCCAGGCCTCCTCCCTCCGCCCTGTGGCTGGGGGCAGGGGTGGGGAAGGGAGCGAGGGGAGTGGAGACTCAAAACGGTCCATTTAGCCCCCAGTTATCAATTCCAGCATTTGGTGGTGGTGATGGCTGGCTGGAATTGCAGGTGAAATTTGGGGATTTTCTGTGGTTTCCCGATGATCTGTTCAATACGGATTTGGGCAGTTGATGTTGGGCTCGACTGGGGCATGTTCTGGAAGAGGGCTGCCTGGGGCCTGTGGAGATGGCAGGCGGCTCCTAGCCAGGGCGCCTGTCTGACCGCTGGCCCCATCTGGGCCGCTGCCAGGCCCCCAGTCCTACCCGCTCTGCCAGGTGGGTGGGGCCCTTCGGAGGCAGAAGAGGGCTGCCTGACACAAGCCCACACGGTGACTCAGGGGCTGGGCCCCGGGGGCTCCTGGGGCCTGGCCAGGTGAACCACCATGGGAGGTCATGGGGGGCGGGAGAGGGGCTGTTTGGCAGTGGGCTACGTGTGTTTGTGTCTGTGTGTGTTGTGTGCGTTTGGGTTGGGCTGGTCTCCAAGCGGGGCCCCCTTCCCGCTGCTTGGCCTGCACTGTGTCTCCCCTCACTGCCCCCAGGCCTGGTGGATTTCTCCCAGCCTCGGTCCCTCCGCGTGATGCCTCCTACTGTTGACGCTGCTTGGAGCTCGGCTGCCTTCATGCCCTCGGCCCGTGCTTTCAAACATTTCCCCACGGCGCCCCTTATCTCAATCACCCACGGTGCCCCGCAGGCCTTTAGATGCCACAAGAAGGACTTCAACCCCACTGCATGGCAAGTCTCCGCCTGTCCCTCCTCTCTGACGCCTGTGGGTGGGTGGCTCGCCCAGAAGCTGTTCAGTTCAGCTGCCTGTGGTGCTGGGGAGCAGATTCTCGCTGCCTGGTCTGGAGCCCAGGGATCCTCCTATGCCCACCCCCCGCCCCATCCCATTCTGCCAGGAGCAGTCCCTCTGCAGGTCCCCGAGGCCAGCCTATGGAGGCGAGACCGAGCCTGGCGTGGCCTGTTAGCTCCCCTGGCTCTGTGGCACGGTTCTGGGCTCACTCACGGCCTTGGAGAGGCTTCTGGATTGAGCTGTGGCACGGAGGGGATTCCCCTGGCTCACCCTTGAGGAGCGTGACGCGGGCTCGTGACCCCCCTGGGCGAGGCGCTGAGGTGAGGCATGGCACAGGCCACAGCTCCCGGGACTCGTGGCCCCCATGCGGCTCTGGGCCACAGCCCTCCTCCAGGGGAGGGGTGTGTGGGTGCATCGCCGAGGCCACCCAAGGCAGCGGGACGGCTTTGCTCCCTCTCCGTCCCCACACCAGGGCCCAGAGGTCTGGTGGTCGGGGTTGGGGGAGAGGGATTGTGGGTGAATGGCTGCAAAGAGCCTTGCCCCGGAAAGCAGAAGGAAGTGAACTTGCTATTAACTGCAGACCCTCGGTCAGCCAAGCCACTCACTGTTCTGGGCTCCGGTCTCCTCCTTTGCCCTGCGGAACAGTGGCCGCTGTGCTGCCCACCCCATACGGTCGGGCGAGGGGCAGGTCCAGGAGGGGCAGGGCAGGCTGGCGGAGAGGCTGGGCGTGCGCGGCCCCGCTGGCTCAGCGTTGGGACAGGGAGGGTGTGGACCCTGAAATGGTCATTTGCGGGCACGGTGCTCACAGAAGCGGCTGCCTATGCAGGTGTTAAAGGAACTTGACCGTGAGGTGTGTTTGTGAATGTGGGGTGTGAGAATGTGCAGATCTGTGTGTGTGTGTGTGTGTGTGTGTGTGTTTGAATGGGCACACGTGGGTGTGTCCCCTATACAAACACTCATTGATTCAAAGTCCACAGTGGGGACTTCCCTGGCGGTTCAGTGGTTAAGACATCGCCTTCTAGTGCAGGGGGTGCAGGTTCGATCCCTGGTCGGGGAGCTAAGATCCCACGTGCCTCGGGGCCAAAAAACCAGAAAACAAAACAGAAGCAATATTGTAACAAATTCAATAAAGACTTTAAAAATGGTCCACATCAAAAAAATCTTAAAAAAAAATAAAGTCCACAGTGGGCTGAGCCCAGAAACAGGTGGCAAAAAAGGGAATGTAAGACCAGAGGTGAGCTCGGGGACTTCCCTGGTGGTCCAGTGGTAAAGAATCCACCTTCCAGGGCAGGGGACGCGGGTTCGATCCCTGGTCAGGGAGCCCGCGTGCCACAACTAGAGAGAAGCCCCCGCGCCGCAACGAAGAGCCTACGTGCCGCAATGAAAGATTCCACGTGCCACAACTAACACTCGACATGGCCAAAAAAATAAAAATAAATACTAAAAAACAACAAGAGAAAAGATAGAGGTGAGCTCTTCCCTCAAGGAATCTCTCTAGTCTCATGGTGGAAGTGGGAACCAGTTTCTTCTGTATTTCTTTACAAATACAGAAGAGAGAAAAGCAGGTGACTGAGGGCGTACAACAGGGTGTTTTGTGAGCCTGTGAGAGGAGCAGGAGATGGCAGGGTAGGGTCACCGACTAAGAGAAGGTGGCCCTGTGGCGTAGTTTTGAAAGGCGCCACGGACTGGTGTCCTGAAGGTGGGAAGGCGGTCCCGGTTTGGGGGAAGGGGGAAAACGTTCTTCCCCGGGTCGGCCGGCAGAAGCAAATCAACTGTTAAGTGAGAAGGTGGGCAGGTTGACGTGAATGAAGAAACAGGAGTCAGTGGGCATCCTGGCAGCCTGTGGTCCAGAAGGGTGTGAACCAACGCAGTGAGTGTGGGCCCTCTTCAGACATGGCCCCTCAAAGCATTCGGCTGGTTCCTCTAGAACCTGGAAGTCTGGAGGACAAATCCAAGGCTGCTGTGAGGAAGATGTGTAGAGAAACCATCGTGAATCCCAGATGAGCCCAGAGGCCTGATTCTAGGCTTTGGGTGTGGAGGGTGGGAGTCGGGGGATTGGGTGTGGGGGAGGGGAGTTAACTTGGAGGTCGAGGGTGCAAGTCCAGTGTATTACAGGCCCGAGATCACGCCACAGCTCCAAATTTGGGAAGGTGAAGTGTCGCCTTTGGGACAAATAGTGAAACTGGGCCAGCCCTTGTCAGAGGGCACCAGTTCAGGTTCTGTCGGCTTCAGTGTTCTCCCCCATTCGGGATGTGGTCATGCTTAAGCTATGTGACTATCTCCCTCCACTCTCTCTGTGAGCTCCTAGTATCTGCAGAGCTACACCAGGTGACTCGATACATCCATGGCAGCAGGGATATATTTCTGTACCCATAGCACCTAGAACGGGGCCTCACACATACTTGACACTTAGCGTCATCTGAATGAACGCAGAGGGCATTGGTGAAGCATGCCAAGCGTGGTGGGGAAAACGGCATGGGGAGGAAGGAGCTGTGGATTTGAAAGGCAGGATTTTATAAACTAGGAGCAAGGTAGCTCCAAATCTGCTTCCAAGGTCCCTGCTGCGGTCCCGGTGGCCCCGTATCTGATCGAAGACCTCTACTCAAAAGCGTGTGGGGTTGGTAGGGTGAGTCACACCCTGATTCGTCTGGCAGAACTCGAAGGTGGGAGAGTTCGGTGAGCTGGGAGCAAATCTGTTCAGGGTCATTCACTGGTAGACCAAGTAGTCCAACCCCTAGTCTTGATGATGGAGAAATTGAGGCCCAGAGATGTGAGGTGGCTTGTCCAAGGTCACATGGTGAGAGTTTGAATGTCAAGATCTTCCATTTGCTGACCCCTTGTATGTCATCCTGGGGTCACAGAACAAAGAGGAATCCTGGAGAGGGTTTCAGTTCCCGGTTCTGAGGAATTCCACCTCCCCCAC
Organism: Neophocaena asiaeorientalis asiaeorientalis; assembly: GCF_003031525.2. Classification (NCBI taxonomy): domain Eukaryota; kingdom Metazoa; phylum Chordata; class Mammalia; order Artiodactyla; family Phocoenidae; genus Neophocaena; species Neophocaena asiaeorientalis. The sequence goes on from NW_020173550.1 coordinate 2,922,109, forward strand.
CCCGACCCCCAACACAGTCATACAAGTTCATTGAGAATAATCTCATGCTCCCTTCTCATCCTAAACTGGTCATACACGACTAAGTCCCAGAGAGAGAGGCAACCCCACAGGACTGGGTGAAGCTAACCACCCTCCATGGGTGCCCTTCTAGCTGGGCTCCTGCATACTGACCTCTCGCCTGCAACCTCCGGACGTTGTTCCTGCTCGTTCATCCAGGAGTCACCTAACCAAGGCTGGCTATGGCACGCATACCCTGGGACTCCCCACCTCCCTCCATGGAAAGAAAACTAGATCAGGGCTTTCCTGGTGGCGCAGTGGTTGAGAGTCCGCCTACCGATGCAGGGGACACGGGTCCGTGCCCCGGTCCGGGAAGATCCCACATGCCGCGGAGCGGCTGGGCCCGTGAGCCAGGGCCGCTGAGCCTGTGCCGTCCGGAGCCTGTGCTCCGCAACAGGAGAGGCCGCAACAGTGAGAGGCCCGCGTACCGCAAAAAAATAAAAAAAAGAAAAGAAAACTAGGTCAAAGTAAGCCCCAGGGTCCACATTTCTTTTCAGGGCTCCTCATCCTGGCCTCCTGAGTGCTGGTCCAGCCTGGCGCAACTGGAGACCCCCCAGCACCATGCAGGTGCTTCAGAGACCGCCAAGGCCTTTGGAATTCCGCCACTGCGCATAGGCTGCTTCTGCTGTGACAGTCGCCCCTTGGGTTCATCCACACCACACGTCTCTAGGCCTCTGGAGGCCTCCTGTCCTCTCGCTCTGGCCCATCCTGCCTACCACTCCAGCACCATCATCTCTAAAGAGTGGCTTTTGCATGTTACTTCTCCCGCGAGCAATCTCCAGCAGCTCTCCAGGGCACCCACCAAAGTCACAGTTGTGCCGAGCTTCTGAGATCCTCCACAGCCTTCTCCCACTTTCTCCTTTCATAACCATCACAGGGGGCCTCCTTCTCACTTTTTAAAACTATCTTTGCCTCTGCAGTTTCCCCAGCCCAGAGCTCCCTCTTTCCTTCACTCTCTTCCTGGCCCACGCCCAGCCTCCTCCAAGTAGCCTCAGGATCATATGGATTTGTAGATCATCTAGATCCAACCCCTCAGAGGAACCTGAGGCCCAGAGACATTAGCTGACTTGCTTAAAAGTCAAATCACTAGCTAGAGACTGGAAATCAACATATCCTCACCTTGCAGTAAAATACCTTTCACTCTTCCTGGCTGAAGAGGGTGTGTCATCCTGGAGGGAAAGGGATCCTGGGAAGGGACAGGACTGTCCCTAAGTCCACATGATCTCCAGTTGTCCGTACAGCCAGAAACACAATTAAGTGCTTAATCATTATTTAAGTGTTTCCAAAGGAGATTGTAAGCCCCTTGAAGGCAGGGAGCTTTCCCTGTGCCCTGGATTGTGTTCTCTCCAAAGCCCTTAGTACGGGGTGCGTGGAGGGCGTCACGTGGTATGGCTGGAACCCCGGCCAGAGCTTTCATCCGTGAGAATAATTTTATCATCTCCATTTCTGGCAGCAAATGAAACAGCATGGAAGCCAAAGGGACTCTGCCCGGGGTCAAGTCCGGTTCCTAAGTTTTCATGTAGATGGAAGCGGGGTGGCCATGGGAGGGCACGACAAACCGTAGTTTGGGCGAAGATCCACGGGGACTAATAATGAGTTTCAGGCCCGATGGGTTTCCAGCTTCCCTGCCTGCTGTTGATATAGGAGAAGCACCCATGGCTCGGGACGAGCCATGGCAGGGGTGGAAAAGGTTTCTGGTGCACACACCCCTTTTCCTCCTCTGCCCCTTTCACTGCTCCTCCAGGCATCACCTAACGCTCCTTCCCCCTCCATCCCGCCCTCGGGGAGCACAAGGTCCTGTGGAGGCGCCTTCAGGGGACTGTTGTGACCCTGACATTTAACGTGGTGATCGGAGGTACTGCTCTAGTTTATGCGACTCCCACACGTGTGGGGAAGCATCGTGGGCTGAGGTGTTAGTTTCCAGCCCCCCGAGATCACAGTGCTTGGACTGTCGGAAGGGGCTTCATGATGAGACGGGGACCCAGGGAACTGGAGAAATTGATCTTTGCCTGGGCAAGATACATTTTTCTTTCCTTTCTCTCTTTGTATCCAGACTTGAAAGGGTGTCTTTGGCAGAGCTATTTAAACAGATTTACAGATTGGCAAGGTGCTGGGGGGCACCTGGGGAAAGGTTCGGCAGTGGAAATGTTGCACCAACTCCGCTTCTAGGGCAGTCCAGAGCCCCCTGTGATTGGTGGCCCCTGCTCAGCACATCTGAAGGGCTCCATGCTCCCCTCCTCTCCTCCGGGGCCTGGGGCAGTAGGCTTGTAACAGTACCTTCTCCGGCTTCCCAGTGGGTGGAGGTTGGTTAAGGTCACTGGGTAAGAGGAAATGGCTGATGACACCCACCCACCCTCCTGTCAGCCTGCGGGATGTGCCCTTTGTGCTCCCAAGTTGGCATTTGTGCATTCCGCATTCCCTTCCTTCCCTTTTCTGCGGGGAGGGAGGTGGGGTGGGTCATAGAGTGCACAGGGATTACTACGTTTCCCACTTTCTTGAAGAGAAACCTAAGGCTCAGAGAGGGGACCCACACGGGGTCAGGTGAGTCACCTGTGGCATCGGCATTGCAGGAGCCAGGTGTCTTGGGCTCCACAGCTCCCCAGCTCTGGTGGTAGGAGGACCAAGGCCAAGCAGCCTGAGTTAGCCATTGGGAAGTATGGGAAATGGGTCCTCTGAAGAGTGCCGGGAGGGCTGTTCAGAGAAGCCAATGGAGGGGGCATGGCCGGGGAAGTTTTCACTCCACCACTGAGATGGCACAGAGCAATTAACGACCAATGAAGACAGACCGGCAGGGTGGCATTCCATGCCCTCTTGCCCAGATCAGACTCAACTATAGGGTACAATTACCTGCAGAAGTGGTATGGGGTAGCTGCCTGCACGTGCCATTTGAAACTACTGGGGGAGGGCTTCCCTGGTGGTGCAGTGGTTAAGAATCCGCCTGCCAATGCAGGGGACACGGGTTCGAGCCCTGGTCTGGTAAGATCCCACATGCCACAGAGCAGCTAGGCCCTCACGCCACAACTACTGAGCCCGCGTACCACAACTAGTGAAGCCTGTGCGCCTAGAGCCCGTGCTCCGCAACAAGAGGAGCCACCGCAATGAGAAACCCTCGCTCTGCAATGAAGAGTAGCCCCCGCTTGCGCAACTAGAGAAAGCCCGCTCGCAACAAGAAGACCCAATGCAACCAAAAATAAGTTAAGTAATTTAAAAAAAAAAAAAAAAGAAACTACTGGGGGAGATGCTTCTCTCTTAGGCTCCAGTTACTCCCTTTAGGACTCTGCCTTATAGATCCACCCACCCCGCTGAAGCCACCATCTAGGACGATGGAACTTGCTTCTGGGGGGAGACCATATCTGATGCCAACATCTCTTTGAAGACACTCATCCTCGTTTATTCTCAAGAAACACCACCCTTTGACTCCACCTCCAAGGCTCATGGGTATGGTCAAGGTCCTGACTTCCCCATGAATGCACGAAGCATTCACTTCCACCCCAGAATTCATCCTGGCTTTGAAGGATGGGAAGGCCTTACCTCGAGTTTTGTTTTCTTTAGGAAGGAGAGAGATGGTCTTTCCTTCCTGAAGGTAGACGAAGAACTGGTAGCGATGGAAGCCACTTTGTGCTGGTGGGGAAGGAGGCTGGTAGGCTGTGAGTAGAAAAAATGAGAGAGCACCCTCATGGGTATCCAGGGTATCCAGAAAAATGGAGCCCACTGCTCCACATCCCACCGTACCCAGGGGTTCCTGGCTATTCTGGGCAGGGGGAAAGAGAATCATTCTTGGTCCTTTTCATGGACCCCTCCTGGGGTCCCACCCACTGCAAACCACTAGGATTTATCTTTGGCAGGATCTCATCTTCAGCAACTTCATTTAAGAAGCACATTATCTGGGGTGGCGGGAGGAGGAAGTGTGGGCTGGTTGAAGGTCTTGGGTGCTGGCCGGGCTCTTGGGCCTTTCTGGGCCAGCGGGTGTTGGCGTTGTCCTCTTTTTGCTTTAGTCTGTCCTGATGGATGTCCTCCCTCAAGAGAAACTCATCTTCCTCTGCGAGTGTTTTTGGCAGGGGATTTTTATTTATTTTTTCAGCATTTCCTTATGAACTCAATCCCCAAAGAAGCCAATTTCTTGGCTGGATCCGGAGGATCTGGAAGTGGTTACGGGGGTGGGTGGGACTCGGTTCAAAGGTTTGATCATGGAAGCTGTAGGATCTGGGTGCTCGGGGCACCGGGAGCCGACGCAGACTCTTCCGGAGGAGAATGCCTATCTCCCTTCCTTTCGCTCTTTGTGCGGGAGGTACTCTTTTTCGGGGGCGATGTGGGGTGGGGACATCTCTCATCCTTCCCCCAATTCTATGCAGGGCCTTGGGGTTTTGCAGGCCGACTTTCGCGGGCCATTCCAGCTGGGCCTCCTTCCAAGGGCGTGGGCCTCTTCCTCCTCCCCCCCCCCCGCTTTGCTCCCTTCATCTCCCTTTCCAAGGAGCCAAGCATCTTCCTGGGGGTGGGTGGGGATGAAGTGTTTGCAAGGAGAATGCTGGGGGGAGGGAGTACCGGTACACTGTGGCCCCCTCCCTCTCTTGATCGTTAGACAAGAAACACTTGCTGCTCAGAGCTGTGGTAGCGTTCCTCATGGTGCACTGCTGGCCACTGGGGCCTCCGGAGTGCCCACAGCCAGGGGAATTCCTGACTACTCATTTCTCCCTGGGTTTTTGCATTGCAGAGCTGATGTATGTGTGTGTGTGTGTGTGTGTGTGTGTGCGTGCACGCCCGCAGAATGAGAACAGCACAGGCTGTGCCAGGAGCCATGTGAATTTGTGTGAATTGGGGTCTCCGCTGGGGCGGGTGCAGGTGTTGGCGGAGCCGACGGGCATGGGAACTGAGGCTGTTTTGGAGGGTCTCTGTCAGCGTGTGTGTACATGTGGGTAAACTGATGCTTTTTTACAAACACTGCCAACCAGCGTGTGGTTCTCTGCAGCTGAGAATTTATCCTCGGAGGAGATAGAGACGCAACCCCGTCGTACTAGGGCTTTCCTGAAGAGGTCTCCCTCCAGAAGTAGGGATGAGGAGAAAGGGAAGGGGGACACACTTGCTGAGCCACGTCTCAGGACCAGGTCCTGGCTAAGTGCTTTCCCTGTGACATCTCCCTAATCTTCACCACAACTTGGTAAGGTGGGTGTCACGGCCATTTTCTGGATGAGGAAACTGAGGCTCTGAGAGGTGAGGTCAGGCCGATGGTCAGTGGTGGAGCTGGGCTTTGAATCCAGGCCCATCTGGTGCCCGAGTCTGCATTGCTTTACAGAACCATGAGGCTCGGTTGGCTTTTCTTGCTCAACCCTTTGCCAGAGGCCAGCTCACCACCTGAGCATCCCCTTCAAGTTGAGTGGAGGGCATGCCCTTGCTGGCGGGATCCCAGAGGGAGGGGAGGTGGGGAGCTGATGGTGAGAATGGGGGTGGGAAGAGGAGGGCATCAGAGAAAAGGGAGGTCCACGCAGCCACTCGCAGCCACACGGTGGGACTGGGGCAGGGGAAAGAGAGCTACCTGCCAATCCCATGGAGTGGGGGGTGGTTCTAGTTCTGGGTTCTCTCCCAGCGGAGCCCTGCAGGTTACTGTGGGCTCCATTCCTTACTGGTTGTGTGACATGGGGCAGGTGCTTCTGTGCCTCAGTTTCCTTCTCTTTAAAATGGAGATATTGATGGCAGCGACCTTAAAAGGCAGTTGTGAAGATAAGATCAGAACGTCCAAGTAAACTATTGGCTGAGCGCTTTGCACACTGTGAAGCGTCCACATAAAGTTGTATCGCTGTGATTCTTGTGATCACCCTCACTGCCCTGGCTGGGGGGAAAGGGCGCTGGAGGGTCTTACTCACGTGATAACTCCTGGCCCTGAATCTTCCCTTTCTTCACGTCAGCGCCCTGAAAATAAGAGACAGGCACAGGCGAGGGTTACTCCTGGGGCAGCAGGAGGCCATGCCATCACACTTAGTCCAGGTGGGCCCTGCTGAGTTCTTTCTCTCGGAGGGAGTAGGCTGGAAGAGGAGGAAGCTGTCTGGCTGTCCTGGGGGATGCTGCCAGAACGGGCCATGGGGTTTGGTATAGTACCTTGCGGGTCTGGGGAGAGAGGACAGGTGCAAACATTGCTGAGGGTGGCCTGGTGGCGAGGGATGGACCCCTGATCTCTGGAGAGCCTGACAGGACCCTTCCAGAAGGGCTGCCCCACTCTCACCATCTGTGCCCCCAGGCTGGGCCCAGGACGCACCTCTGGGGCCTGTGGGGTCTGGTGAGATCTAGGGCGGGGCTGACCATCCTCACTGCTTGCCCATCCTCTCGGGTTCTCTTTGGGGCCTTCAGAATACTCGGCCAACGGCTGCCTGAGCAGCCAGAAGGGCAAGGAAGGGCCGGAGGAGGCCGGACTCCCTGATTCGGAGGCAGCTACTTCCCCCAGCCTCGACCGGACTCAGCCCAGCACCCTGGGCCGGTGGGACAGCTTCAGTTTCCCTCTTTCTCTTCCTCCCCCTTCCCTCCCTTCTTCCCTCTGCTCAGTGTCTGTGGGATCATGAGGTGATCCCGGGGTGTGGGCGGGGGGACACGGGTGCTAATTACTGTTTGTGCAGGACCCAGAGATGCTCAGATGAAAGGCACTGGAGCTGGGGCCCTGGTTTTGTGCCACAGCTCAGGGTGCCATGCCAGGGAGTCCTGCGGCCCCTCGGTGTGGGGTTTCATAGCCTTAATGATGGTGATTAGCATGGCTCTTCACTGATTCTGCCAACACCTAAGTGTGCCCTGGCCACCTTTACACCGAGCCCTTGTGGTGCAGCCCCTGTTCCTTCCCCTCGAGAGAGGTGTTAAGGGTGGAGATGGGGGGCGATGGGGGTGGGGGAGCATGAGGTTTCTTCTCAGTTCTCTGTGGAGATTCTGAGTCACCTGTGTGACCCAAACCCTGGTGTGCTTGACTTTTTACCAAATGTAAGCCCCTCCCCCACCATTCTCCCCTTTAGGCTGCAGCCTGCCCTCCGGCCTCTCCCGTTGCAGAGCACAGGCTCCGGACGCGCAGGCTCAGCGGCCATGGCTCCCGGGCCCAGCCGCTCCGCGGCATGTGGGATCCTCCCGGACCGGGGCACGATCCCGTGTCCCCTGCATCGGCAGGCAGACTCTCAACCACTGCGCCCCCAGGGAAGCCCCCTTCGGGCCTTTATTTCCAGATCGTCCCTCTCCTCCAGGCTCCTCTGTGTCCATCTAGGTTACCTTTGGTCGGAGGAGGGGCAGGAGACTGCAGAAGGACGGACCCCCCCCCCGCCACTTTGACCCCCCCTCCCTCTGTTTCCTTCACGTCCTTTGACATCCCTGCCCCTTCCCTCCCCCTGCTCAGGAACATCCAGGAGCCTGTCAGACGCAGCAGAGCACGCTCCCTCTGCCTGGCCTTCCCAGCACAGCCCCCTTCCCCTCAGTATCAGGCCGGCGTGTGGTCAGGGGGCACTGGGGTGCCAGGACGGGGCAGGGGGGGGGGTGCGGAGGCCCCTCCCCTGGATACCCTTCTCTCCCAGGAGAGGCGGGGAGGGCCCTAGGCCTCGCAGCCACTCTCCCCAAATAGGTCTGTGAAGCCCAGCCCAGCCCGGCCGGGCCTCCTCTGCGCTCCCAGCCTCCCCCTCATTCCTTTCCAAGTCATCCCGGCCAGCAGTTTGTTTAAACAAAACAATAGCAACCTAAGCTGCCTGTTTCTTTTCAATTCCCCACAGGCTCGGGTCCCACCCAGAGTGATAAAGAGGCCTCTCTCCTGGTGTGAGCGCAGGGAGGGTTTGAGGGTGCGGATGGGCCCTGGGCACCTGAGGTCAGAGCAGTGTGGAAAGTCTGATGGCAGCCTTGGTCAGGGTGGGGAGGCTCTCCGTCCCTCCCTTTCACTCGGGAGTCTTTTCTCCCCGACTGGGGCCAGCTTGGCAAAGACACACGCAAAGCCTTGGACTCGTCGGTAGAGCTGGCGGCCCTGCCTGCCTGCCTTCCCCTGCCCTCTGCCCCTGAGCTCAGCTGAGACAGCTGCCGCTGGGCCCCGAGCAGAGGGCACTGATGGCTTTGAGAGCCTTTAGGGTCTCTCTGGAGCGTGTCCCATGGACAGGTGCTGGTCCTTGCTGGAAGGAAGAGCACGGAGGGAAGGCTCTGGGGAAGGCCCAGGCCGTAGAAGGGCTCCCTGAGTGTGGTCAGCACGGCTGGTACGTACCCGCGTTGGGCTGAATATTGACGAAGCTCCCTCTGGGCCATAAATCTTCCCTCCTTGGTCTGTCCTTGGGGGCCTAAAATTTCTACCGCAGAATCAATACCTGGTGGGGGACTCAGGAAACTAAAGCCAAAGGGTGAGAAAGTTGAGTCCCCAAGGTCAGACGACTTGTCCAGAGACTTACGAGCAGTGAGTGGGAGAATCCCAGAATGTTCCAGGAGGAGGGGCCCCCAGGCCCTTCGACCTTGGACCTGCAGTGCTGACCTGTGCCTCTTCTAGGACATCATGACCATCCCATCCCTCCTCTAGGAGGCGTTCTGGGGAAGACCATTATTAACGTACACAGATATTACCCAGAGGTCTGGGGCTGCTGTGGAAGTGGCCTACCTTTCCCCTCACCCATGTGAAAACGTGAGGTCTCCTAAAACATCTTCGTGGCTTGGTGTGTCGCATGTAGCCTGAAGTCACCTTAGAAAACTGGAAGCCTCTGGGGACGGGAGAGATTCAGGGACATTTTGAAGGCAAGAGGGGGAAATCTATCATTCAGAGCACTTCCCAGGGGGACTGGGCTGAGGGAAGTGCCCTGAGGGTGGCTATGAGCCCAGCATTTGAGGACCAGACCCCATACCTGTCAAGTCTGAGCAGAGCAGAGCTTTAGCAGGAGAGCCTCAGGAGGGGAGGGGCTGCCTCACCTCTACCCCCTCCCCAGCCCCCAGGTAAGCTGCTCGTCTTGGGCACCAGGCACAGAAAAAACTTCCTTTCCCTTACTATAGCTAAGACAGGTGGACGTCTTCAAAAGCAACTTGTCTAAATGCTGATTTAAAAAAGGAAATAATGACCTAAATGACAAACGGTATAAAAATAGTTGGATTTCTAATCCTCAAGACCACTGAGAAGCCCAGGATGGGTTTTTCAGGAATCAGGACAGAAGCACTGGAGGTGTTTGGTCAGTGTGTTTTGGGAGGATGTCCTGGGCCCTTCTAAGACACAGGGACTCGGTGGCCTTGGGAAAGCATCTCCTTTCCTTATCAGCATCCTCTGGAAATGGGGAGCCCGATACCCATCACCCTCTTAGCAAGGAGAGGGGAGGAAGGGGCACAAAATTGCCCAATCAGACCCTTAAATGCTCAGGATATAAGACAGTCTCTCCTTTTTCTTAGAAGTTGGTGCCCGATGTGTGCATCCGTGTATGTACACGTGCATGTGTGTGTCCAGGACTTCCTGGCATGGGAATTAGCACAAATTATTCTAATTGCGGAGAAGAATCTCAACTCTATGGACCCTTGGCAGGAACTTCCTGGTTTATAGAACACGAGATTTCTTTTCCAGCTCTCTCCCACCTCAAGAACCCATTGCTGGCTTCCCTGGTGGTGTAGTGGTTAAGAATCCGCCTGCCAATGCAGGGGACACGGGTGCGAGCCCTGGTCCAGGAAGATCCCACGTGCCGCGGAGCAGCTAAGCCCGTGCACCACAGCTACTGAGCCTGAGCTCCAGAGCCCGCGAGCTGCAACTACTGAGTCCACGTGCTGCAACTACCGAAGCCCATGCGCCTAGGGCCTGTGTTCTGCAGCAAGAGAGGCCACGGCAGTGAGAAGCTCGCGCACCACAAGGAAGAGTAGCCCCCGCTCACCGCAACTAGAGAAAGCCCGCACGCAGCAACGAAGACGAACACAGCCAAAAATAAAATAAATAAATTAATATATATATAAAAAAGAACCCATTGGGTCTTGTTAAGCTAGTTTGGAACTGGCACATGAGATGCTTAAGAAAAGTTGAGGTTCAACAGAGAATCACAGCAACTCCATTCTTGGACCAGGGCGGTGCAGACTGTCGCACCAGAGTTGTTCTGAGTGGCTTGTCTCAGAGCAAGTAAAGAGCACAGTGCTGGAAGCTGGGAGCTGCCTCCCCGACCCCCATTCCTACATTTGTAATGAGCTTTCAGGGTTTATTCTCCAGGGCACTGTCCAACCAATAGATCTCACAGCAGCCCTTGTGTGGGATGGGCAGAGATCGGTCTCCCCATTTGACTGGAGAGAAACCCAGAGAAGCTTCAGCTTCTCAAGGTCAGGGACTATATCCTCTCCATCTTTGTAGCCCTTACGATGCTTTACACATAGTAGGGGTAGTAGATGTTATCCATGCCCTGGCCCATCCCCTGGCTCACCGGCTCCACTTTCAATCTGCTTCTCCTGGTCCCAGGGCCAGCACTGGTGTCCCGAGCTCACTTCACCCCCTGTGCATTAGGACAGGTGTGCTGGGGCGTTAATGTTCCCTGGCAGCAGCTCTTAACCAATGGCTGATGGGAACTGGTGCGTAAGTGCTCCAGGTACCCCCAGTGAAACTTGTTTGCTCATGAACCTTCCTTGGGTGCCTTCCTTTTCCTGTCTTACCCACTGCCTTACTGGTGCTCTCTCGTGTCCCCTTTAAAATAAACTACTTGTACTGATATCCTTGTCTCAGGCTCTGCTTCTGGGGGACCCCAAGCTAAGACAGTAAGGATCCAATAGACACCTGTGGGATGAATGGAGAGATGAGTAAAGGCTTTGTCCAAGGTGTCCTAGGCAGCTGACTCTTGGTCCTGGCCTCTTCTGATGAGACCTCACTGCTGCCGTCTGGACCTGGATCCTTCTGCCCTCCCGGGCCAGACCCTAGAGTTCCCTGACAGAATTGGTCCCTGATATATTAAGCCCTTGGAAAACCACAAACAGATGAGCCAACTAGATGAAAGTCACCTAGATCTTTCGTTTCTTGTCCCCTTGGGGACAGCCAGAGAGCTACATTCCCTGAGAATGAAGGGTCCAGAGATGTCCCTCCCCCGGGCTGGGGAACCCCTTAGGTAAGATTTGGATTGTGAGGTCTGGAGGGTGGGGAAGGGGCCTGGCTCAGCACTGGGCCTGGCTGGGAGGCTGGCCCAGTTACTTCACTTCCCTTCAGTTACCTCCAGGCAACTGCCCGCCCACCTGGGCTTACGTGAAGGCCCCAGGTACTCGGGCTTGCTGACCCCTCGAGCAGAGGGTCAGCAGCACATTTCCTTGAGTGTTAGGGAGATGATTTAATCTCTTCATCCACCTCTTTCCATCTGGGCGGGAGGATGTAATCACTTCTCCCGCCTGGCTTCAAACCTCAGCCAGAGTGGGAAGCTGTACTTTTTGATCTCTGGGTGGGTGGGGTGGGGGGCATCGGGAGAGCCCTGAACTGGAAATGTGAGACGCAGAAGGGTGTAATGGAGACGAGGAAGAGCAGAGGGAGAAATGAGCAAAACAGCGAGCAAAACTTGGGGGGAAAATGGGGAAAATAGGACAGAGTTCCAGGCTCTCTGACACTGGCACCAAACGAGAGAGCTCCCTGCTGTTTTACACAGCTGCCTGCAAGCTGCCAAGTGGCAAAGGATCTAGGAAAAGGCACAAGATTGGAAAGTGCTACCCAGCAATCTGTGGATTCTGCAGTGCACAAGGGGTAAGTAAGTGGAAGGCACTGACAGCTCCTGGGCTCTGAGATCTCCAGGGGCTGCGGCTGCCGGGCCGCCTAACACCCACCTGGAGAGGACCCAGCCCCGGAGACTGTGCCTGCCCCAAGGGAAAGGCTGCGATCAATTAAAACTATGGCTTGCTTTTTTGCCCTGGGGCTGGGAAAACGGGGGGCCGGCCACCAAGGCGGGTGGAGTGGAATCCGTGGGAAGTGGTGAGAAGGAGGCACAGACATGAGCCCTTCTGGGAGCCAAGTGCTCCCAGACTCCAGGGCGTAGGATGGCCAATTACTTCGTGCACTGGTTTCCCTCAAGAAGTGTCAACATCAAAGACCTGACAGTCTCCTCCTGGCACCTTCATGGGTGGTGGACTGCGTGGCGTTTTCTAAAGATGGACTGCACCATCTTTAGAAGACACCAATGGATGGCCGGGAGATCCTGGTATTTGGCACCAACTGGCAACAGGACCCTTGGGTTTTGATTCCTAGTTTGGCTTCAGATCTGGAGTCAGTTACTTCCCTGGGTCTCCAGATGCCAAAATGAGTTGGGGTGAGGCGGGGTGTTGCTGGTCTGCTTCTTGGCGTAAGTAGTTACCCAGATGGGAGGAGCTTCACCACTCTCCACAACACTGGGTGAAGAGGCAAGATTTCCCAAGGCCAGGGTCAAGGTTGCTTGTGGTCTAACAAGTACAGGTTGTCTAAGCCCTTTGTTCCAGGCCATATGGAGATATGAGTGGTTCCCAGATAAGCCACCGTGTCTTGCACCTGTGTGTATGTGACAGTATCTAGCATAGGGTTAGCCCTGAGGCATGATGGCTGGGGAGATGGGTAGATAAATGAATCACTTAATGAGAACCCCTGTGAAATTGAAAATAAGAAATATGAATTAAGACACATTTTATGGTATTGAGGAACTCATGGTATAGTGGGGCAGATACATCAATAAAGAAATAACTGTATTATAGGTCTAAATAATTGCAGTCTATAGGAAATGTTGAAGGAGCAGAAAGGAAGGAAATTGTAATTGCTTGGGAGTAGTAATCAGGGAAAGCTACTGAAAGGGGGCTGTACTCGATCCGGGCTTTGAAGGGTATGTAAGAGTTTTCCGGTGGACAGGATAGGGAGGGGAGGGGCAGTTTACCTTGAGGAAACTGCATAAACAATCTATAAATATGTCAACAAGGTGTGACAAGAACAGGTGGCTCTGGAAGAAGCTCGAGTTGAGGCTGGAGATGTAGGCTGGGGTTAGGCTTGAATGGCAGGCAGCACTTCTGATTTCTGAGAATTGCAGCCATCAGCAAACCTAACTTTGGGCCCACAGATCCCAGGCAAGACTCTTTCTGTCTTCCAAATGCTCAGCAACTGTATCCCAGGAGCATCATCAAAGGGGGTTGGTCAGCTGCCTCTCCGGTCAAGCACAAATCTGGGTGGGGTCAGCTTTGGGACACTGCCCATATGTGGCAGGTCAGGGCTGGATGGAGCTGAACCCTGCGACCATGGCCTCACTCAGAACAGGTGCGCCCGGGACCCCTGAACCCCAACCCATCCCTTTTACAAACCGTAACTTTTTCAGTTTTAGATCATTAAAGGATAGCATGTTCATTGTAGAAAAAATTTAAAACACAGAAGAAAATAACTGGAAAGAAAAAGAATCCCCTGGATCATTCTGCATAGAGATAGCTGCCCTGGGAACACCAGGGCTCCCTTCTTTGCATCTGGGTCCCAAAGCTCCTCGTCACGCAGGTGTCAGCTTTGAGTCCCTGGTCCCTTCTGGGGTCTGCGTTGGCCGGATTCCCATCTGCTTGGGGAAACGTGCCTTAGTTACTCCCAGTAGCTGAAGCTCAGAGACTGGGTTGGACCTCAGGAGATGGTGGACCCACCCCTCTTTGACCCTGGCCTGTCACAGGTCACCCATTCTCAGGACGTAGCATCTAGGTGGGGTTAGGAAGAGGGTGGAAAGGAAAAAAGGAATAAAGAACACAACGTATGGTCTTATTAAACTTGTCCCACTTAGAAATAGCCAAGAAATATTAAGATAGATTGAGAGCAAATATCATGAGGTGATAGCTAAATATAACTATTATACATCAGTGTCAGCTTAGGCTAAAGGCTGCCATTTCCAGACACACGGAACGAACGCTGAAGCTTTCAGGACCAACAACAGGTTGCCGGAACGGCTCATTTACCTGGAATCACGTAGGGAATTGGATATTTTCATAAGAACATTTCCCTGATCTCCTGGATCTTATATTTTTAGCTCCCCAACTCCTTTCATCTTAACTATTTTGGATAGCGATCTTATTAAAACACTAGTTCTCATGTTCTTCAACACACACACACACAGATAATACCTTATGTAATTTTAAACACCATTGTGGTTGTCACAGTGAGTAGCCAGTTTTGCACCCTGCGACAGCACAGGACTGCAATGCTCAAAAACAAATACATTCAGCCTTCCGCCTGCTCGAACCTCCTCAGGGTTCAATAATTTAATATTGACATAGTGGTCAGTACATAAAGAAAGGGGAACCACCTCTTGTGGGGCGCCTACAACGTGGCAAGCATTCTGCCAGCACCTTTTTTTTTTTTCTTTTGTAGTATGCGGGCCTCTCACTGTTGTGGCCTCTCCCGTTGCGGAGCACAGGCTCCGGACGCGCAGGCTCAGCGGCTACGGCTCACGGGCCCAGCCGCTCCGCGGCATGTGGGATCTTCCCGGACCGGGGAACGAACCAGTGTCCCCTGCATCGGCAGGCGGAGTCTCAACCACTGCGCCACCAGGGAAGCCCTTTGCCAGCACCTTTACGCAAGTTAGATCACTCCGCTCCCCGCCTCGCAGCCCATTTCCCACTAAGGTGCGGTGACACTCAGGACACCCATCCCTGCCGCCAGCACCACCAGTGGGAGGATGAAGACCCTCGGTCCTGCTGAGGGAGCTGAGCTTCGTGGTCTGGCTTCTGGCGCTGCAAGAACCAGGGAAATGTTGCCATCTGTTTAAAAGCAGCCCCACTGGATCCGTGATTGAGCTGTTAACACAGCCGTTCCAAAGGGCGACCTGGGCTTCAGTCCAATGTCATTACCAATTAGCTGCACGACTTTGAGAATGACACTATCTCCCAGCGTCTCAGTTTCCATACCTGGAAAGTGGCTGTGATAATGATACCTGCCCTGGTTTCCTCACAGACTCATGAAGATGAAATTAGGAAATGGGATAGTCTGAAGTCCCACGGTGCCATCTGCGGGTAAGGGTCATGATGGTTCCCTTCCCCGGGCTCAGCGAGGAAGGAGAGGCGTGAGGCCACTGCTGCCCAGGCTAGTGGGGGGACACTGCCCCCAGCCTCCGTCAGTCCGCCCTCAGAACCCATCCTGCGAGCTGTGACGGGCCCAGGAAGCCTCCTGGCAGGGTCAACCTCATGAGGCTAATGGCTGTGCCGTGGGCTCGGCAGTTACTCAGCTGTAAACGTGGGGCCCGTCCTGCTGGGCCTGCACTCAGCCAGGGTGCGCAGAGCGCGTGGCACATAATGTTTATTAATATGCCTTGATGAGGGGCATTAGTATCTCCTAATGACACCGTCTGCGCCTGGCCTCCTTCCTTCTCTTGCTCCTTTCTCTCCCCCACCCCGTGGAGACACACACCCACTCGCAGACAGAGATGAGGGCCCCCGGAGGAGGGACAGGAGGTGGGGGCTGGGATGGGGGTCGAGCCACAGGCGTCCGACAGAGGATCCAGGATGAGGGAGGAAGTAGGATGCTGCTGGCTCGGCCGTCAGGTGGGAAACTGGCCAGAAAGTGCTTGCTGATGGGAGCAAGGGAAGCAAAGCAGTGGCATGACTTTTCCAAAACTGGTGTGAAGGAGCGGAGCAGCGTGGGGTGGGGTGAGACAGGAGAAGCTGGAGCTGGGGCGGGGCTGAGCCCTGGTGGGAGCAGGAGGGAGAGAGACTAGAGATCTTCGGTTCCCTCTAGGGCAGGGCGGGGCTGAGAAGGGGGGCGGGGGGAGGGGTGAGAGTCAGGGGAGGGGAAACAGCGAGTCACGCTCACTCAGGCTCACACGTGCTCACAGCCACATACATCCACACACTCCCAGCACCCCCCATGTATGCACACACGCTCACACACACACGTGCACTCACGCGCACACTTACAGATACATGATCGCACACCCCTCAACTCACACATGCCCTCACATGCTCACATAGATACATGTCCACAGTCACGCACACGTTCACGCACAGCCTCCACACGCTCAGACGCGCTCACACGTCCACACAGTCACACACACGCTCTCACTACACACACAACACGCTTAGTCAATGCACACTCACATACACCTCTCCACCTACACACGTATGCACACATGCCCCCCCCCACGCTTTCACACATACACGCTCACACACGTTCACATATACACGGTCACACACACAGGGCCCTCCACCTCGCACACTTATGCAACGCACATATACACACAGGCACGCTCACACACGTGTTCACACATACACACACGCTCATACAACATGCACTCACATACACATACATGCTCACACGCTCATGCGTATACACGTAACATGCATCCACATACACTCACGTGTGCACGCTTGCACAGGCACTCATACACACACGTGCTCACACACACTCCCTCTCGCAGGCAGCCTTTCATTGGTGGGTATGTCAGGGGCGGAGCATGAAGGGAGCTGCCGGCTGCAGGGCACTGGGGAAGGGGGCCAGGGCAAGGCTAAAGCGTGGACCGTGGGATTAGGAGAAGTGGGTGTGGGAATCTCCAGGCAGAAGACCAGGACAAAGAGATGGCTGAGTAGGACTGAGGGCTGCGAGTAAGAATTGAGCTGTTCTCTGTCCACCCTCCGGAGTGTGAGCCCCAAAGGGCTGGGGATGCAGGAAGGAAGGGGAGCCCTGGCAGGAGAGGAGGTCGGCTAGGAGTGGAGGTGTCCCTGTCCCTGCCCTCCTGCCCTCCTGCCTCTGCTGTGGTAGGATGCTGCAGGCTGACCTGCCCTCTCTCCCTGGAGCAGCAAAACAATTAGGAAACACTGCCCACGAATCCCCAAAACAAACAGGGCTTGAGAGACTGCAGCCCAGCCAGAGGGGAGGGAGCTGCAGGGCTACCTCCTCAGGCCCACTCTTATCGCCTTGCATCTCTCATCTCCAGCATCTAGTCTTTCTGGCTGGGTGGCTGCAACCCCAGAAGAGGCCAGGAGGAGCTGGGGAGGACCAATAAACTGGGAGGAGGTGATCTGCCGAGATCTCTGCTCCCCAACTCCAGCTGGACAGAGGGGGCCCAGCAGCCCCCTAGCCCCTCCCTGGCCTGGGGAGTAGTACCCCAGGGTTTGTGAGTGGTCAGGGAGTGCTGGCATCTGGAACGATCCCAGGGTGCTTGTGAGAGCTACATGGGGGCTCCCCCAGGCTCACAGTGTGGGGACCACCTTCACCGACAGCCAAGGAGGCTTCTCAGGGTGCCTGGCTCAGCAGTCTCCTCTGGATCCTGGCCCGCCTGGTCCTTCCATCTCCTCTCTTTTTGCCTAAGACTCCATCCACCCCTCCCATACCATCCTGCCCTCTATCGCCCACCAGGAAATGGCCAACTGTCTCTGGGCTACTCTGTCCTCCCCGTGTACCGTCTATGAGATGCTGGCTGTCCTAGAGAATCCAGGCCCCAGAGGCTGGCAGGTCCTCTGTCAGGCTCCTGGGCTCTGTTCTCTGCTTTGTCTCCCTCCTTTGTCCTATGTTTTGTTCCATACTTGGCTCCAAGGCATAATCTGTACTTTGGGGCCTCTCCCTGCTTCCCCACCAAAAGGGCCCAGGCCTGGGGCTGCCTTGTGAAATGGAATGAAGGAAGGGAGGAAAGAAGGAAGGAAGGAGCGAGGGACTTTCTGGAAGGAAGCCTGGGGATCAGGACTTCTGAGCAAGGGAAGATGCTGGGAAGATTTGGAGGCTCCGTGAAACCCCCGTGCTCCTTAGAAAGGGTGATAAGCAGAAACAGTCTTAAGTCTCATTCAAATCACATCTTGCTCTTTACGGAGGGACTGACAGTGAACTTGGCCCCAGTCCTCTAGCCCCTTGCTACTCAAAGCCGCAGAAGCATCACGTGAGAACTTGTTAGAAATGCAAATCTCGGGTTCCGCCTCAGACGTAACGTGAATCAGAATCTTTCTTTTAACAAGAACTTGCGGTGACGCGCACGCACCGTAAAGTCTGAGAAGCGCTGCGGCAGCGTCCTGCTCTCAGCGCCCTGGGGTCTCTGGACTGGGCTCTGCCACCATGCACTGCCAAGGGTCCAGGGGGTTCAAGCCCTGGTTGGGGAACTCCTCATCAGAACTGCGGTGGCAGCACCGGTGGGAGCCACCTGAACTCTTGTCCCTGAAACTATCCCATTTCAGGTCTCTCCCAGGCTCGGGAGCCCCCGTGGGATCACCCTTCCCTGGGCAGCACCTGGCTGACCTTTAGGTGCTGAGATGGCCCCAGCTCTCAAGTCAGATTGTTCAGACTGGTTGGGCTCCTGGGCGATCGCAGGAGGTGGGGAGGGGTTGGGGCCCTGGCCGGGACCGGGAGACATGAGGCCTGGTGTGCACCCTTCTTCCCTGCACCCCTGCTTGGAGCCACGAAAAGCAGGCCCAGTCCGTGAGTCTTGGTGGTGTCACTCACTTTTCTGAGCCTTTGAGTCTCTGGCCTTAGGCAAGGCAGCCCCTCCTGCTGGAGGGGGACCCATGTAGCCACATCTGGGTGCGCTGTTTGCTGGGTGCTCCACGGGGTGTTGGATACACACCCACTGGTGCTTCCTTCCCCCCATGATGCTCCCCACTCCCGACTCTATTTGAGGAGGGGGAATGTTTATTCCCCAGGTGTTTATTTATTTATTATTATTATTTTGGGGCCGCTCCGTACGGCTTGTGGGATCTTAGTTCCCCAACCAGGGCTTGAACCCCCCTGGACCCTTGGCAGTGCACGGAGGGAGAGCACGGAGTCCTAATCACAGGAACACCAGGGTAGTCCCCCCACCCCCCCCCGCCCAGGTGTTTAGAAATCTCTGGGGAAGGAGGAGGTAAGAGAGCCTTGCTCTTTCTTGCAGTCTGAGGGCCAGAGGAGGGTGTGTGAGAGGCGCAGGTGGCAGGTCGGGGTCTGCTCTGGGGGGAGGGGGGGGGGTCTGGTCCCAGCAGGAGGGCTGCAGTCACGTGCCTCCCTCAGCTTTCTTTCTTCACAGATGCCCGTGCAAACTTGCCATCCCCGACCAGCTGCCAGGCTGCCCTCGTCTTCCTTGGCCACGCCATGGGTGGTGCGGTGGGCCTGCCTGCCTGTGTCAAGGCCAAGGGAGCAGTGAACATGGCCCACTGGGGCCGAGCAGTTGTCAGCTGGGACCAGGGCTTGCTCTCATTCTGTTGTGTCACCTTTTACAGTGCCCGGCAGGCAGATGCCAATCTGGGGAGCTTGGCAATCACAGTGAGAAAACAACAGAGAGTGAGGTCAGTAAACTCCACTCCACCCTGACCTCACATCTGGTCCCATCCGTCTCTGGAATGCTTGGAAACTGACATAATCCCAGGGAGAGGAAGGGGGATCTACGGTCCTCTCTGGCAAGGCCAAGTGAATTGGGTCACTACACTGTACCTTCAGTGGGTGTCACCTGTTTAGGGCCACTCAGCTGAGCCCCAGAGGCCAATGGGGAGGTTTGTGCAGAGGACCCTGGCTGCCTCTGGAAGCGGCACCCACCCTCCTCCCCGGCAGGTGGAGAGCTGGGCCCGGGGCAGTTGTGGTGCTTGGCTGCCGGCCCGATTGGAGTCATCATCGGTCTCAAAGTGTGTTGAAATGGGTCTTTGCACAACCTTGAGGAGGGCCCGGCAATTCCAGGTGACAGTGCCCAGGGCTATGAGGAGATGGGAGGAAAGGGGACGAGGTGACAGCAGAGAAAAAACCCAAAGAGGGGTTAAGGGGTTTTCACAGCTGCTGACTCCGGAGCCTTCTGGGGCTGGGGCTCAGCCTGCCTCCTTCCAGCCCTAACCCATGTGGCAGGACCTCAGAAGCCTTCCACCCTGGGAGTCTGGGGTTCTGGGATGCCAGGCCAATCCCTAGGCTATGCCACAAGGAGCCGAGACAAACTTCTCCCTGGAACTTTTCGCTGTGAGCAGTTAATCGCCCTGGCATCCGAGGCTGCAGTGCATGAGCGAGGGGCCTTCAATGAAAGCAAACGGCCGCTGACTAATCTGACAGCTCCAGCCCTGCTCCTCTCTGTGGGGTCTGGCCACCCTCCATTCAGCCTCGATGGCCTGCCCCAGCGGGGTGGCCTCCAACCTATTACCACGGGCGCTTCCGGCCCTGATGGGGGAGAGGGTGAGCCCCCGCGCCCCCTCTGCCCTACTGAACCAGCCGTCCTGTCCTGTGTGAGGGGCTGGCTCTGGAGGAGCAGGCTTGGCTGGGTGCCGTCCCTGGGTGACCCCCTCAGGAAGGGGGCAGA
Source organism: Neophocaena asiaeorientalis asiaeorientalis (assembly GCF_003031525.2). Lineage (NCBI taxonomy): Eukaryota > Metazoa > Chordata > Mammalia > Artiodactyla > Phocoenidae > Neophocaena > Neophocaena asiaeorientalis. The sequence continues at coordinate 2,942,280 of NW_020173550.1, forward strand.
CAGCTGCTCAGTGGGATTTGTGTGAAGGGATAATAATTAGGAGGTAAGTGGGAGTGCGGTCTAGACAACGGGGATGGTTTTTCAGTTACTTGCAGATTGTGGCTTTGAGAAAGCGGTCAGGCCGTCAGATCATTCGTGCTGTGGGAAAAGGCAGAGAAGAATCGGGGCTAGGGGAAAGTCCCTCTTTCTACCCCAATTCACCGGCCCTGGCTCCTGGCTAATGCCAACGTAGCCCACACTGACTGAGTTCCTGCTAGGTGCCAAGTGCTGTGCCCGTAAGAGGGTGGCTTACAGGCTGGCGGGGACACGAGAGGAAAGAGGTAAATCACAGGTGAGATGAGTGCTAAGAAGAGGATTTACAGAGGGCCTAGTCTGGGGCGGGGAGGGCTTCCTGGAAGAAGCACGGATCAGCTCTCCACCTGACAGTGGTGCTTGGCGGGGAAGGGGAGGCCCATATTTCTGGACCCCAGCTGCCAGGCCAGGGCCCTTCCAGGGCGTCCTCATCCCCAAGAAGCCCCAGGCCCTTATCACCTACCCCTTGAGATGCTTGACCCTCCCCTTGGGCTGCTTGGCGGCTGCGGGGAGGGAGGATTGAGGATGAAGGAAAGGGAGTGAGAGTCAGGCAGGGCGTGGAGGCAACTGACCTTGTCCTGGGCAGGACCCCCTGCTGGGAAGCAGAAGCAGAGCTCCCTTTGCGGGAGAAACCCCCTCAGGATCTACAGCAATAAAAAAGGGCCCCCCCCCCCCAGCTCTCTTTTGCTGCAGCCTCTACTGACGGGGGTTGGGGTATAATGAATATCTGTGTGCTCATAAAACAGACTAATGACTGCCTTCATTTAATGGACCCCTTTTATCCTTACTGGTTCCCAAACCAGAAGGGACCGTCCTGGGGGCTGAGGTCTGGAGCCTCGTGGTAGCCACAGCCCCCAGCTGTTTGGGTTGGGGTCCCACTGGTTACTGAAGCCCCTCGGAGGCTGCCTTTCCTCCTCCATCCCTTATCAGGTTGAAACCGCCCCGAGGAGTCTAGGGAGATGCCTGACAGTGACCAGCCTTAGGAAGTGGGCAGGGGATGGGGAGGGAGGAAGCATATGCACCCTGGTTCTTACGGACAGTGTCGACACTCGTAACACGTGGCTGCAGAGAAAGGGCACCTAGCAGCGGCTGACTGTGCCACGCCCCCTTCCTCTGCCCCACACCTATACCAATAGGAGCTCACAAATCATCCCAGTGTCAGCTCCTTCACTTGAGAAGAGCTAGACCCCGGGAGGGAGGGGCTTGCCTGACGATTCACCAGCAACACCTGTGTTCCGCTTGGGCGGTCTCCCTGCTTGGGACTAGCCAAGCCTGATCCTGTTTGGCTTCCTGGAGCTCGGTGAGATCACAGCCCTGGGTGTTGTGGCTGCAGGCTGGTGTGACCTGCCATGCAGGAAATATTTTTAAAGACATACTTGCCCCTGTGTTCCCAGGATTAGCTCATTGAGAGACTCAAGTTGTTCTTTGAGTCCCGTCCCTACCCCATTTGATTGTAGAAAGCTGTCAGGGGAACGTGAGTTCACTTGGGATAAAATGGGTAGTGGAAGTAAACAATCCAATACACTTGTCATGGAGAAGCCCCTGGTGGTGGCCAGGGGACCTTGGGTGGCCGGTAGCATCTGAGGCAGGTGGGATGGGCAGAATCAGAGTCCCCACACCCTGGAGGATGGAGGGACAGGCCAATTTTCTTTCCCTAGAGTTCCGGAACTGCCTAACTGTGGTCTTTCGGTCAGAGACTAGAGAGGAGCCACAGGCCATCATGACAAGGTCTGCCAGTGGCAAGAAACTCTGAGTCAGCCTGCAGCCTCAGTGTTCCCATCTGGGCGCTGGCCCAGCCCTGCCTCCAGGCCATCTGCAGATAATTGGGGTCAGAGGAGGGCAGAGGATCCCAGGAATGTAGGTTCCTGGGCCCCTGACCAACCTCCCATTTTCGGTGCCCTCCCCTTGGAGACAGTCGCCCCCTGACAATGCAGAGCAGAAAAAGCATCCCCCACCCGATACCTGGCCTCTCGGCAGGAGGCACCGTGGTAGGAAAGGCACCTTTAGAAAGGCTCAGAGAGCAAACAAGTGAGGTGAGTCACTCGGAGGTGGTGTCGTGGTTATTAGGCAGTAACAACCACCGTCCAATACGTGTGTGTCGGCCGCTCTCCTCTCTTGAGGCCTATCAGGTACTTTCATGCTATGGTATCATTTAACCCTCCTCCCCAAGGAGGCAGAAAGGACAAGGCTTATCATCCCCAATTTGCAGTTGGTGAACACAAGCTCCCAAGAGGTTAAGTGACTTGCCCGAGGTTATAGTCCCGATTGGCTGCAGATCTGGGAATGGAATCCAGGTGTCCTGGTCCATGATCTAAGCCTCCTGACTCATAGTCCAAGGTTACTTTGCCTGTACCTCATAACAAAGGGGGCTGTGTTCAGGAAATCAGTTCTGGAGCGAAGAGATGATTTCTTTCCCCTTTGCCAGAATTTCTTGGGTGACCCTGAATATGCTCAGATTGGGCTGAAGGGCCAGTTGAGATCTTCTTAAATCTCTCCTGGGTCATGCCCAGGCCTGGGGGCAGGAAACTTTTTGGACAGGAGTGGGTCACTTTTGCCGGTGTCCTCCTGACTTAGGGGACCCTGTAAGGCCACTGAGAGGGGCGTGGGCTGTGATGAGTCAACAGTTCACTAGCTTTAGGTTCTGCAGAGGCATCGGCAACCTGATGTGGAGGTAGGATCTGGAGGAATGAGGGGTGGCCAGGTGAACTGGGGAGGGCCTGGAGCCCTGTGGCTGGAGGATTTACCAGTGCGTTGCTGAGAGCTCTCCTCAGGCCCTTGGCTTGACTAATAAGAGTTGAGGTTCCCTGTGAGCTTGGCTCTGTAGTTTCTGTCTCAATCAATGCCCTCCTCTGCTTCTCCTTATCTTTCCAGTCTAGTTTCCACTTGTTTTCCACTATGAAGCCTTCCTCAAGTGCTCTCTCCTAGTGTTTCCCCTCTGTAGTACAGAAGCATCCCCCACCCCCGCCCCAGGCTAGACCCACAGCTGTTTGCTCTTCTGCATCTCCTCTGGCCCTGAGTTCTTCCAGAGCATCTTGTTTTGGCCCCCCGCTGCTCTGTCTCCTGCTCCTGTGGCAGAGGTACATACCCGGGCCTGGAGGGGAGGGACTGACACACACCCAGCGCAGGCCTGGTCCAGGCATTCGACATTCATCAGTGCACTTGATCATCCCAATGACCCTTCAAGGAAGGAAATGGAGGCTGGGGGAGAGCAGCCACTTGTTCAGGTCATTAGGTGGCAGAAGTGGGATTAAACCCAGATATTGCTGATTTCAGACGTGATTCTTTTCACCCAGTTCAATGCTGCCTCTCAAATGCTTGCTTAGAAGAATGTGGGAGAAAGTGACAAAATGGATTATATGTCTATGGGACTGAGTCAAGGCGCTGTCCCCTGGCTTGAAAAATGAACCCAACCTGTGGCAGAAGAAGCATTTATATTTCATTAGATTCAGTTCGCTTGTTTGCTTCCTCCTTTTTTCCCAGGAAACATTTTTGCTGCAGTGATTTGTGAAAGGGCCTCAGGGCCATCCCTGTTAGATGTGCCCCTCACCCCCTGCCAATGGAAGGAGCTGCGCCATATCTCTGTGAATCCAGGAGCCCGGGTGTGAAAGCCACCATGCGGGATGGAGAGAGGCCTGGTCACAAGGGCTGATCCATCTGGGGATAGGTTGGGCTCTTCAGGTATGGAAAACCACAAGCCATATCTGTGGCCCCTGACCGTAGGGTCTGTGATTCTGTTCTCTGGCCTTTATGGAGCAGGGTGTGGGAGAGTGTCGGTCTCCCAGATTAGGAGTAGCTGGTCAGCTCTCGACCACAGGATTTCCCTTGCTTTCCTCCCCTTCTCTCTTATTGCAGCTTCTTCCTCCTCTGTTCTCTTTTCTCTCCAGTCTCTTCCTCTTCACCCTTCTCTTCTGCCCTCTTCTCCTCTTTCTCCTCCTCTCCTTCCTCCGTGGACCCCAAGCTTCTATCAGGAAACCAATTTCTTCATATTGGCTCCCCTAGTCTACCTCCTCCCTATCCATCCAATACAACATTCTGTGATGATGGAAATGTTCTAGATCTGTGCTGTCTTATGTAGTAGCTGGTAGCCACATGTGGCTATTGAACAGTTCAAATGTGGCTCGTGCTGGTGAGGAACTGAATTTTTAAACATTAAAAAAATTTTTGATTAAGTTTAATTTTAATTGGCACATGTGGCTGGTAGCTACTGAGCTGGACATCAGAGCTCTAAACGATACGTAGTGCTGGACCCGCCTGGAGGTGCCGCTCCTTGTCCAGGCCCTGCCTCTCCCCCAAACCTCTGTGGGACCCAGCTTCCCTCCTGTGCTCAGCTTCCTGATCTGCGACCTGTGAGAGGCCACGGGGTTCTGGGGGCTTGGAGCTGGATGACCCTGGGCATTGGATCTGGACTCTTCTGTCAAATAATTAAAATAATTTCTTGAGGAAGTTGCCCTAGCCTCAAGGTTTCCTTGCAACGCTGAGTTCAGTGCTTCTCCGGGCCGGAGCCTGCTATGATCAGATCTGGGCGAGTCAGTGTGAACAGCAGGACAGGCGCTGTGTGTGTGTGTGTGTGTGTGTGTGTGTGTGAGTCACCTATGCACGTATGTGTGCATGCATGCACAAAGGTGTGTGGATGTGGTGGAGGGTTGAGGCGCAGCAGTGAGACCCTGAGGATCCTACCTAACTGAACAGCCTGAGACCGGGAAAGCGGTTGAAGGCTGCTTAGATGGGGAAGGTTGTGGTCTGACTCTACTTCTGCTGGGCGTCTGCCCAGTCCTCGGCCCGGAGTGTTCCAATGATGCCCCAGACTTCCTCTTTTGCCATAAAAGTACCCCAGAAAGGCTTTCCACAGAGGCCCCAGGGGTTTTCTCAGGGAATGTGTGAGTTTGTGAGCAGGAGACCCAGGCTGCGTGCGGTCTCCCACAGAGCCTGGCATTGGAGGGAGGTGTGTCCCAGCCTGGGGTGGGGAGGGGAGGGGGTCTCACCTGGACCCAGGGCCTGGCTTATGCAATGCTTAGACTCTTAGTCAATTCCAACAACTTGGACGGACACACACACACACACACACGCGCACACACACACATGTGCACACACTGCGTAGGGAGGTGTGGAAGGGAAATAAATTAGCCTTTGCTGCTTTGCCCTCCCTCCAAGCCTCTGCCACCGCAGATTTCCCCCCCCCACATTTGGAGATAAAGGGGGATGCCCCGAGAGAGGGTGTTCTTAGGCGTCTTGGTTGAGATGGAGGCTCCAAGCCTATGAGACGGGAGGAACCACTGAGAGGAGCCCTCTGGGGGCAGGGAGAGAAGCCCACCAGCCAGTAAGTGATGGGACATGGTCAGAGTGTGGACAGAATGGGATGCCTTCTCTTCTGCCCCAGAAGGTGTGCCCAGGCCTCAGGGATCCTGGGTCACAGAACCCCCCTGATGGAGAGTTGCATCAGGGCGCAGCTGCATGCTAGATACCTTGGGGGAGAGGGCACTGAGGGCTTGAGATCCTAATTTTCCAGTCTTTGGGTGCTTAGGGTCAAACCCTCAGCCTCCACCAGTGCCCCACCCCCTCTCCAACTGCACACAGATGGAAGGGGTGGCTGGGGGGTGAGTGAAGAAAGGATGTGTGTGTGTGTGGATCAGAGGTAACCGGGCTTTTATCAGCCCCGAGTCAGGGAGGTGGGTGGGAACAGCGTCAGGTAGTCCTGGAGTTCCCCACAAGCCCTGCTCCCCACAAGGGCTTCCTGGGAAAAGAGCCCTTCCTGACTGGGAAGCCGCGAGGCTCTGCCTGCAGACCAGGCCTCTCTCTCTGCCGTCACTGTACATGCAGGAGCTTTCACAGAAAGTGAGCGACTTAGCAGCAGACCTGCCTGGAGGCAGGGAGCTGGACCAGACGACCAGTTGGGTCCCTTCGAACTCTGGAATTCCACACAGGGGACTCACCACACCCATGCCTCTTGGCTGTGTGGACCCACAGTGGTCCACAGAGAGTCTGGGGTGGGGGGAGCCCCTGTTGGAACTAGGGAAAGGACATTCTGAGGTGAGGGTACAGAAAGGGGTGTCCCACAGAGCTCTGCTTTCACTTCTCTGGAAGGAGAATGGGCATAGTTGAAAAGGTCTGAAAATTGCTATTCGGTTATGCATGGTTTTGGCAGGAAAGCTGAGGGCTGTGTTCTTCCTTTATCATAGCTGGCAGCCCGGACTCTCCACAATGCAGTGAAGGGGAGCCTGAGGTCTGGCTGGTGGGTACATCCCTCACACGTCTCTTGGGCCTCTGTGTAGCTCTTCTTGCTTTAGATCTGTGGGCAAGAGGTCCCCTCTCTGTCATGTCAGCCCTAGGAGCACAGCTGCCTTCCCAGGCTCATGACCTCCACTGACCCTGCTTGAACTGAAAGCCACACCTGCCCCCGCCCCTGCCTCTCCCTACCTCCTCCCTCCCCGGACAGGGGAGTCACCACCCAGGGCCTGGCCCCCAGACACAGCACATGGATCAACTCTCTGAGATGGTCGCCATTTGCCTGTCTGGACATTGCCTTTCCCTCGCTCTCTTTGAGCAGATTCCCCGTGTAGGTGGGTAGCTGCCGACAGCCGTGGAAGCACAGATGAGCCGTGGATGATGAGATCTGAAGGGAGTTCAGAGACCCCTTAGCGAGGTCTACCCTCTACCTTTTACTGAGGAACCAATTCAGGGCCCCGGCATCCACAGGACCACTTATAGGCAGCATGGCTCTGGAACCCGGTTCTCCTGATTCCCGGTGTGAGATACCTTATACCAAATGAAGTCCTTCATTTTCCCAGGGGCTTGGATGTGCATGCAGCTGGGATTTGGAAAAACTGACCCCGGGCAGAATTTTCTCTTCTTCCAAGATCTAAGTGGATCATTCTGGGTACCTGGCTGGTGTTTAATAAATGCCTGTTGATTGACCTGTGTCTCCGGGTGAATCCTCTCTCCTTTTCTAGAGGAAGGAGGGGGCAGACCCTGTAGGAGCTTGGTTTATCCCTTCCTTGCTCTCTTCTAGATTTCCACTCCTGTCCGGCAGTTAGAAAAGAGGATGCCAGAGGACCCACACTCCCCCATCGCTAGGGGCACGCTTTGCTGTCTCTTAGCTTCCTGCAGCGCCAGGACCCGAGGCAAGGAGTCAGTCTAACTAGGGCAGCCACCCTGACTGTTAGAGAAATAAACAAGGTATAGGTATTGTACCGAGGGGAGAGGAGTTACCTCAAAAGTATCTCAGAAAAGAAGAAAGCCAAATTTTTATATGAGGTGCATGGATGGGGGGAGAAGGAGAAAAAAAAAAAGCCTGGGTAATTAAGTTAATAGGTTTCTTAAAGAATGCCCATGTGAGTGATGTTCGACACATTCAAGTGTTGACAAGAAGGTATTTAACTTGACACCCACGCAGCGGGCAGAAGCGTGCTCTCGGCTCCGACGCACCTTCTTTGTCTGAAACTTGTAGTAAAACTCAGTGCTGGCTTGTGAAATCTGTCCCAGGGAATCCGTGTTGCAGGGGGTCCAAGGTCAAGCCTCCTGCTTCTGGACAGAGTTGGGGTGGGTGAGGGTTGCTACCCTAAACCTAAGTCCCTAGATTAGGAGAGCAAAGGCTGGGGTCCTCAACTCAGAAGCCCACGGGAGCTGTTATTCTGGGGGTCTCGGAGGGCCCACAAGACTATTTTTGACTCTTGCAGGTGGTTGGAATGAAACTCTGTCCCTTCTCTCCAAGATCCAGTTGCCTTGTGGACCTTGGGTCTGATACCCAGGAACATCTGTGCGGTCCTGGGGCTTCCCTAGCACGATGAACTAGTGGGATAATCTGGGTGAATTGGTGAATATGGATTTTCCCTTTCTCTTAAACCTGTAGTAGGGAGAGAGGCCCCAAATCACCGGGCTAGTGGAAAGAAGCCTTGCCTTGGAGGAGGAGGAGGAGGGGGAAGGGGTGTGTGTGTGTGTGTGTGTGTGTGTGTGTGTGTGTGTGTACTTAAAGAAAACTTTGGATTACTCTCGTTTGAAAGCACAGGGGCATAAATTACCATTCCTAAAACAAAGGAGCTTCTCCTTTTGCCAAGCAGCCTGCTTCAAAGGCCCCGGACGAGGATGGGGTTCCTTGCCTGCTGCGGTCTTATCAGCCTGCCTTTCTGCCCAGCTGTCATCCAACCCTCTTGTCATCAGCCATCTCTCATCCACCTTCTCTTTCTGTTACATTAAGCTCAGACTTATCGGGTGATCAGAGTTTTCAGGCTGGGACCTGAATTTCAGGGTCTCCGCCATTGTTACGGTGGCCAGATTTGTAAAGTGGAAAAATAGTGACATGAATGTCTTTGTGAAAGAAATTTTCTTTCTTAGATACTGAGCAAAACACTTTGAAAATAAAGTGACCTAACTCCACAGTTGTCTGGTCACCTTGAGGACGCGTAAATGAACAATGTGAAAAACCCTAATCAACATCCATGGTTAATGGGTTTCCAGCCTGGCAGAAAGGCTAGCACTGCCCCTCACCTAAAGTCATATACAAAGGCTGTGTGTGTCTGTGGATGTGGTGGGAAGAGTGGGGCGAATTGGAATTTCCCCTCATTTAAAAATGGCGGTCAGGAAGGCAATCCCTTCTTGCAACAAGAAAGCCTGGGTTAGCGCTTTGCTCTTGTTCTTGGCACCAGCCCTTGTTCTGGGGGCTCGTTTCTGCTTAGAGAAGCCGGTTTCCATCCAGGCAATCCCACTGTTCAGGAGATGTAGGGTTCTGGGGTTTGCACACACTCCTAAGACATTTCCGTTTCTAGGAAAAGGGAACAATTTATCATCTTTCTCCCTAACTCCTAATGCATTAGGACGCAGTATTAACGAGAAGGCTCTGGGTTGAGTAGGAGATACCTGTTAATTTTACAGTCAAATTTCCCATTCCTCCAACACTCTCCCGTCCCCATTCTCCATCATGGAGACATATCACGGCGATGTCTCTCCTTTAACTGATTGCCCAATTTGAGTTTCCTAAGAGCAAACTGAGAGGGTTCATCAGATTCCCCACTTTCCTGTTTGAAGCAGGCAGGTGGCCAGGGTGTAGCCCAGTTCAGCATATTCTTATTGAGTGCTTACCATGTACAGAGCCGAGGCTGGGGGCTATGGGACTGTAGTTCCTGCCCTTAAAAAATTTTCAGCTCACGGGAGGCGCAGAGCTGCCTGAATTATCCTTACAGTCCCAAAGAATGCACATGCCCTGCTCAGGGGCCAGGAGGCAACTGAGAGCGCCCCAGAAGCAGACAGGTTTCCAGAGAAGTCAATTCCTCGCGAGATTCCCCATTTCCTTCCGCCTCCCAGCATTGAAACTGGGGGCACCACGTGGACCTTGACAATGAGTCAACGCGGCAAGGGCAGACTTTTAGCTGGGACACCTTCTCACATAAAACCTTTTCTTGAAAATAGTTTTTCCTTCCTTCGGAGACATCTGGCCAGAGTGAAGCAGACTCCCTAGTTGTGACCAAATACTGAAATCAGATCAGTGATATTGTAGTGTGTTTCATAAGGACAGACGTTGCTGGGAGAACTAGAGAGCTGGGCAGCTCCCATAGCTGCCCAGAGCCTGAGGTTGAACCCCGAGACAGAGCCTTCCAGAGTGGCCCCCTTGCCGAAGTCCTTTCCAGGCCACCATTCCTTGTGGAGGAGGGTGGAGGGTGGAAGTCAGGGCCCTGGGCTACTGGCTTTGGTGTGCTGGTGGGTGGGTGGGTAGGAGGGCTGAATACTGGCTTTTGGACCAGACTTCCCCACCCCTGTGTGGGAGGCGTGAGGGGCTAGAGCTGGGAGGCAGGAAGTGAGCGCAGATGGGCTGCCCAGACAGCTGTGTGGGGGACAGAGCACATCTGTCTGGGTGAGTCTAGTGGGGCCCCTCCCCACAACCTCCATGCCAAGTCTACCCGTTCATCAATAGGGTGTGGGCTCAGTTTGGGTCCCAAATGGGGAAAACGGTGGGAAAGGAAAGTTTGAAGGCAGAGGCAGGAGCTAGGGGTTGCTGAGGGGGTATGTTCCCATGAGAAAAAGAATGTCTGAACTCTGGGGGAGAGGAAGGGATGAAGGGCAAAGAGAAACTTAAAAGCAAATGGATCAGATTGCATCTGCCCAGGGTGGACTTGTGGCTTCCAGGTGGCTCCTGTGAGCCCAGGGTCCAGCGTCTCCTCTGAGAAGCTACCCAACTCCTCGCCTCTGCTGTGCTCCCCAAATGTCTTACACTGCAGGAATTAAAGTCCCCGAGGTAACTGCTCCTTCTTCTGTCTCACCTACTAGCCCGCGGGTGTACCAAGATCAGAGCCCCTATCTTCTTCATCACTGAATCCTCACAGAGTAGACGCTGTAGAAGTTTGCTAAATGAGTGAGCGATTGCGTGGCCTAAATCAACACAAGGTTTCCCATTTAATGCTTTAATTTTCTCTAATTGGCTGTAAGTATTGCTGGGGAAGCTTTTCCCAAGTAGACACTCGGAGATCTTTGGGAGATAGAAACTTTCAGATTCTCATCAGGAATTTGCCTGTGGGCCTAAGGGTAGTTTACCTCTTTAAGCTCTTTTCTAGGGAGCTGAGCACAGGGGAAAGGCTCATTGTTCTAGAAACACACTGACTTGGCATCACGGCCACTTGCATGTCGTCCTTGGGGCAGCTGCTTCCCCCTCTGTGCAAAGCTATTACCTGCCTGCTACAGAGCCAGAGAGGCAGGAATTATGAATCGCGTGGACCTCCACGAGTAGGGGAGGCTTATGGCTTCCCTGCATCTGTCCTCCATCACCTCTCTCTGCCCGGTTCTCACGGCGTAATAAAAGGAGATGCGAGGGACTTCCCCGGTGGTCCAGTGGGTAAGACTCCACGCTCCCAATGCAGGGGGCCCGGGTTTGATCCCTGGTCGGGGAACTCGATACCGCAAGCATGCTGCAACTAAGAGTCCGCGTGCCGCAAGTACGAAGTCTGCACGCCGCAACTAAAAGATCCCGTGTGCCACAACTAAGATCCGGCACAGCCAATAATTAATTAATTAATCAATCAATCAATTAATTAATTAATATTCAAAAAATAAATAAATGAGCTTTAAAAAAAAAAAGGAGATGGGAGTTGGAGTTCCAGCTCTACTGTGTGGCCCCAGGGGAGTCATTTCTCCTCTCTGGGCCTCTGTGTTCTCATCTGAACAATGAAGGCTGGACTAGGGAATCTCTGAGATCTCTACCAGTTCCTAATGTCACATGTCTGGTAGAATGATGAGCAGGGAATGTGGCCCTTGATATTATCACTGTCCCCCAGAGCCTGGGCTGGGGACTTTCCCTTAACTTAGGCTTGCGGGGTTGGGGTGGGGGAAGGAAGGGCCCACAAAGCTACTGCTCCACTCGTGGACGCCTGTGTTCACCCACTTGCTGCAAAGGTGACTCTTCCTGGATGAGTTAGTCAAGTCCCGCTTGAAGCCAGAAAGTCTGCGTGAATGACTCTTAAATGTTTCCCAAGCTTCTACTCCTGTTTTCTATTACCTTGTGGGTGTAACAGAAGTGCCAATAGGGACAAAGGAAGGATTAAAGTCCCAAGGGCTTGGGCCCCAAATGCGACACGTGTACTCTTCTCTAACGCTATTTTTGTCGTCATGCTCACCACCATCACCGTCACCCATTATTAATACTGTTAAGCATTTATTGTTCTTCATTCAGCCAAGAGCAGTGGGTGAGTAAATCAGCAAGAAACCCCGGCCACAGGAAGCCTGCACCGTTTCGGGCATTTCTCTGGTCAAGGCTGGTTTCTCCAGCCCTTATGCAGGGATTAAATCTGACCCTCAGCAGGAAATGGGGCCCGTGGCTTTGAGTTCCTTTACGTGAAAGTGCTCTCCTTTCCAGAGGAAAGGTGTTATAATTCCAAGCTACTTTTGCCGCTGTGTATCTGTTTCTTATTCACATTTGTAGCTGCTACAATGCCTTGAACAGGGCACGACCAAAGGTGCTTGCTAAATGCTCATTGAAAATAGTGAATGATAATGATGTCTTATAACAAATTAAGCAGAAGTGGGCCTGGGAGTGCTCTGAAGTGCTTCTGAGCTGCCGTGAGCTGAGAAACAGTTTAACTCCTCGTCTGGGGCATCTTCCCTGCTAACGCTTAGAGCCTGGAGCCCTCGGGTTGCAAGGCTAGCAAGGGATTGGCTAGCAAGAGATTGTTTGGGAGGCAGGGTGGCCAAGACTCAGATAGGAGGTGAACAGCTGGCGCCTCCTTCTGGCCCTGCCGGGCTGGAGCGGGCCTGGGGAGGGCTGGTGCGGGAACCTCAGCCCCTCGGCTCCCAGAATGTCACCTCCCTACCACCACCCCAGCCCCTTCATCCCGAGAGAGCCCAGCTCAGGAGAGCCAGTGGAGAGCAAGGGAGGCTGTTATGTAACTGATTTAACTCCTTGCCAAACTGGTGACTAATTCAGACCGTCTCGGCCAGATTGGCTTGGCAGCTTTGGTGTCAGCTGCAGGAGGCCCGGCTGGTTCGTGGCTGGTTCTCACACCCTCTGCTGGAAGGATGTCTCAGCTCCCTTGCTGGCCTGGGCCACCACCAACCTCAACCACGGCTCCATCAGCACTCCTGCCTACCGGAGACCTTCTCCGTAGGCGTCCAATCCCCCAACTTTGTGTCCCTTCCTGCCCTCCAAAAAGAGGCCAGGAAGACAGTTCATTTATGTCTGCCCCCGAGACAGTTCATTTACGCCTGGGGCTCACTGAGGCCCTTCATTTTGCACCTGGTGAGGGTGAAGGGCGCTGTGGCCTGCTGCCCTTGGCTGGCTGGCCGGCGGGAGGGTTTTGGCTGCTAAAGTTGGCACTGTTGGGTCCAGAACTCGGGGCCCTTCTCCACCACTTCTCAAGGGGAAAGGACTCCAGGGAACACCTGCCCTCACCCAGTCTCCTGGCCTTGGACCCCGGGCCCTCCAGGTCACAGGCTGCCTGGGTGATGCCGGGAGAGGCCTGGGCTCACTGCTTCGGTTCTCACTTTTCTTTTTTAAGAGGGGGTGCTTGGTAAGCCCAGCCCGTCCCTCTTGCAGAAGGCCATCCTGAGGGGGAACGTGGAGGGAGGACATTTGTGCTTATTTGGACACAGTTCAGGGAAAAACACAAAGAGGTGTCCTGACAAGGCCCACGGTACTCATAGACATGAGTGCTGAGGATTAGTTTATTTAATCCTTAACCACGCAGCCCTCTCTGCTTGGGATTACTCCCATTTTACAGGTGGGGAAACTGAGGCTGAAAGCAATTGGGTGGTTTGCCAAAGCTGGTAAGTGGCTGAGCTGGGCTTTAAACTCACTCCCCAGTGGCTTGGGAGCCTAAGCTGGCTCTGATACACTGCCTTCCCATGGCATTCCTGGGATGGGTTCCCGAGGCCTTTGAAAGACTTGTACATCTCAGCAGCTTCATGGCAACTGCCCAGCTAGACCCAGAAAATAATACTACCCTGTACTGCTGCTTCCTTCCGCCAAGCCCCACACAGACATGATCTCATTCACTTTCCCACAGTCCCATGTGGACTAAGGAGGGGGTGGGGACTCCGTTTCCCAGGGAGGAAAGGGAGGCACAGAGAGGGACGCTGGCCTGTTCTAGGTCACAAAGCTGGCTGGCGGCAGAGCTGGGACTGGAAATCAGGCATCCCTGACCTTGAGGGCGGTTATTTAGCTTGATGAGTATGGGCTAGAATCACCCCCGAGATACAGCAACTTGGGGTGCTTTTCTTAAGGGCTGACTCAGTGGCTGAAACAGCTCCAAGATAGCTGGGCTTGTGTTAAAAAAAGGAAATCTGAGATGCATATAAAGGCAATCTGTATGCCAAGAAAGAGGCGCTGGGACTAGTGGTCACCACACTAGCTCCCCTCCTGGCCAGTCGCGGCACCGTCTCTCTGCTTCCCTTCCCCGGATGCCCTGGGGCTCAGATGCAGCCCTGGTGTGATGGAAAGAACAGTGGCTTTGAGGTCATGGAACCTGGAGAGGATATTCACTAGGGACCCATAAATCAGTCATTTCCCCTCTCAGCTTTTCCACTTTTCACTGAAAAAGTGAGGATACTAACTACATGAAATAGACATTGTGTGTGAAAAATTTCATCAACTATAAAGCCTGCAGAGAGAGAGAAATTACTGGTGTTCCCTTCAACCCGATCTCATCTCTACTAAAGACCTTTTTAAAAATGGCTTTGAAGCGGCGGGTCACACAGCAATTGTCCTGGTCAAACGTCTGTCTTCCCTACTGTGGCTTTTCCACTTGGATCTCTGGTACCCAATGTCTGGTCCCGAATCAAATGTTCCCTGGGTGGCCCCATGGGCTCCAGGACAGGGCTGGCAAACTTTTTACAAAGGCCCACCTGGTAAATATTTGAGGTTTCGTGGGCCACAGGCGATTTTGGTCACATGTTCTTTGTTTCTTTCTTTCTTTTCTTACAACTCTTTAAAAATGTAAGAAACATTCTTAGTTCACAGGTCTTACAAAAACAGGCCGATTTGGCCCGCGGGCTGTAGTTTGCTATGCCTGGCCTAGTGTAAAGTTGGGGGCGGGGGAAGTTTGCAAGTAGAAAAGGCCTAGACCCCCAGTTTTGCTGCCTGCCTGCCTGAGGGCCTTAGGATCACTCTTCAACCTCCCCGGGACTTAGTGAATTGTCTGCCTCGTGGCTGTAATAGTCCCTGCTTACTTCAGAGGGCTGCGGTGAGGGTTCTCAACAGAAAGCGTCTACACCGCAGCAGGTGCCTGAGAGATGCGGGGTGGTATCATTACGGCTCAGTGAGTGAGGGACGGCCCACCCCGTCCTTTGTGTGGTGGGGAGGACAGCACCCTCCCAGAGTCTGGGGTATTCTACAAGGTGACCAACCAAGGCCCTGCTCGGAAGGCAGAGGCCCAGGGTTTCATGAGGAGACGAAGACCTGGGGTTACGTCGAGGGGCTGGTTGTAGGGTTGGGACCTTTGTCCCACCACCAGCTTTGTCTTGGGCAGGAGGTGGCGTCTGGGAGTCTGTGGGGCTACGAGAGGCTCCACACAGACCTGAGGCCCAGGGGGACCCAGGGCTTTGCCGAGAGGACACCGGCGACTCCCTGGTCCCCTTGAGTCCTGGCTTGTTGTCAAGTGAAAAACTAGAGAAGGAAGCAGTTGTGAAAAAAGTGTGGGTCAGAGCAAGCTCTTTTCATTAATAATAAGAGCCACCATGTACGGAGCACTTTTGTGTCCTGGGTGTTGGGGGCTGTATGCCCACCCCCCCATCCCGCCAGCGAGCCCAGGCAATGCTGGGGCGGGAAGGGTGGGGGAAGGCTCACAGCTGCAGGGGCTGGAGCCGGGCGAGGATGGTCCTGCTTTCTTTGATGTTCCACTGCCTCCTGGGAGCCTAGCTCTGCCCGTGGGTTCAGGTTTGGGTGGATACTCAGGTCAGGGGAGTGTGAGATCTTGATTCTTTTTCTTTCTTTCTATTTTTTCTTTTTTTAAAATTATGTGGTAGTTATCTTTAAGTACAAAGACTTTTCCAATCATGTCACTTAGAGATCATTTTATCCACTGCTCTGTTTGCCGTCAGTCTCTTGTCTCTCTCCTCAGCAATGGTAAGGTGGATACCCTTTCCACGAGGAAGAGAGATCCATGGTTTGTTGCCTTTGCCAATAACGAAAATGTTGGAGAGCCGGGTGGCAAAGCTATTGCCTTTGGCATCTTTCACATGAACTACATCAAAAGAACCAGGATGTCTCTCCCGGTTAGTGATCACACCAATTCTTCCCAGGTTAGCACCTCCAGTCACCGTGCACAGGTTACCAGTGTCAAATCTGATGAAATCAGTAATCTTGCCAGTCTCCAAATCAGTTTGAATGGTGTCATTCACCTTGATGAGGGGATCATGGTAGCGGATGGTGCGAGCATCGTGGGTCACCAGATGAGGGATTCCTTTTGTCTCCACAAAGATCATTCTCACTTTGCACAACTTATACTTGGCCTCCTCAGGTGTAATATGATGAACAGCAAAGCGAACCTTGGTGTCATAGATCAGAAGAAAATTCTCTCCAGTCTTGTCAATGCTGATGACATCCATAAAACCAGCAGGGTAGGTTATATCAGTGAGGACCTTGCCATCAATCTTAATGGAACGCTGCATGCATATCTTCTTTACTTCATCTCCTGTTAGGGCATACTTAAGTCTGTTCCTTGAGACATTCCCTGAGCTTGTGGGGACTGGTAGATGGATGAGGAGAAAACACACCAGTCAGTTTATCCAGCATCCAATGCTTTGGAGCTGCTGTGTGCTTCAGGTGTTTCTTGGGACCGCGAGCCATGGCTGCGCTAGGCACGAAAAGAGAGGCGATTCTTCTTTTTGAGAAATACAGTGAAAAGGACTAGTTCCTCGGCTGCTGGAGAAACCCCATCATCACCCAGCCGTGGAACCTGGAGCACTCTCTTCTGTGTACTTGTGCCATCCCGTGGCTGGTTCTGGAGGGTCACCTGCGACCAGCCTCCTGGGCTGGAACTCAGCAGTGTGACTCGGTGCACAGCGGGCCATGTCTTCCTATCACCAACACCCTGCTTATTTCTGTGCCCCTTTCCACGTATAATTCACTGTTCCTGTATCTAGAAAGCCATCCTGTTACTTCTTTACCTGGTAAACTTCTACTCAATCCTTTAAAACATAGCTCAAATGTCACCTCCTCCAGGAAGCCTTCCAAGACTACCCAGGCACAGTTAGTATCTCCCTGTTCTGCCTTCAGGCACTTTGATTGTTATACTATTTGGGGGTGGGGGAAAGCTCAGAGCAGCTAAATAACCTGCCCGAGGTGAGCCTGGGGTCTGAATCCAGGCAGTATGACCTCAGTGCCCTCCCTCCTAACCACTAAATGATATTGCCTCTCTGACACTAGTTATAATTACCCCAAACTGTGATGATAAGTTTATGGGTCTGTAAATGGCCCGTGAGCTGAGGCCACGACTTACGTATCTTTGCTGCCGCAGAATGTAGCACAGCGCAGTGTACACGGTAGGCACTTAGTGGTGGCTCATGGAAAGAATGTTGAATACAGAGCCTGTGGGGGTTGGGCCCACTAAAGGAAGGTGGGGTGCTGGGAGCCGGGAAAGGAAGACAAGTGGGGGACACAGCTGAGTGGGTGGGGCTTGCTTGACCCCGGGGGGGAGGAGGTTCCTGCTGCCAGCTGCCATGCCATCTTGGAATCACGAGCCTGGCAAGAACAACAGAAGGATGTCCTGACGCTGCTTAGTAAGCACCTTCAACATGCTAGGAAGTGCTTCACACAAGGGCATTCTAAGTCCAGGATAAAGGACGGCTAGTTCAAATCCCTAGACAGCTCACGAAGGCAGTGCCTTTGCAGGATGCACTTTGGCAAAGGATCGTCCTGAGGCTGGGTCTGGACTCCGTGCCCCGTACGTTCTGAACCTTGCCGGCCCTCTGAGAAGCCAGGTTGTTGAGGGAAGTTGCATGAATTCCCGTGTTGGGGAGTCCTCTTTTGTACCATGCAGCTCTGTTTACAGCGGACTGGCTGCCCGGAGGAGCAGAGTTTTCGGGGGAGCAAGGAGATGGGCATCAGGACACTTTCATCTCTTCCCGGCTCTCTCCACCCACAGGAGGTGGGACCCAGCCGGGGCCCAAAGCCTGGAGCCTCCCAGCAAGCCAGGTGGGCCTGTGAGGTCATGCTTCCTGCCACACTTGCAGGTGGCCCTTTCCTGGGGCGCCAGCAGGTGTCGGGGGCAGGGGTGGTGTACGGGGGACCCCTTTAGCATCCCCAGTCCCCTCTGGGGGCTGGAGGTGCCCCTTGAAGCCACTGGAAACCTCTTTTCTTGCCCGGAAGAGGTCCAAAGCATGCGTGGCTGCTGACACGGGGGAGGGGGGATGGGGGGATGGGGGAGAGAGAGAAGACCCCCCT